>NW_022196896.1:85854477-85884184 GCF_008632895.1 Mastomys coucha
GAAAGAAAGAAAGAAAGAAAGAAAGAAGAAAGAGGAAAGAAAGAAAATTACCATTACCATAGCACCATGGAGTTCGAGTCCTTCCACAAAACTTTACCAGTTGGAAGCTAGGTATGGTGGCACATGCCTATAAGCACTTGGAAGATAAAAGAAGGAGGATCAAGAATTCAAGGTCATCCTTGGCTACACATTGAGTTTGAGGCCAGCCTGTGCTACATGAGACCCTGTCTCAAAATACCAATGAGGAGGGTGCAGGGGGTAGAGAATGTTCAGTGTTAGGAGCACTTGCTGCTCTTATGGAAGACCCAAGTTCAGTTCCCAGGACCCACATCAGGTGGTTCACAACTGCCTGTGACTCCAGCTCCAGAAGGATCTGACAGTCTTCTGGCTTCCCCAGACACAGACCCATGAGTATTGGCACATGCCCATGTCATTTTAAATTAAGTAAATTGTAAAGATATCTCCATGTCCAATTGTGTCTCTGAGGTCTTAGCTCACACACCTGTGGTAAGCTGTGGCAGGGACAGTGCCAGATATTGCAGGCTAATGCTACATTGGCTCATGTGGAAGGTGCCATCGTGTCCCATAGCTACAATGGCCGTTACCTCTCTGCTGCATCCTCTCTCTCTCTCTCACCTCTCTCTCTCTTACCTCTCTCTCTCTCTCTCTCTCTCTCTCTCTCTCTCTCTCTCTCTCTCTCTCTCTCTCTCTCTCTCTCTCTCTCTCTCTCTCTCTCTCTCTCTGTCCTATTTGGCCTCCACCTCTGAGGAGCAGGGAAAAATCTCTAATCTCTTCCTGAAAGCTTTCAGAAGCATTTTCCTATTTCAGCAAAGTGTGATCATACAAAATTTATATTCAACAGCATCAGCAGTTTTTCCCCATCAATATTTCCTTTTTAATTCCAGCTTTATCTGAGTTCCCATCGCACAAAGAATCTACTTTTGTTCTTTTAAATACCAATCAAAACAAAAGAGTCTAAATTTGAATATAAAGCTTAACCCTACTCAACAAGGTGTTTAGATGTGTCTCCAGAGACTATGGGTGATACTCGGTAATGCCATAGGTGTGGACTTATAATCGTTAATGTGCATGAGCTGAGCCCGTATGGATATGGTTTGTATGAAAGTTCATGAGACCTAGATCTGACTCCTCCGTGCCCTTTCTCTCTGACTTTCACCGTAGCACACGTTGGAGCCGGAGCCAGTCTTCATGGGAATCTTTGTGAAACCTCCTCACGTTTGGCTCAAGCAGCACAGAGTCAGGTACGGTACTGACTCTGAATGAGTACAACACTGGGAGTCAAGACTTGTCTGGGGTTCTTGTCCTAACTTGCTGTGCGACCCTGAGTGAGCCTCTTCATCTCCTTGGGCCTCATTTGTCTCATCAGTAAAATGAGCAGGTAAGCTGTACCGTCACCAGGTTCCTGCATCCTCAAGCTTGGAATTTGGATCCTGTTTTGTGTGTGTGTGTGTGTGTGTGTGTGTGTGTGAGAGAGAGAGAGAGAGAGAGAGAGAGAGAGAGAGAGAGAGAAGAAGCAAAGCAGGCTTTTCCCAGACTTCTGCAAAGTCAGAATGAGAATAAGAATATAGGCACAAGCCAGAGGATCACAGTTTCCTTTCCAAATCAGGAGAGAAAATAGCGATTGAGTTGGTTGTTGCTTGTTGGTTTTAAGTCATCAGGGATAGGAGCTGGGGAGATGGCTCTATCGATAAATAGCCTGCCATGAAGACAAGATCTGAGTTCAGATCCCCAGACCCCACATAAAAAGCCTGACGGGTACAGTGGCAAACATCTGTAATGGCGACACTATGGGAGGTGAGCAGGAGACAGGCAGATCCTTAGAGCTCATTGAGCGGCCAGCCCAGCTTAAAGGATGAGCTCCAGGTTCAGTGAGACACCAGATGTCAACCTCTGGCCTCCATACTTGTACACACACACCCATGAACACATATACCACACATACACACACCCATGAGCATATACACCACACATGCACAGATACCCATGAGCACATACACCACACATGCACATACACACACCCAGGAGCATATACACCACACATGCACACACACCCATGAGCACATACACCACACATGCACACACACCCATGAGCACATACACCATACATGTGATGGACCCTGGGCCATTTGGTTTCCTTAAGTGTTAGCTAAGGGTCAGTATGAACTTTGAATAGCACTCTCCCCTCTTGCTAGGAATTTCACTTTTTTTAGGAATTCTCAACTCTGATCTGCATGAACAACATTCAAAATAGCCAATCATGTATAGCCACACCAATTCCTTTGTCTCCCCAGACCTTTTTCCTATAAAATCCCCTAACCTCTGAGATTCGTGGTCAATTCCTGGTCTCCTGTGTGAGATTGGGGGTTGAACCAGAGCTCTGAAATAAAAATGCCTCATGTTTTTTTACATCAAGATGGCCTGTCGTGTTCTTCGGGTGCATGCCTCCTAGGACTTGAGCGGGAACTCTAGCTGGAGTCTTTCACATGCACATACACACACCCATGAGCATATACACCATATGCATGCACACACACCCATGAGCACATACACAACGCATATGCACACAGCTAGGATAATTATGAAGAAAGAAGATGTTAATTTGGATGACTTGGGAATATCTAATGTTTCAAGGGATATGTGCAGACTTACTGATAAGCAGGCCTCCATCTGAAGCTCTGAGGGTGACATTCTCTTCAGAATGTCTCTTCATTCTCTTCAGTCTCTCAACAGAAGCTAGTACGGAATTCCTAGAGCCGAATCCAGGGACTGGGAACACCTGAGGCAGACGCTACAGTACTGCTCCAGGGGATGCTTAGTCCCTCCTCTCTCAGACAGCCTTGAGGGCAGGCTCTCCATGCCTCTTTTATCTCCAACTTCCTGCTGCTTCTGGCCTTTCCTCTCTTCCTCGGAACTTGCTCACAATCAGAGCAGAAATGAGTCTGTCTGCACGTGTGTTTGAACTGACCTCTCAGGTTAAAACTACAGGCCCAAGTCAGGCCTCCACTGAAGAAAAGCATATCTAGGCCACTTCTCCACTACCAGAGAACCACAGAAACAACACAGACAGACACACACACACACACACACACACACACACACACACGTAGAGACACACACACACAGACACACTCAAACACACAGACACACAGACACAGACACACAGACACACACACAGACACAGACACACTCAAACACACAGACACACAGACACACACAAACACACACACACAGAAACAGACATACAGACACACACACAGGCTTTGCCTCCATTGAAGACACTCTTCATAAAGGATCTGAAGGCCTTAAGTAATAACAATAGCAATAATAATTAGAGAGCTGTGACTGAGAAAATACAGTATATTTTGGAAGTCCCATAGCTCCAAAGGCCATACCAATACCTCCTGAACTCCCCGAATGGCTATACTGGAGGAAGCTTCAAAGAGTGACCCAGGCATGACAAATTAACTATAGACTAAATTAGGAACTTTGGCTCTTAAGCTCTAACCTTGGTTCATCTGCAAGGCCTTGGTGAGTTCATGAGCTCCAGGAATACCTTGTGCCTCCTTTGCAGAGTGGAGAAAGGCTTCCCTTCTGAGCTTCTTGGTTTGTTGCTATCACCATAGCCTGCCTGCCTTTGAAAGGAACCCCAGAGGAGAAGCCTTATGAGAAAAAGTCTAGGGAGCCCCTCCAGCCCCCAAGCCAAGAAAAATGGGGTACCAGGAACTTCCTCTTGCCTCTCTCACCCCTCCCCTTTCTTCTTGAGGCTCAGGGCCCTTTATTAGGTTAATCACTGCCTCGGATTTTAACTACTTCCTCAACCTACTCCACATAAATGACTAATTTTATGTTTACTATAAAGCATCTGGAAAGGATTTAGAAACAAATTTCTACCCAGCAGACTTCAGTTACCTACCTTGATGCCTCCCTGCCTCTGCTAGGGCCTTTCTTGCTCTGAAGCACAAACTGGCTTGCAGCAACAGTAGTAGCAGCCCCGATTAAGCCCTTCTTTCTTTTCTATTAATCCCTACTGAACTCAGCTCCTCCCTCCATCCTTTAGGGTCTGGTCATGTAAGTTCACTCATACAAAATATTGTTTTGTTTTGTTGGTGGTAGTGGTTTAGTTTGGCTTGGTTTGATTTGGTTTTAAGTCACAGTGCTCCCTGAGAATCGCGAAGGTGGAACACTTTGAAAACAACAGACCTTTGAGAAGTCACGGGCCTAGGCTGGGAAGTATGAAGGAGAGAAAGAAAGCCTGATATTGCTGTCCAAGTTCAGCTCTGGGGTCCGGAGGCTGCCCCCGTGCGCCCCCTCCCGGCAGTACTGAAAACCCTCCGCTCTGAGTCTTCAGTGGCAGCCTCGCTAAGGCCAAAGCCTAAGGGTGAGGGGCTCCAGCCTCCCAGTACCATTCCCAGGAGGAGGCCCTGAGGCACCCCTTCTACACCGAGCCCGAGGTTCCCGACCTCAGAGCCAAGTCCATCAATGACACGAGCGCCGCAGCTGCCATCTGCAACTTCCCTGGAGTTAGAAGAGGGGATAAGTCAGAGAAATAGGGGGAAGGAGACTACAAGGGGAGTAGCGTGGAGATGAAAAGAGCGATGAAAAAAGAGAAAGGAGACAGCAGACGCGTTTCAGCTTCAAGCTCCCATTTCCCCTTTCAAATGAACGGCCTCCCCACTGTGAGTAGAATCAAGTATTTATGAAGGCATTTTTTGCATATTAATAGCTGCACAGGGATGGGGCCCGTGCCAGCTCTTAAGTCCTAAAGGTATGGTGCCCTTTTGAAAATACAGGTCTTTCCAGCTCCTCGTAGAATTTGGTTTTCTCCGTCAGATTTATTTCCCCTTCTGCCGTGTGCTTCCTCCTGGGGCCCTACAACTGATTAAGAGAAATTAGGTCCTAGGCTGCCTTCAGAGCCTAGGAATGCTCTTCCCTTTGCGGGGTCGCGGACATCAATCGCAGGCGCATGCTTTTCTTCTTCCCCAGGGCCGCTGGCCAGAGGCTTGAGGTTGGGTGAGGTGCCCCGCACCTAAAAGGAATCTTAAAATTGTAAATGAAAGTTTCAGAAGGAGACGTTAATGCACCTCTGCAGTGAGAGAGGAGAAAGTAAAAAAGAAAAATATGCAATCATTTCATTAACCTTAATAATACTGTCTATCCTCGGAGGGGATTGCACTTCATTTTTAAAAGGAAAACATAAGAGAGTTAGAAACATAAGCAAAAGACATAAACAATTCATATAAAAAATAGTAGCAATAGGCAAGAATATGAGCTACAGGGCTCATATTCTTAGTAGCAGGGCTTGACTACCATAGGCAAGGCCCTGGTTCTGATCCGGAACACTCTTTTACACACACACACACACACACACACACACACACACACACACACGCGCGCGTGCGCCTTTAATCCCAGCACTTGGGAGGCAGAGACAGGCAGATTTCTGAGTTCGAGGCCAGCCTGGTCTACAGAGTGAGTTCTAGGACAGCAGCCAGGGCTACACAGAGAAACCCTGTCTCACACACAGGCGCAGAAGACTAGTAGTTCAGCTGGTTGACGTCTAGCTTAGAATGCACATGGCCCTGCATTCGGTCCCTAGGACCACGTAAAACCAGGCACAGTGACACACACACACCTACAATACCAGCCCTCGGAAGGTAAGGCTCAGAAAGTCAAAATCATCCAGCACATAGCAACTCTGAGGCAACTGAGATATGTGATTTCCTGGAATCTGTGATTTAATACTGGGCAACATCAAGGTTCCAGAAAGTTGGTGAGGAGGAGCCAGCCTGGGCACTGCAAAGGGCTGCCCAGATTCCACTCTCTGTGTGCACTATGATGACAACCGAAGTGTTTTCACACATTGCTAAATGTTTCCTGGGGAGCAAACTGAACCCATCTTCCTCCTCCTCTTCTTCCTCTTCCTCCTCCTCCTTTTCTTCTTCCCCCTCCTTTCTTTTTTCTTTGTTTTCTTTTTTAGTTGTTATTATTGTTTGCTTTTGAGATAGAGCCTTACTATGTAGCCCAGGCTGGCCATCCTCCTGCCTCAATGAAATTATAGTCACCACATCCAGTTTGACTGAATATTGAAAGTGCAAATCAAAATCCTAAGTCAATTGTGATTGCATCTATAGTTGTTGATTTTGCGTCTATGGTTGTTGGTGCTTTGTTCTTAAGCATCCATAAGAGGGCTCGAAATTAGGACACTCTGGGTTCAAACTTCACTTCATTCCTCTGGGATTGTTGTTTCTGTTCTCCTTTCTTATTCTTCTTTTTATTTTTAAGATTTATTTATCTGCCGGGCAGTGGTAGCGCACGCCTTTAAACCCAGCACTTGGGAGGCAGAGGCAGGTGGATTTCTGAGTTCGAGGCCAGCCTGGTCTACAGAGTGAGTTCCAGGACAGCAGCCAGGGCTACATAGAGAAACCCTGTCTCAAAAAACAAAGAAAAAGAAAGAAAGAAAGAAAGAAAGAAAGAAAGAAAGAAAGAAAGAGAGAGAGAAAGAAAGATTTATTTATTTCATTTTATATATAGCTATCTTCAGACACACCAGAAGAAGGCAATGGATCCCATTGTAGATGGTTGTGAGCCACCATGTGGTTGCTGGGAATTGAACTCAGGATCTCTGGAAAAGCAGTTGGTGCTCTTAACCTCTGAGCCATCTCTCCAGCCCCTTCCTATTCTTCTTTATTCTATGAAAAAGGAAAGATAAAAAGAGTTTGTTAATTTTCAAGGTGATGGGGCATACTCATGTGATCTCAGGACACTGGAGGCTGAAACAAGGGGGCTATACTTCAAAACCAAACTGAGCACCCTGAATGGAAAAATAAAAAAATCAAATAAGTAAATAAGTTTAATTTCATCTTGACAGGGTCTCACTATATAGACAACGCTGCATGCATGCTTACTCACAAAGATCTGCCTTTGCCTCCAAAGTGCTGAGATTAGAGGCATTCATTATCATGCCCAGCTAAAACAAATGGTTTTTGAAGTGTACATTATATCCAAGGGAAGCTAAAATGACCCAGAGTCGCAATGTCCAGCAGGAGTTCATGCACAGCAAGCTGAGCAGCAGCAGCAACATTTCTTAACACTGTTCTTTTAACAAATTAAACATTAATCTGACTGATGTTGTTAAACAAGGATCTCATCATTTACCTTTCAAGGACCTCAACTATCTTTCAACATTTTATCCTCCTAAGGATCAGAAAGTCAATGAGTTTGTCTCTTATTCTCAAGTGCATCTCAGGTATGAACTTCTCTTGTCCACTCAGTTCTATGTAGATGGGACAAGTGGGTCTCCAAGCTCTGGTTTGCTGAAAAGCCAAGAGAGGTTACCAGTGGGATATCAAAGAACAAACTCAAACCTTAACTAAATTTCCCAAGAGTCACTGCATACCTTTGATTAAAATAATGCAGCCAGGCTTGGTAATGCACACCGCTAAGCCCAGCACCTGGGAGGCAAAAGCAGGTGGATCTCTGTGAGTAAAGTAAGTAAAGTAAGTAAAGTAAGGCCAGCCTTGTTTACATAGTGAGTTTCAGAACAGCCAGAGTTATGCAGAGGAACCCTGCCTCAATAGATAGATAGATAGATAGATAGATAGATAGATAGATAGATAGATAGATGGATGGATAAATAGACAGAGAAGGGATAGATAGAAAGATAGAGGGAGAGATGGGATAGATAAGGTGAGTATATAGATAGATGATAGATAGACAGACAGATAGATGGGATAGATAAGGTAAGTAGGTAGATACATACATAGACAGATAGATACATAGATAGATAGATAGATACATAGATAGATAGATACATAGATACATAGATACATAGATAGATACATAGATACATAGATACATACATACAGATAGATACATAGATAGATACATAGATACATAGATACAGATAGATACATAGATAGATACATAGATACATAGATAGATACATAGATACATAGATACAGATAGATACATAGATACATAGATACAGATAGATACATAGATACATAGATACAGATAGATACATAGACAGATACAAAGATACATAGATAGATAGCTTTGCTGTCTTTCCTTGAGCCTTACTCAATTTCCTTCTTTTGTCCATACCAACTCCAGCTTAGAAAGGGCAAGGACACTTTCTCAAGCACTGCTTCTTGGGTGTTTTGGTCTGGGGTTTTGTTGTTGTTGCCTTGTAGAGATCCGAACTTTGGCAATGCCTTAAAAGTCTTCTTAAACTGGAATGATGCACCTCTTCCTCACACCACAGAACCATTCCTATTTCCACCTATCCTCACCTAAACCTAGCTAGCTTAGGTTTCGTGTGCTTACTGTAGTATGAATTTGCATTTGATCTTATGTGTCTTAAGTTTCTCATTTGGGGATTTCAAAGGGTAGCCTGTCTCGTTCTGCCTATGTTGGGAATTAGGTGAATAAGACTATATATATGTGCCTCATCTGTTTCAGACATGATGTTTGAAGTTCTTATTACACAGGGGAATAAAATAGCAATAGTTCTAATCTGTTGTGGACCCTCCTGTGCCTAGCCGTGCAAATTCCCTGGTTTCTTGTAATCCTTGCAGGACCCCAAAGGGGAAATGCTCTTTTACACAGAAGAAAACTGAATCTCAGGTTAAGGAAACCTCCTTCTAGACAACATGAACCTGTAGACACACTGTGTTTTGTACAAAGGTTTAAAAGAACCCTCTTTCTATCAGGGCCCTGCTGAGCCATCCCATACCTTGTCTTCTGGTTAACATTTTAGCTAAGCTTCTGAGCTTTAAACCTAATTATCTCAGTATTCTGTTGCCTCACACAACTCACATGAAAGCCACTGAAAATACATCATTGGCATGAAAAAGAAAACTCACAGTCTGAAGAAATACATAATTCATAGGAAAAGCCCACAGTCCTTTTAGGAGGACTCGGAGGTGACCAGGTTTTACCTTCATGATAACAATTACAAAGTTAAAGTGGTGGTGGTGCACGTCTTTAATCCCAGCACTTGGGAGGCAGAGGCAGGCGGATTTCTGAGTTCAAGGCCATCCTGGTCTACAGAGTGAGTTCCAGGACAGCCAGGGCTACACAGAGAAACCCTGTCTCGAAAACAAACAAACAAACAATTTCAAAGTTAAGCCACTGTTCTCCCACACCTCCTACAGCTACAGAGAGAGTGTCAGTGCTCATTTGGACTTGGTTTTCCTGCTCTGGAAAAGCTCCTGGTCATGTGTACATCTGGAGCTGGCTCTTGGCATCCTCCTTAGAGATCCTCATGAGGATGTAAGAGTTTTATGTTGATAGCAACAATTAACCTTCTATCAAAGGAGGAGGGGGCATCTCTCTTTTTTCCCTTTCCTTCCCCCCCCTCCCTCTCCACCTCCCTCACTTTTGTAAATATTTCTTCGGTTGTGGAACTTGATTCAGAGGGTTTCTGAAGACCTAAGCAAAATTCCTTTCTGGCTCAAGTCTACCCAAATCTGTCCACTCCCAAACTCTGTAGACAGTTCAAAGACAATTTCCTAAAAGGGTTTACTTTTAATTTTTATTACAAAACCAAAGTTTTATGTGTTGGATTTGTTTGGCAAATCATTATTCTAATAGTTCTGTGTTTACTGATCTCTTGGTTATTGGTGACACATAATACCTGCCTACTTAAGGCCTTGTTCTTTTTTCTATTTATGATGGACAATTTCAAACATATGTAAAGTGACACAAATTTGAACAATTATCTCCCCATTATCTTGAGAGGGTCTTTCTGAATAATAAGTAATAGCAGCCAGTGGTGTGGGGGTTCATGGGAAAGACTTAGGATTATCTCCCTCAATCTTTAGAACAGCTCTGTTGTGGGTACAGTTATGGTCTCCGTTTTACACAAAAGGAAATGGATGTCAGGACCACCAGGACCCTGTTCACACTGACCTGCCCCCTCCCCCCAGAGGCCTGGCAGAAAATTAGGGAATCCATAAAGTCACATTTAGATCCCATCTTCTTGTTTCCTGGCGCTGCGGTCTGAGGCAGTTTCCTTAACCTGAGATTCAGTTTTCTTCTGTGTAAAAGAGCATTTCCCCTTTGGGGTCCTGCGAGGATTACAAGAAACCAGAGAATTTGCACGGCTAGGCACAGGAGGGTCCACAACGGAACGGGTTAGAACTATTGCTATTTTATTCCCCTGTTGTCTGCCTTGAAAGCTGTTACCAGAGAGGACTTGGAGCTTATATGGGGGTGGGGGGAGACAGAAAGTTTGGGGACTATAATAAACACATTGGGCTCCCTACCCCAGAGCAAACGCTGCCAGAGAAAACTTAGAAGTTAGGGAGCAAAAGGGTCGGGGGTGGGGGGGCAGCAAAGAGGACGGTTTTTGTTTTCTTCCTCCAGTCCTCCTCCTCTGTCCCAGCATTACTAGGGCTAGTTCAACTTCATAGCCTTTCTACATTACGGGGTAGATAAGCTTTTCTGGCTCAATTTGGAACTCAAAGCACCACGGGTAACATTATGTCTCTAGTGACTGATTTAAAATGACCCTTTTATAGTGGAATCAAGTTGAGGTTCCCTGTCGATTGTCAAAAGTGGAGAGGTCACACCAGTAAAACAGAGTTGGAAGTGGAAGCCCCAAGTTAGAAGGAACTGGAGGGGGGGATCTGTTTCCATCCCTTCCCCCTATCCTTCTATCTCTATCTAAGGCGCAGCCACAGGCCATCACTAAGCTCAGGAGGGATTCCTGCCTAAGCCCCCACCTTGTCGCCCCCTCATGGAAAACATCGGGCCCCACCTCCCTAGGGAAAGAGCAGATTTCTCTTTTGGCTCAAAAGTTTTCTCCTCCAGCTCCAACTAAACCAGATAAACAATGATTGTGTTGTGTCAACAAAGCACTTAATTAAAATGAGGACAATATCAATTAGAATTCCTGGATAAGATTTGCTTCCAGATAATGGAAGGCCTGGAGCTAAAGTGCCCTGTGGTTCATTACTGAAAATCTTCTTGAGAACAATGAAGTGAGCACTTTTATGTAGGTGGAGAAACTGAGGCACAGAAAGCTGGTGACTTAGCAAAAAAAAAAAAAAAATTAGCCCTCACAAAGGTTAAGGACTAGAATTGCTGGGTTTCTCTTTCTTAGGCCAGGGCTTAGTAGCTAGCTAGTGAGCTAATGTCATAAACACTGAGGAGAATGCTAACAATTGTTATAGACTTGAGTTATGAAAAAGTAGGTGAGGGGCTTGGGGTATCGCCCCCAGTTGGTAGAGCCTTGCTTGCCTCGTGTGCTTGAAATCCTGGGTTCGATCCTTACCACTGCAGAAACTGGCATAGTGGCACATGTCTATGATCCCAGCTCAGGAAGCAGAGGAAGTTCAAGTTCATCCTCAGCTATGAAAGGAATTCAAAGACAGCCTGAGATACCTGAGACCCCATCTCCAAAAAAGAAGGGGAGAAAAAGGTGCTGGGGACCAAAATTCTCAACAGAAGGAAAACAAGGAGTCCGTTTCATGGCTAAAGGCCAGCTGTCTCCATCCTGCCCAGTGCTCCTGAAAAGTCCCATGCCATACATGTTGCCAGGCACACACGCATACACACAGACTCACACAAAGCCTTAGGACCTCAGGTGGCAGAGATGAGTGGGATGGAGCCACCTAATCAGTGAGAATGCTGAGCACACGGATGATGAGCGGAAACAAGCTGTAGGCTGCAGACCCTTTGTCCCCTGGGAGGCTGGGGGTTTGAGATAGGATCCTCCCAGCCCTTTGTGGCCTTCTGTGCGTGAGACTGCTCTCCTCTCCCAGGCAGAGGAGACCTGAACAGAGACAGGTAGGAGAGGCACTCAGGGGTGGCTGGGTGGGAGTTAGTTGGCAGTGACCGTAGCCCTCACAGATCTCTTTTGGAGAATCACAGATCACCAGGAGCCAGCAAAGTTCCAAGGGCAGCCCAGCCCCACCCCTGTTCCCAATTCGACCGCAATTTAGTGCCATAGGCTGCCAAAGGAAGAAGCAACTAGGCCCTAGAAGGGAGCCTGGTCAGGCTCTTTCAACTGCAGTTCCCATTCTCAGGATCTGGTTATGCAGGGTAGGGGTGAGGGTGTTCAAGTGCCAGCCATTCTCCTCTACACCTAGGGACCAACTTTCTCCCACCTCCCTTCCCCACCAGGGTTCAAAGCTCCCAAAGGATAGGAGGCTAAAGCCATGGAAGCGGTGTGGTGGTCAGGACGCTCCCTTTTGTTTGCTCACAGGAGGGGACAAATGCTCAGGTGCATAGAGATTTGGTGGGACAACTTAAAGGACTCCACAGGGTTTCAACAAAGGCATCTCCACTGCTCCGCCCCTCTTCCCATGCATTAAGATAATAGTAGGGTGTGTTCACCAGGCTCTCCAGGCTCTCCCTCCCCCCTCCTGTTCTTTCCCCAAAAGCTCAGCTTGCCTACAGGTTCCCAGAGACATTTGGCAACTGGCTCTCAGGCAGAGTGGAGCTGTGAGCTGCGTGGGAGGCGAGGCGGTTAGACGGCCAGAGTGTTACAGCCTACTTAATGAGGGACGGGAGCTCCTGAGGGAGCCATTAAGCGGCAGCTACAAAGGTGGGGAACCCCAATTAGAAAGGAGTGGGAGACATCAGGAGGAGGCCCTGCAGGACAGATCCTTGTCTTGGGTGACTCTGTGGGACTCATGGGTGGAGATGTAGCTGCTTGGGTTCAGAGTGTCATTTTAAAGTGAGATATCCCAAGGTCTGTTTGTAGAGCCACTTGTGACGCTTTAAGAAATCTCAGGGGAGGAGGAGAAATGACTAGGGGGTTGTTCTCCCTGAGTCTATAGTTTGGATATTACAACCCGAGAGTACTTAAAGAAATGATAAGCTATTTACTTAACTTTAATGAGCATCCCCTTTCAGTCTGGTTCATGTGTGTTCCTATGGATATTTGTATGCAGCCAATTGCTCCCTTCTGTTGATAGCTCAACCAAATCGCATTATGGTTACAGCAAGATAATAATCCTGGATTTTCCATGGCTCACTCTGTCAGAGTATAAGATTAGCTCTTGAATTCATTAGCAGCCTTCTCCTTTTAAATGTCAGATAACTGTTTAAATGCCAAGCACTTGCGCAATGCGTTCTGTGCAATTCAAATCAGCTTTACCAAATTAACTCATTCGTCTTTATTGTTTTGGTTACTATAGAGAAAGGCTCCCGGGTGATTTCAGCAGAACCTCAAAATCGTCCAATATTTACAGTACCACTTAGGGAAGGGGGCTGGGTGAGTTGGGGTTTTTCTCTGAAATATGTCACCTTTCCATCCGTTCTAAATCATTTCCACCAAACTGTGCACATGAAAAAAACAAAACAAAAAACAAACCAGCTTTGGGCCTCTGCTTCCTTCCAGCCCCATCCTCACCCCTTCCCCTTCCTTCTGTGGAGCCCTGGGTTCTTCCTCTCCTTCCTGACTTTTAGAGAAGGTGACCCTAGGTTTCTCTTTCTGCCAACGTGTTGCTCCCAACATACCCTAGAGCTGCAAGCACCAGTTTTGATTGCTCTGCCCTGCAAATGCAAAAGGGAGCTCACAGGGTCGAGATTGAGCCCAGAGGCTGGAGCAGAGCAGGGCTGCAAAAGCAAGAACCCTACCCTCCTTTTCAAAGAGCCAGCTGCCTGAGTTGGACCTCAAAATAATCAGGCCGTGGAGATAGAGGCTGTACTGACTGGGAAACATAGGGTCTGCTCCAGGCTGGCAGCTCTGTGCCACCCAGTGTGGGTGCCACTGTCACCTCCTTGGGGAAGTCCTCCGTGACTGCCCCAAGGCATATCATCAACTGCCCCACATCCGTCGCTAGTCTATTACTACTACATTGCCTTCATAGATGAGTCACCAGCTAAAATCACCTGCTGACCCATCCTGGCTTGTTCGGCCCAAAATTAGCCATAACACCCATCTGATGAACAGACACCAACCACCCAAGCTCATGCCCTGCTTTTCTGCTTCTAGCTCTCTGACTTTTCCCTCCCCCTTTCACCTCTCAGAACCAGCTTTATATATTTAATCATCTTTACTCCCAGTCTCTCTTCTACTATCATCCATTTGCAGAACCACCTGAACATCACCATCGTCATCATCATCATCATCATCAACAACAACAGTACTTCTGACAGCATCCTACCTTGCTACAACTGATGGGGCTCTTATATAACAGAAAGAGGAAAAGAGTGGTCAAGGGAACACTTAGAGAAAAAGACCCATGAGTCAAGAGGTGTGGAGGGACTTTTCTCAAAGCCCTTGACTCCCAACTGTTTCCAGTTGAACTCCACCTAGGAGTGGAAGTATTTGCAGCCATCAGACCTAGTCTGGGCCCAGCCCTTGTCCCTTAGCCCAACACAAACTCTTCTGTTGATAATGAAGAAACTTCTCTCAAATCATGTCACTGATGTCCGGCTCCACCCAGTGATTCATGAAGGACCATGAGGCTGGCATCGTGAATTCTGTCAGATCTAGCTTGAACCAAAAGCTTTCCTTGGAACTAGAAGAGGGGCAGGAGAAGTCTCTGCCCAAGAAGCTGAGCAGATATATGTCTGAATGACAAAATTCTAGATAAATATTTTTCCAGAAAAACCTTTTTCTTTAGACGTGTTTCAAAACAAAAGGAAATGGATGTGGTTGTTCATTGGAATGGCAGCCACGCGTGAGGACTCACTGACTGTTAATTCCTCATAAATGCTTACAAGTAATATAAGTAAGTGGTATGGGAGGGATGGTTTATGGCTGCCAGGAGAGAGAGACATCTGAGGGTTAGTCTCCCAGAAAATATGGAACTGATCAAATTCCCACCCAGGGTGATCTCATAGCACATCAATGTATGTGACCCCAGCAAATTGGAACACACAACCCCCAAATAAATAACTTTTCTCTTTGTAAAGGAGGGAGCAGCACCACAGGAGGTCAGGCCTGTGGAGGTCAGGGGACATCTGCAAGGGTGCTTCTTGTCCCCTCCCCATCGGAAGTGGGGTGGTCTGGACGCAGGGCTGCCTCTGGTGCTCGTCACTCCTGCATTCCTTACTCTTCAGCTCTGTGAGCTGTATGAGGATCAGCTGTGCATACATTCCCAATCTCGGAGCCAAGACATCGCTGGGACCAGGGAACAAGACAGCCTTGGCTCCTGCGCTCAAGGAGCTCACTAGTCCGGAAGAAACTGCACAGCCCCCACCATCATTGTAGGCAGTGGCTTAGAGTGCTTGATCCTCCGGGAGTCCACATGGAAGCAGACAAACCAGACCTGAGGATGAAGAGGAGTCGAGTGAAATGGGGTTCCCAGCTGAGCCTAGCCAGTGAAGGCCCTGCTCCAGGAACGCCCTGTGTCGTGTTGACAGGAGTCCTTAGCCCTTGGCTTTCATATAGCAATGAAAACACTTCATGCCCCCCTGCCTAAAATCGTGCCATCCCCTCCACCTTCAGCTGCCCCTCAACGCCCTTCTGCTGCTTTTTCTTCAGATGGAGGATGAATCATACTCCGGCATGGCCTCCATCTTTATTCTTCCCTCTCCGCTGACTTCAATGTGCTCCGCCTCTACCTAGTCTGTTCTGCATAAAATACTCTGGTCTATTTGTTTGAATAACGGAAAGAAGCCAAATAGACCAGCGTCAGGCAAGAAGAAGGGCCTTTTAAGATTGATGGCCTCCCTCCATTCCAAGGGCAATGGCATTTGAGGAAGGGCGTGGTCATTTCCGCTTAGATCACCCAGACGGTAGTGGGAGGCATGGGCTGGAAGGCAGCTTCAGATCCAACTTTTCGGTGCTCTGAAATGTGACACCATTTGCTCATTTTGGTGACCACAGAGAGTGTGACCCAAGAGATCATAGAGCCCCTGGGGCCTTCCAGACTCTTATCTTGGTCCACTCTTCCTTTCCTCTCCACCACATTTGTTCAAATCGCTCTTCCCAACACGGCAAGCGCATCTTAGCTTGCAAATAAGCCCAACTCTTGCTATAATCGTACATATTACAAGACCATTGATGTTCATGGGAGGTTTTATTTATTTATTTATTTTTGTTTTTTCGAGGCAGGATTTCTCTGTATAGCCTGGCTATCCTGGAACTCACTCTGTAGACCAGGCTGGCCTCGAACTCAGAAATCTGCCTGCCTCTGCCTCCCAAGTGCTGGGATTAAAGGAATACATCACCACTGCCCTGCATTATGGGGATATTTTTTAAAATCACATTTAAAAAAGATATGGAGGTGCTAGCCTATCACCAACCCTAAAACTTTTGGAGTGTTTTAAGCCTGCTTGGGCTACATGGTGAGAGACTGTCATAAAAGAATGAAAAAAAAAAAGAAAAGTCTTGTTTTCGGCCATGGTCTTAACTCTTCCAAATGTCATCTACATGGCTTTGGGCAAGTTGGTTTCCTGATCTGTGATGTGAGGGGCAGACTTGCCTCCCAGGGTTGCTGTGATTGGTAAATGAAATAATTACCACCCAGGAAGGTCCGTTTCCCCACGTCTCTGGATCCCATTAGCCAGTCTGCTTGTTCTCTACATGTATGTATCCCCGGTGTGTTCACAGTAAAAATAGATGTTGCTAATAGTGTTGCCATGATGAAAAAAATGCTTTTTATAAATATTAGGGGGTTTGGACCAGCTCTTGTTGCCCTGTGTATCATTCCTCTGAAAGTCGGGCTTTCTGCCTCTCACAGGAAGCCCCACAGTCCTTGGAGGCGGCAGCTCAGAAGACGGGAGAGCCTCAAAGTTGTATAAATAAAGGGCTGATATGTTCAAACGAAAAAGAATTTTATACACGCAAGCTGCACATCGACATGACGCCGTTCCTGAAGGTGATCTCACACTGAGAAGACGGGGTTTATGGACACATACACAGGGATGCTGGTTAATACACGTCTGCATGCTACAAAAACAGCTCAGAAGTCCCTCTGCGCTCTTACTTTATCAGAAAGGACAGAAAATAGGCAGGTTGTAGCAGATGAAGAAAGAACAAATTAGGACAGTAATCCCAGCCAGCCATCAGGGACAAACCAGTTGGGTGTCTGGTTTAGGTAGTGGGGGACAGTGGAACAGAGAGAAAAAGGATAACTTTGAACTGCCTCATAAAACAGGTAAATAGGGTTCATTTCATCTTGACTGTAGCTAGTGTAATTGCTACTGTTTGCCCCTATAACTTGGTAGAGTGATGTTCCTAAATATACTGGTTCTTGAGTTAATTATTTCAAAGTTAGCTGTGGATTCTCTCTGGGATATTGGTTCTGGTCTTCTGTTCTCTAACAGCTCACTGATCTCCCAAGCTCAGCTTCGCTTCTGGTTAAGGGCACTGAGCACTCCTGAGGTGAGGATGTCATGGGTCCTTCTTTACTGTGCTCCCTCCCACTCCAGCATGTGGCACAGGCCTGGCCCATGGATGGTGCTTCACAGCTGCTCCATAAGTTGGCCTACCCTTTTCATCCTGTAGCCCTTGAGTTGAAGGGCCTTTCCCAGCATCATCTTTGCCCTCTTTAGAGTACATTGAACTGAAAAAAATGGCCACAGAGTCAAAGAAACTGACCAAGAGCAGAACCAAGACGGGCATGGAGGACTTCAGATCTTTCATACTACCCTAGCAGACCCCATCCCAGACCCTTGGTAAGAAGTGACAAGGAAAGACAGACACAGGAGAGGACAAACACTTGAGAACTCATGAGGACATGCTATCTAGTGTTGTGGGGGACTGGCAGGAACTGGGAATGTCATAAGGACCACTGTCCCAACCTCGCTAATCCAGAATTCTCAGGCCATGCCTCCGTGGGCTTCCCTGAGCTCATTCTGCAAGGTGTGGGACTTTGACTAAGAGTCATGCGAATAATTAATGATGTTCACATGCTTGGAATCTTAGCAGTTGGGAAGCAGAGGCAGGAGGATCAGGAATTCAACATCAGTTTCAGCTACATAGAATTTGATGCCATGCTTGAGCACATGAGACATCATTTCCAAAACAAAAAGCCAAAAGCAAAAACCTGTAAGTTTACCCCAAATCTGTTTATCTCTTACCCCAAATCTTTCCTAAGCTTCATCCTAGGTTTTTGTATTGGAGCTAAGATGGCTACTGGCTTTTTCTCCTAAAGTCATCCCAGAACTAAAAGATCTAGCTTGGATCAGATGTTCTAAAAACCACTGGTCCAGCCTGGATCCACAGAGTGACAGTGAGGAAGAGAAGCATATCTTACAGGGTACTTAAATCACAAGACAGGAAGGTGACTTCTGGACAAGAGATGTTTGCTGTAAGCATAGAAAAAAAAAAGAAGTTGCCAAGCTGCTAGCTTATGTTAGTGAAATGATCCCTGTTCTATTTTCTTTTGAGACAGGATTTCACTGTGTATCCCTGGCTGTCCTGGAACTTGCTCTGTAGACCAGGCTGGCCTGGAATCTGGAGATTCACCGGCCAATTCCAGAGTGCTGGTATTTAAAGCATGTGTCCACCATGCCCAGCTTGAAACCTTGAAACATCCCTTTTCCTCTTAGCAAGAGGGTTGGTTTTTTTTTTTTTTTTTTTTTTGGTTTTTTTGGTTTTTCAAGACAGGGTTTCTCTGTGTAGCCCTGGCTGTCCTGGAACTCACTCTATAGACCAGGCTGGCCTCAGACTCAGAAATCCGCCTGTTTCTGCCTCCCAAGTGCTGGGATTAAGTGTGCTCTTTGCAACAGTTTTGCGTTTGCCTTAGAGGTTAAAGAATTATGGCTGCTACCTTCTTAGGCAGTGATTGTATCGTCATTATCATTCAGTGTTTATCCATTTGTTTAATTAATATTTTGAGTGCCTACTGTGTGCTTGGCATTTTCTGAGCATCTAGGTTGTATTCAGGAACAAAATAGACTGAGCTAGGCTGGGAATGTAGCTCAATTGGAAAGTACTTGCCTAGCAGACACAAGGTTCTAGGTTCCATCTCCAGCACATGGAAAAAAAGAAAAGAAGACCAAGATCCATGCCCTATTCCAGGATAGTGCAGGGGGAAAAATACTAACCATAACATAAGCAAAGATGTAATGTGTCTAAGGTGACCATTGCTAAGGAAACAAAGTGAGAATGTGTGTATGGAGCAACTGAAAAGCACAGAATTCAAAGTGGGAAAATTTGAAAGTCTAATCTAGATGTGTGCAGAATGTAGTCATACTGCACACTGACCTAAAAGGTCATTTGTGCTCCCTCCAGAAGACAGAAAGAATAGATAAGAAGCTTCAACTCCATAGCTGCTGCAGCCTGTTAGCAAATGGAGCTCTCAAGCTCAAGGTGACTGAATGCAAGCCGGAGAGCCAACCATGCCCAGAGTTAGAGCAGCCCCTGCCTGTGCTAAAGCTGGTCCAGGCTTTGTTCACATAGGCAGGTCCATCCCATCACCCAGAGGTTCCCTGCCAGTGCCTGCTGCACTCACAACAGAGAGTGCTTCTGTGAATCCAATGAGGGTAACAAGAAAATAAGGCCTGGCTTAAGACACTGTCCAAAGATGGAGACCACTACCCTATGAGGTAAGACCTCGTTCCAAGCTTTGTTAGCTTGACAGGGATAGGGCAGAGAGGCTGCAAGCCAAGTTCAAATGCAACAAACGCATGAGATTTGGATGATATTGTCAGGAAATATATTTAGGATGGCAACTGTTGGCTTCCCAAGAGAAAGAAGCAAGACCAGGATGTATAGTAATATCAAGGTGTCAAGCCAGAAGTTGGCAAGCCCCAGTCTTCAGATCCCTGGTGGCCTTCCAACACTCTGGAACACCATTTCCTCTCTGCAAAATGGAGATGATAAAAACAGTCTCTCCACACCTGCTTCTCAACCACAAGGTGAGAATTACACAAAATAACAGTTTTATAAATATGTTCACGGTTGTAACAGACTCAGCCCAGGGGAGGAAGGAACAAACAGACACTGGTCCCTGCTAAGGTCAAGCCCCTGACACATTGAACCTTGTTTAAACTTCCCACCTGCCTTTCCAGCCTGTATTCAGATCCCCATCACTGAAAAAATCAGGCTCACAGAGGCCCCCACAGCCTGGCTGACACATACACAGCTAGGATGAAAAGCTACATAGTGTCGTAGCATAGTCTCTCTCTGCTCTGCTTCTGTGAAGATTTAATTTCACATCTTTGCTCTATCCTCAGAACCTGAGGAGCAGCAATTTGATAATTATTTCAAAAGTATCCACAAACTACTTTATGATTTTCATGGTTTTTTTTTTTATTTTAAAAAAGAACAGGGTTTTTGTTTCATTGAAACATAATTTATTACATTTATTTGGTGTGTGTGTGTGTGTGTGTGTGTGTGTGTGTGTGTGTGTATGTAGTGCACCCACCACAGAATCCTGGGGATCTGTGGATCCTGGGGATCATACTCAGGTCCCCAGGCATGGCAAAAAGTGACTTAACTGCAGATTGATCTTACTGGCTTGCTTACTATTTCTATTTCTTCTTATTAGGTTTGTTTGTTTGTTTGTTTTTACATAGCCCCGCCTGCCTGGGACTGCAAAGATCTGCATGCCTCCCAAATGATGGGACTGAAGGCATGTACGGCCACACCTGGTCCTTGGGACATTTTTTGTTTGTACCGTTGTTTTGCAATGCTGGAAATCAGAGTCAGGCTTGTGTGCATGCTGGGCAAGTGTTTTATCACTGAGCTACATTGCAGACCCTAGAGTCTTTGTAAAATGCCAGAAAAATTGGATTACTTTAGAGGTTAGAACTGTCAAACAAGAGACTGACTGGAGAGTCACTTGGTAGGAGCGCTTGCTGCTCGAGTTTGAGAATCTGAGTTTCAATCTCTAGCATGGTTTAAGAAAGCAGGGAAAGCCCAGCAGTGGTGGCACATGCCTTTAATCCCAGCACTTGGGAGGCAGAGGCAGGCGGATTTCTGAGTTCGAGGCCAGCCTGGTCTACACAGTGAGTTCCAGGACAGCCAGGGCTACACAGGGAAACCCTGTCTCAAAAAACCAAATTAAAAAAAAAAAAACAAAGCTTAGTGGTGCAAGCTTTTAATCCCAGAAAATGAGAGGCAGAGGCAGGTGGATCTCTGTAAGTTCAATGACAGCCTGGTTTACAGAGCAGGTTCTAGAATAGTTGGCTACATAGAGAAAACCTAATCTTGTGGAAGAAAGAAAGAAAGGAAGAAAGAAAGAGGGAAAGAGAGAAAGAAGAAAAGAAAAGAAAAGAAAAAAGGAAAGGAAGAAAGGCAGGCATTGATATATGAGCTTGAAGATAGCGGGCTCTGGCTCTGAGGGTGAGATCACTGGGTGCTCTTCCAGGAGACCTGGGTACAATTCCCAGGACTCACATGGTGGTTAACAACCTTGTGTAACTCCACTTCTAGGGTATCTGACGCTCTCTTTTGGCTCCTGTGGGCCCCCCCAAATTAAAGATACTGCTTTTGGGTATCAAATACACAGAATTTCCAAATGCATTTTCCCAGTTGAACATTTGGGGAACTTTATATAGCATCTATCATCTGTTTTTATTTCTTAACAAGTTCTTTTGTAGTACAGGTTAACCTTGAACTATGTAGCTGAGGCTGGCCTTGAATTTTGGATCCTCCTGCCTCCACCTCTCAAGTGTTGTGACTTGAGTGTTTCCCACCCTGCCCAGCTCTCTGTGTGTTACCTGTGAGTCTCACCGCTCTGACAGAGGGTCAGAGACAAGTGACAAGCCACGTGGAGAAAGACAGGAGCCCCTCCCCTCTCTTCCTTCTGTATCCCGTGCTTCCCAGCTTGTGGTGCCCTGGAGGGGCCTGATGTTGGTTGGGCACTGAAGCACCATGCCCAAGGGTGGCTGGAGGTGTAGGCTGCTGGAGATTTTCCAAGGATAAGCAGTGCAAACTGAGGTTCAGGAATTAGGTGGTTCCTGGTCTGGAAGTCACAAAAGCAGCAGCTAGGTCTTGAGAGTCAGCTTTGGACTCTACTGGCCAGTGTGTCACTGGGAACTGCCTCACACACTGTCCCAGAACTGCCTGGGAGTTTAAGCGTTTGTTATTCTAACCGGTTCCCACCCAGGCCCCTAGTTCCACCCACTGTCATCGCTCTTCTAAAATTAGTGCAAGCACCAGTTTGCTGAAGAACCCCTTGGCATAGCCACGCAGACTTATTCCATTGAAGTCTTTCTGGTCTTTGAAGCTGTATATCTTTTACAAGAAGAAAAGTATAACAAATTCAGTTTTTCTAAAACTCTGAATTGTTCCATGCGAGATGAGGCCTCTGTCCAATTTACACGTCTGCCACTACAGCCTGCAGGCTCCACCCTAACAAACACTGGCTGCTCTCTCTGCTTGGAACTGCTGGCCCTCCCACTCCAAGACTTTGCACTATGCCTCCTGGTAAACAAACCTGCTGGCCTAATTTAGCTTCACCTCCCTTGAGGTCCTGAGGAAACCTGTTACAATCTATCACAACATTTACACTCTGTCATCTTACAACAGGCTTCTTGTAATTTTCCTACAAGCAAGTGAACTTTCTACAAATCCATCCTTGGCTTTGCCGGCCCAGTTGCCAGCACAGTGTTTGGCACATGGCAGACAAATGTCAATAACTGTCATTTGCTGAAGGAACAGAAGACAAGCAAATGACTTAGCCAGCGTCACACAGCTGGGGTGTGAGTTTTCATGTGTTTTGCTCACTCAACAAGATGAGCATCTATAGTCTCAAAATGTGAAATCTGAAATGCTCCCAAATCAGAAAACTTTTGGATAATGGGAAAAAAAATGCCATAAATAGAAAATTCTACATCTGAGCTCTATGAGAGGTCCCAGTAAATACACACTTTAAAAATGTTGTATAAAATTATCCTCAGGCTGTGTGCATAATCTGAAACACAAATGAATTTTGTATGTACATTTGAGTCTTGTTCCCAGGATATCTCACTATTTGTATGCAAATATTCCAAAATCGAAAATGTGTGTGTGTGTGTGTGTGTGTGTGTGTACTTGTGTTTTGATCACTCAGCTTAGTAATTTCATTTTTGTATTCTGTTGCTGTCTGTTTGGGTTTTTTAGATTGGAAATTGAATTGAGGGCCCTGAATGCTAGATAAAGGCTCTACCACTGAGCTGCACCCCCAGCTCTTGGTTTGGAGTTTTTCAGACAGGTTCGCACCTGAAGCTGCGATGGTTAATCTCCAATGGCAACTTCATTGGATGGAGAAGGGCCTAGGAGATGAGAAAGGTTACCTCCAGTGTGTCTGTAAGGACATTCCCAGGGAGAATTAGCTAAAGTGGGTAAAACCTGCTCAGGTGTGTGCCGCACCATCCATCAGCTGTGGGTCTGAATGGAATGAAAAAGGGAAAACTGTGAGCCACTGAGAGCGCAGGCACAGGATTCTGTATGCCTGCTCCCTGGCTGCAGTGATGTGAACTGTTCTGCTCATGCCTTTCTGCCACAATGCACTAACTCCTTGGAAACTGAGAAGCGCCATCTTTTCTTCCTTCAAACTGTCTCTTCCGGTCGTTGTCACAGTAATGGAAGTTTAGCACTGTTTAAAGCCTGGGAGGCCAAGCTTGTCTGGGTTAGCCTCCGGTACCGGGATTGGTTTTAGTTTTCAGTTCAAGTTTTGAATCAGAAATGCTCAAAGAAGACGTTGAATCATTTCCTGGGGGCTGATGGGGCTGATGGCTTCATACCCACTGTGTGGCTAAGGATAACATTGACCTTCTGGTGTTACCTCCACCTCCGGAGTACTTTGATTACAGGCATGTGCCTCCATGTCTGGCCCCGTGTGCCCTCGATGACCTGTAAAATGATAAATAGAACAGATAAATAGAAAACTGGATTTTCACGGAAATCAGGTGTGCAAATACACATTGTTTGGAGTCCTACTCTTAGATTTCTTTCCTTCTTTTCTTTTCTTTTCTTTTCTTTTCTCTCTTTCTGTTGGTTTGGTTTGGTTTTGGTTTGGTTTTTCGAGACAGGGTTTCTCTGTGTCGCCCTGGCTGTCCTGGAACTCACTCTGTAGACCAGGTTGGCCTCAAACTCAAACATCCGCCTGCCTCTGCCTCCCAAGTGCTGGGATTAAAGGTGTGTGCCACCACTGCCCTTTCCAGATCACTAATTCTCCCTACCTCCATCTTCCCATCTCAGAAATGGGAAAAATATTCCTTGCTCCTGAAGGCATAGGATGCATGTTTTGTTGAGACCAGCCATTTTTCTGTATTTGAAATTCTTCCAATGCAGGAAGCTCATTTCTCTCTTTCCATCCAAGTTGCTATTAGATTGAAAGGCACTATATACAAGGAGGCAAACACTGATACATTTCTTAGTTTTCTAACTCTGCGGTTTACAATGACTGAGGAGGGGTTTTGTGCAGTGCTTGGTTTGGTTTGGGCTTTTCTATGTTTGGGTGGCTTTTGTTTGTTTTGGTTTTGGCTTTGTTTTGTTTTTTAGCCTTTCTCTCATTCAGTGACTTTTTAAATTTTATTTTTACTTATTTATTCTTATTTTATGTTTACTATACTGGGCACAACTGAGAAATCCTAAGGAAGGACAGCTATTGTCCCCTTTAGCATTTCGTCTCAGCAGATCTCACCGGCTCTAAGCACTAGGCCAGCAAGAAAGGAACCCAGGACAGAGCCAGCAGGGGAAGAAAAGACACAGGGTATTGAGAAGAAAGCCTTAGTACAGCATGGCTACTTCATAACTGTAATTTGCCACTATTGTGGATTGTAATGTAAAGATCTGTATTTTTCTTTTTCTTTTCTTTTCTTTTTTTTTTTTTTTTTTTTTTTTTTTTTTTTTTTTTTGTTTCCAATGTTAACACGGGAACATCATTTTTTTTTCTACTTCTTTGTTTGTTTGTATATATATATATACACACACACACACTATAGCTATCTTCAGACACACCACAAGAGGGCATCGGATCCCCATTAGAGACAGTTGTAAGCCATCATGTGGTTGCTGGGAATTGAACTCAGGACCTTTGGAAGAGCAGTCAGTGCTCTTAACCACTGAGCCATCTCTCCAGCCCTGTATTTTTCTTTTTTCTTTTTCTTTTTCTTTTTTTTTTTTTTTGGTTTTTGTTTGTTTGTTTGTTTTTTCAAGACAGGGGTTTCTCTGTGTAGCCTTGGCTGTCCTGGAACTCACTCTGTAGACCAGGCTGGCCTCGAACTCAGAACTCAGAAATCTGCCTGCCTCTGCCTCCCAAGTGCTAGGATTAAAAGTGTGCGCTACCACCACCCGGCAGGTCTGTATTTTTCAATGGTCATAGGTGAGCAATCCTGTGAAAGGGTTGATCCACCCCTAAAGGGGTCAAAACCCACAGGTTGAGAACCCCTACCTTAGCAGATGATAAATTTTCTCTTCCCAACATGGACAGTTTGATAACAAGCGGACAAGTGCCTGCTAAAGGGTGGGGCTATTGGAGGGACCACGGACCACCGCCTGCAGTGGCTCAGTCCGGCTGTGTAGCCCATGGACTTTCTCCCATCGGCACCCAAGTTCACGAAATAATGACTCTAAGACTGAAGTATTATGAAAAATTGCCTAGGGTGAAAGCTTTAGCTCATTCCCAACTCAGCTATCCTGTTTATTCTATTCTAAGTCCCCGCCATATGGTTGGTTACCTCTCCTCAGCTGCATGCGACTGTCTTCCTCAGAGCTTCGGGGGAAGGAAGCTCTCTGGTGTCTGACTCTATCCCAGAATCTCAATCTTTCTTTTGAATGTCCCACCTTCTAATCCTGCCTCCGCTCATTGCCCATCAGCTTTTTATTGACAGGTAATGCTTCCACACAGTGCACAGAGCTTCTCTCTACACAGCTGTATCTCTGAGTGTGATCCCATGGTCGGGATCACCCTCCCTTAACAGATCAGGGTCTCTCCTCCCTCGCCAGGTCCACCTGCTCCGGCTTTTTGGTTGCTAAGGAACTGGCCTTCAGCTGCCAGAGGACAGGGGTTCTTGATCCAGCTACAGGAATGGAACAAGACCCTGTAAAACCCCACTACCCGATTTTGCTTTGTATTGGATACTGCTTTTTTTGTTTGTTTGGTTGGTTGGTTTGGATTTCTTTAACTCTTTCAATGATTCTGGTGGGCAGCAGCTGAGATTAACAGCTCTGGGAGGTGGGTTTCTGGACAGTGACACCAGTCGTGCGACTCAGGGAAAGAGGGAAGAGAAACCCGACTCAGGGTAACCCCCAGAATGCCACCAAAGGCTGAGCTGGCTCTTTGGCTTCCCTGCCTTTCCTCGGGGGTGTCTATTTGTTCTCAGGATAAAGGACGAAATCCTTGGGGCTGGAGAGATGGCTCAGTGGTTAAGAGCACTGACTGCTCTTCTGAAGGTCCTGAGTTCAAATCCCAGAAACCACGTGGCTCACAACCATCTACGTAATAAGATTTGACGCCCTCTTCTGGTGTGTCTGAAGCTACAGTGTACTTAGATGCAATAATAAATAAATAAATAAATAAATAAATAAATAAATAAGAAATCCTTACCCTGCTGTGACTCCTCCCCAACCTTCCTTCTTCTCTCAGCCTTTACTTGCTCTTGTGCCAGCTCTGTCAAGTCCCTAGAGGTGCTCAGCATCCTCCCAGCCGCTGGCCTTCCCTTCTCTCAGTAGACACCACAACAGTGTCAGGCGTTGATACATTGATAAGCGAGGCAGCATGAAGATCAGTGAGACTAAAGTTCCACAGTGTGGAGCACTGCCCTGCCTACCTGGCTCCTTAGGGGGGTGGGGTGGTAGCTCTGCAGCAGAGCACTTGCCTGGCATGGGAAGGCATCCTGATTATAATAACCCCTGGGCAGTGGTGGCACAGGCCTTCCATCCCAGCACTCAGGAGGCAGAGGCAGTTGGAGGTCTATGAGTTCAAAAACCACCCTGATCTACAGAATAAGTTCCAGGACAGTCAGGGCTACGGCTACATAATGACACCCTGTCTCAAAAATACAATTATTATTATTATTATTATTATTATTATTATTATTATTATTAATTCCCAGCATCACTAAGAAAAAAGGAGGTGGGGGAGACAACTAAAGACATTTCGGTCCACTCTACCCGAAGGGCATGGACAGAGAGGAGTTTGCATTTATTTTTGTCTCATTATTCTTTTGTGTGTAAACCCAATAGGAACGTGGAGATGAACTTCACTCTCATGAAGAACCAGGAGGACCCCTCAAAGGAAACGCTGAAGGCAGCCAAGGTAGAGTCAGCTGGCAATTTGTGTATGCTATCACTGTGACTGCCCAGATAGACCTCGGTGCTGTTCGGACCCTCTGTTAATACAGAAAAGTTCTTGGTGGCAAATGCCTTTAATCCCAGCACTTGCGAGGCAGAGGCAGGCAGATTTCTGAGTTCGAGGCCAGTCTGGTCTACAGAATGAGTTCCAGGACAGCCAGGGCTACACAGAGAAACCCTGTCTCGAAAAAACTTCTTGAGAAGTCTTTCCATTTCCCTTCAAAGCATGAACTGGAAGTTAGAAGCAGGGTGCTCTGACCGTCACAAGCAAACGCGAGCGGCATGCTTTCTGCTTTTCTATTATTTAAAGATTTCTTTCCTGCTGGAGACTGCAGACTGGTATAAGAGAAGAGACTTGGGGACTTACACAAGTCCCACCCCCACCCCAAGCATCTGCACTTCTCCATCTCTGGTTTTCACGGAGGTGTGCGTATGCTGGTGAGGAGGCTGGGCTTCTGTGACTACAGACGTGTTTGTGTGAGAAAGCAGGACCTTCCTGCCATCTTTAGAGACCTAGCTACTGTCGTCCAGAGCCCTGGCTGGGGAGAATACCTTGATACGCCTGCCATAGAGGCACAGCCTTTTAATCCTAGCACTCAGGAGATAATGTCAGGTAGATCTCTGGGAGTTCAAGGCCAGCCTGATCTACTTAGCCCCGAGACAGCCAGCACTACAGAGAGATCCTTTCTCAAACAAAACAGTATGCCTTGGCGGTGGCTTCCTTCAAAAACAAGTCTGTACTGCTTGTGATAGGTGGTGGTAGTTCTATGAGTAGCCTGGGACGACTGGGTGTGGAGGCATTCACAATTCAGAGCTTACTGAATTAGACTCTAAACTCTTTTGTGGGCACGTGGGCATTTTACTGTCTGTAGTCAACCGGGGCTCTGGCAGCTGATCTGTTCTTTATCCTTATTGCTTCTAGTTTTGGTTTGGTTTGGTTTTGGTTTTAGTTTTGCTTGTATGTTTTGAGACAGTCTCAATGTGTGACTTTGGCTGTCCTGGAACTCACAAAACTGCCCCTGCCCCTGCCTCTGCCTGGCACTGGCATTAAAAGTGGGTGCCATCACGCCGCAATCCTCATTGCTTCTTGCAGAAGTGGCAGTGGAAACCCCTTACATTTCTAAGGGTGGGTTCCAGGCCAGACAGAAGCCATGAGCTTATTGTTGCTATTACAAAGTGTACCGCAGATGGAGCCCACAGGGCTCCAAAACCTGAGTGCACTGCCCAGGCAGACAGTTGCAGGCCTGTGCCACTAAGCTGAACTTGAACTTGGTAGCGCCTGGCTTCCTTTTCTGCCTCAGGGGCTGGTAACGGAACTCTCTGCTCTTTAAGCGGTGCACAAGGAATGAAAAAAATGAGGTCCCTTACAGAATACCAATCTCAATCTCAACTTGGTATTACAGCAAATTAATATCTACCCTCTTGTGGTCACTACCAAACTGAAACAGCACTGACTCCGTCTCCTTAAGTGGAAGGTTTTGATCTTTCCCGTTTATTTTCCACTATTTCTTTCCATTGACACCCTACTCAAAAATAATTTTATACTGATTTTATCATTTCTAAAGGTGTATTTATTTTAATTTTCCATGTATGTCTGTATACTGTGTGCATGCAGTGCCTGAGGAGACCAACAGAAGGTATCAGATCCCTAGAACCCTACTTACAGAAAGTTGTGAGCCACCATGTGGTTGCTGGAAATAGAACACAGGACCTCTGGAAGAGGAGCCAACGCTCTTAACCCTGAGCCATCTCTCCAGCCCCATACTGATATTTAATGTCATTCTTGGTGGGTGTCTGACAAGAATATATTACAATAGTATGAGGCCTAGGTGGGTCAGGATTTTAAGCAAGGATTCTTCTAACGTGAGGCTCTGTCACCTCCATCCTCAAAGCTGAGGACACTAGCCAGGACAATGTACCCTGACCTTCAGATTGTCCCTATTGTCAATCACTGATCTAAAATGTGAACCCTGACAGGCTCCAGTGCTTGGCCAAGTGCAGCAGCGGCTTTAGGCACCAGGGAACACGGCCCAAGCCAAGCACTGACTGAGTCTGTCTCATGAAGCCAGGGCCGGCTCCAGCCGAGTCCTCGGAGGTTAGCCAGACGTTCTCAATGCAGTGAAATGCCACTGCAGAAAGTCCCAGGAGGCCTTTGCCTGTCTCAATGACAAATGCTAATTTTTAGAAAGGCTTTTCGGTCTTGGAAGGCAAGAAGAAGGAAATACTGAGGGAGTGCTTTTAGCTGTTTAAGAACAATTCTCCCCTTTGGTCTTAATGGTCAGGTTGTTTTTTCCTATTTTAAATTCAGTAGTGACCTGCATGGTTTATTATAAGGAGTGAACTAGGGATGCAACTCCATGTTGAAGCACTTGTCTAGGATGTGTGAGGCCCTGTGCTCAATCACCAGTATTACATATATTACACATATATACATAAGTACATTTTTTTAAACTAAGAATGAGCTAGTAAGAGGACTTAGAATTCTCTTGCAAGTTTCCACAAGATAAGGTCCTTCAGCAACCTCCAAATCTGGGCAGACTGGAGAAATAG
>NW_022196896.1:85884495-85892417 GCF_008632895.1 Mastomys coucha
TTTTTTTTAAAGATTTATTTATGAGTACATTGTTGCTGTCTTCAGACACGCCAGAAGAAGGCATCCAATCCTATTACAGATGGTTATGAGCCACCATGTGGATGCTGGGAATTCTTCCTCTGGAAGAGCAGTCAGTGCTCTTAACCTCTGAGCCATCTCTCCAGCCCTAGACCAATGGTTCTTAAACGTTAGTGCACTTTAGAAGCACCTAACAAGTTTTGTTTTGTTTTTAAGACAGAGTTTCTCTGTGTAGCCCTGGCCATCCTGGAATTTGCTCTGTAGACCAGAGAATCACCTACCTCTGCCTCCTGAGTGCTGGGATTAAAGACGTGCGCCCCCACTACCCTCGAAGCCTGGCATCGCCTGGAAGGTTTTTAAAAAGGTTTCTGATGGTACTTGCCTGGAATTCTGTCAGTTGGAAGGCTATGGTGTACAGCATGCAAACTCAAGGCCAGCCTGGGCTATAGAAACAGACCCTGTTTCCAAAGTTAAACAAAGAGAGTTAGAGAGATGGCTCTAGTTAGGAGAGCTCTCTGCCCTTCCAGAGGTCATAAGTTCAATTTCCAGCACCCACATCAGGTGACTCACGACTGCCTGTAACTCCAGCTCCAACTCCAGCTCCAGTATATCTGTCGCCCTCTTATGGCAAACCAAAGGTTCCCACAGCATATATTTACAGACACATGTCTATACACATAAATAAAAACAAATCTTTAAAACTATTTTTTAATTAAAGGAGACAAAGTAAGCAAAACCAAAAATGATGGAAAAAAAAAAGATTTCTGGGCTTATCTGCAACATTTTTAGCTTTATTTAGACATGGGCATAGATAGGCCTGGCAATATGGATTTTTAGTGAATTTCCCACTCGATGCTGGAGGCCCAGGGACCACACTCCAAAGCCATAGTCCTGAAACCTGTGCCTAGTATTTAATTATCTGAATTTTCCAGGATCTTACTTAATCTGTTCTTTAAAAATATAATAGGATTTGGGGAAGGAATTGGTGAGCAGACAGTATTTAGAATATGCTTAGAATACCCATCTCAGGGGCTGGGGCCAAGGCTTAGTCAGTACATTGTGAGGCAAACACCAAGCATAGGATTCAGTCCCCAGCACCTCACAAACTGGATGCTGTGGCACTTATCTATAACCACAGTACTCCAGAGCTGGAGCCAGGAAGATTGGACCTTCAATCTTCAATCTGCTGGCTATGTAAAGAGTTTGAAGCCAGCCTTGGACACATCTCCAAAAGACAATTTAAAAAAAAAAAAAAAAAAAAGGAATACCAGCCATAGATCAAATGCTCAAGAACAGTTGGCTATCAGTCCGTTTTTTAAGTTTTATTTTTAACTTTGTGTATGCGTGTGTACACCTGGGTTAGATATATGGTATATAGATATATGGTATGAATGCAGGTACCCATGGGAGCTGAGATGAATCAGGTCTCCCTGGAGTTAGAGATGCAAGCAGCTGTGAGCTGCCCAGAACGGGTGCTGGGAATCAAACTCAGGTCCTCTACAAAACCATTAGCACTTTTAACTGCTGAATGGAGCCATCCCTTCAGGCCCTCTTCTGTCTTGTCAGAGCCTTGATTATAGAGCCATAATTTGCATCCTGTCAGATGCTTGCATCATGGTTTCTTTCCTTTCAATCACTAGGGCACTAGTCCTTTGAAGGATTTACTTCTCTGTAGAAATCTTCCTTGAGCTGAAGTCCAGACATCACTGTGATTAAGAGTGTTTACCGAGTCTTACTTCCTGGGCTCGAATCCTCACTCCACAACTTACCAGCCTTGAGGAAATTATCAAATTTCTCTGGACATCTTCCCTGGGGGTGGTTGTGATGAAGAGGAGTTGATTGGACAGGCTTAGACAAGAAGCTATCCCAGATGGTCCTCAAGATGTACTATTAACAACCTTCTTTGATTTGTACATTTGGGGGGTTTGAGCTCTACGCTGGCTTCAGACTCACTGTGCAGCTAAGGATGACTTTGAACTCCCTGTTACTTCTGCCTCCCAAATGCTGAGATTCTTGGCATGTGCCATCATGCCCAGCAATCTATTTAAGAATAAGCAGAGAAGACACCTTTAATTATAGTCATAAATGGTATTGCTATCTTATCAAGAGAGCCTTGTGCTAACATGATAACTACTTTGCAAGCCAGTCTCAGTGGCAGGGCACTTGGTGTTGAGGACTCGATTAATCCTCTGCCTTAGTCCTTTAGATGAAGACTCAACCAGGGCAGGGATCCTGAGATGCCTAGCCTGATCTACATAGTGAGAGACTCTGTCTGAAGAAACAAACAAAAGCATTCCTTGAAATGTGGCAGAATACTTTAAAATTTGGGCTAGACAGCAAGCTTGGGCCCTTATACACACTAGGCAATCCATCACTGGAGTCCCTCCCCAACCCTGCCCTTAGAGTAGTCTAAGAAAGCTCTCAGATCCTTTATGAAGGACCAGCCTAGAATAGTAATGGAGGGGGGAAACCTCAAAAAAAGATGGGCCACTTCCACAACTCCATTCAGGTTGAGAAGGCCCAGAGCCTGCTACCTCATTAAGAGGAATGTGGGGGCTGGGGAGCTAGAGAGATGGCTCGGTGGTTAAAAGCATTGGCTGCTCTTCCGGAGTGCCTGGGTTCAATTCCTGGAACCCACGTGGTAGCTCACAACCACCTGTAGCTCCAGTTCTAGGGATCCAATGCCCTCCTCGGGCTTTGACAGGTACCAAGCACACACCTGGTACACAGACAAGCATGCAGGCAAAACACTGGTACACATAAAATAATAATAATAAAAAGAGGATGTGCAGTCTTGTCCTGCTGTTCTAACAAAGACAGAACATAAGCAAGATGGAAGGCTCCTTCATTTCTGCCTTGAGGACAAAGCCAAGCTGGCCGGAAGGAAGTTCCACCACATGGGGCTGTCCAGAGCCTCAGGTTCCTTGTCAGTACTTAGGAATTGGTTCCCTGTGCAGCCACCCTTATACAGGGAGTACTGATTCAGTGCCTTCCCCACTCCACAAGACAGCGGAGGAAGAGTCAGTGTTGGGTGCACTGCCACCTTTAGAAAACCATATTATTTTTTTACTTCTCACTTGTTGTGGGGGAGGCATGGTACATTGCCACAGCATATGTCCAAGTCAGAGGACAACCTGCAGGAGGCAGCTCTCGTCTTCACCACGTGGGGTCCAGGGGTTGAGCTCAAACTGTCAGGTAAATCCCTGTCTTAGTTAGGGTTACTATTGTAATAAATACCCTGGACCCACCTAGAGAAGCCGAGAAAGCCAGGGTCCTGCTGGCTGAACCAAGCTAAACACAAGGGGGCGCTGCTACCCACAGGCAGAAGCAGGAATGCGCACACCGGGTCAGGTATGTTTCGGTCCCGCCTCTTAGACTCACAGTCACTCTTCCTCCTCCAGCTCTTTAGCCCAGTATGTTTTCTCTCTCCACCACAAACACCAGGCTCTAGCTGCCCACGCTGTGGCTTCCCTAAGAGAGGCTAGGATGCTTCCTGTTTCCTCCACTGGACTTTGTGGTATCAAAGTAAGAGAAAGAAATATTTAATGCGTTTGTGAATTGTGAGGATCAGGCGGTCTGATTTCCACTGACCCTAACGAGAGCTGCCTGGGGAGCCAGACTCTCTACTTGAAAATAAGCCCTGTATTAGGAAGCATCCCAAGCTGTCTGCTTCCCGTTTGCCACCTCCACTTTGCTGGGAGACCTGAAATCTTACTGTTTCACACATGAGTGTTGGATAACCACTAGGTACCACTTTACAGTCCCTGTCTTATGTGTGTGTTTGAAGGCAAGGCTACTACCCAGACCTTGCATTCATCTCACGAGCGAGTGGATGAAAGAACCAGATGAATGGAGGAATATGCTTTTTTTGGGAAATTCATGACAATAATGGCAAGTTCCATACTCTCGGGAACTTACAGTGTAGATTTCAGCATTGAGCACCACAAACATCCCTATAAAGAAACAGGGTCGGCAGGAAGAATGGAGATCATAAACCTGCAAGTGGGGGGACTCAAAGGAGCCATGGCCGCCAGCCAACACACATATCTCCACCATAGTCAAAGAAGCATTCATCAGGGTGGGGAGCGCTACAGGATGGGGAGCACTACGGGATAGGGAGCACTAGGGGATGGGGAGCACTAGGGGATGGGGAGCGCTACGGGATGGGGGGAGCACTAGGGGATGGGGAGCGCTACGGGATGGGGAGCGCTACGGGATGGGGGGAGCACTACGGGATGGGGAGCGCTACGGGATAGGGAGCACGACAGGATGAGTAATGCTGGCCTGTCAGCTTCTAGATAGCCTGCCCACTGGCTCTGCTAAAGTGAGGTGACTGCCGTCAGGCTATCTGTCATGTGTATACACAAGGCCTAGACTAGATATTTCTGTGATGACCACCTGTCTGGACTTCCTCTGAGAGCTTGTTAAAGATGCAGATGTTGAGCTCTCACCCAAGACCTACCTAGGCTTCAACAGGACTCTTGGGTGGCCAAGCCTAGTGGCACAGGCCTGTTGTCATCCCAGCTACTTGGGAGAATAAGGAAGGACAATTGCAAATTCAACTCCTACCTGGGCAACTTAATGAGACCTTGGCTCAGAATAAACAGTAAAACACAGTTAAGCTAATAAACAACCTATCTCAGGGCTGGAGAGATGGCTCAGTGGTTAAGAGCAGTGACTGCTCTTCCAAAGGCCCTGACTGAGTTCAAATCCCAGCAACCACATGGTGGCTCACAACCATCTGTAACAAGATGACGCCCTCTCCTGGAGTGTCTGAGGACAGCTACAGTGTACTTACATATAATAAATAAATAAATCTTAAAAAAAAAATTGAAAAAAAAAACCAACCTATCTAAATAAAGGTGAAAGGAGGACTGAGGGTGAAGCTTGATAGGAGAGCACCTGCCTGACATGAGGCTGTAGGCTCATTTCCACAGTACATACACACATGCACAGACATACATGCTCCTGAACACACAGACACACACACGTGCCTGACATGAGGCTGTAGGCTCATGTCCATAGTACATATACACATACACAGTACACATACATAGACATACATGCATATGTTCCTGTACATACACACATACACACACACACATACACACAATCCTCAGGTGTTTACATACACATTGGTATCTGAAAAGCATTGGCATCAACTCACTGGGGACACCAAATTCCAAAGTCAAAAGGCAGGGCCTCACTTACCTGTTGGCTTTGGTCAGGACCAATGCTGAAGGCAAGACACATCTCTTCTCTGGGCTTTTGTTTCCTTCCCACAAACCAAGATGATTAGCTTGTGGAATCCTCAAACCCTTACCCCTCTCTCACTGTTGCTCTAGCAAATGAGCAGGCTCCTTCACTGCAGCTGGTCGCAGAGAAGGCCAGCCTGCCTTCTGTACTGTGTCCCACTGAAGGCTCTGCTGCACCCAGGCCTCTCTCTGTGGGTATGTCACCACCATGAGCCCAGGGCCTGTTCCAAAGCCTCAGGTGATCCCCCAGCCCCCTCACTGAGAAGAACAAAGCTGATTTGCTAGTCATTCATCCTAGTTTTTGGTTGAGTTAATGACCTTAGAAAAGTGAAATCTTTATTGGTACCTGTGAGAGCAATCTTTAGTTCAGCCAGGCCTTTCAACGTCCTTAACTGCTGACTACACGAATGGGGGGCTCTTTTATTCACTTAATGAGCAATTTCTAATCCCTGGCTAAGTCCCTCCTCCTCTTTGGTTGGGGAAGACATTTTCCCGCCTGCAGCTCAAGTTTTGTTTGGAGGAGAAAGATGTGCATGCCAATGGTTCCAACAGTACCTGACGGAATGCAACACTAACAATGGATTGGAGGAGCAGAGATAGAGGCCAGTAAAGGCATCAGCTCTCCATCTCTAAGCCCAAGCAGAAGAGAGAGGTCAACTCAGAAAGAGGAGCGATTGCATCACAGACATGTGGCCTGATGCTGTGGAGCTGTGCAGGCCACAGCAGGGGAGACGTGCTCACAGATAGTAGCTGAAAAGCAAAGGGACAGAGGAAGGAGCCAGTATCCCAGTATGCCCTACCCCATCGGTGGCCAAACTTCCCCAAACTTCCTGCTTCCTTCCTCATAGCCGCACAGGCTGGCAGCCAAGCCTTTAGCTTGTGAGCTTTTGGAGGACATTTTAAATCCAAATGATAAGTGAGGACTTCCTGGAGGAGGTGACACCTGCCACAAAAGAAGGACATTACTGAAGGTGAAATGCCCTCAGAAGGGAGGAGCATGGCAGTGCCCGCTCACCGTATGGGGCACCAGGTACAACATCCTTTACAGAGTGTTCCACACTCTGCTTATTTCCACTTATCATGAGAAAGAGGCCCAAGGTCTAACTGACCTCCCCAGGCTCAGTCTGACTCATTCTCCTGATTAATAACAGCCAGCAGAAGGAGAGTTCATAGGTCAATGCTCGTGGGTAGAAGAGGACAGAGCAGAAAGGTCTGGAGAAACAGGGATGTACACACACACACACACACACACACACACACACACACACACTTCCAAATAGACAATTAGAATGAGGATGTTTGGGCTTGTCTGTTTGTTTTGTTTGGTATGGGAGAACACTTGCCAGACAAGTGTTCTACCAATGAGCTAAATCTCCATCCTCAGCACAGGGCTCAGGCCACCCTCCTACATCCCTGCAGGATTGTATTTTTTTTTTTTTCCCTTTTGAGAAACAAAGTGGCCTGGGTTGTTAGGAGAGGGGACCCAAAGACAAATGGATCTGTCACTGGTGGAGGCAGCTGGCCCCAGTACACAGGGCTACAGCTCCTGACAAAAAGAGGAGGAGCCCCTTGTAGGCTCAAGACCCCAGGCAGGGGTCTCCCTGCAGGCTGGCTATCTGTGGAGTCTTATCCTCCAATCTTTTCTTTCCCTCTTTGAGTAGCCTGTGATGCTGCTACATGCAGGGGCCACCCACGGATTCCATGCAGGTGGCCTTAGGAGACTGGAGAAAAGGCGAGAGGCACATGAGCCACCAGACAATTCAGACTTTTAAATTCACACAAGTTTTCTTTGGGTCTGTTTGCCACACCATCACTGGAAGAATGGAGAAAAGATATGTAATTTTGGGCATGTCCGGTATTTTGTATGTATCTGTCTTGTTTTAGCCACACCATAACTATAATATCTAAAATTTTATTCTTGCTTTACGGCTAAGAAAAATGAGGCTCTGTGAGGTGCTCTCTCAAACCAGAACAGGAAGAGCTGAAACACAAAACCACATTTCTTTAGATGTTATTTTATTTTGTTCGTATACAATGCAGCTTTCTGTCAGGCTCTTGAGTCTTAGGGCATTGTAACCATCCATGTGTTCTAAATGAAAGAGTGACAAAGTCAGGACACATGTTTGCACATGCACACAGACAGACACACATACGCATACATACATTACACAAGCATACAAAATGTAGCATTTTTCTTTTTCTAAAACCCAGCATGTTGGGCAGTGGTGGCGCACGTCTTTAATCCCAGCACTTGGGAGGCAGAGGCAGGCGGATTTCTGAGTTCGAGGCCAGCCTGGTCTACAGAGTGAGTTCCAGGACAGCCAGAGCTATACAGTGAAACCCTGTCTCACCCCCCCCAAAAAAAAACAAACAAGAAAACAAAACAAGCAAACAAACAAGAAACCCAGCATGAATCTTGGAGATTGTTTAGAATCCCTGGAAATTCTTTTCTATTGCAGGTTAAGGCAGCTGAGGCTGTCAAGTCAGAGGTGTACAGTCCCTGCTAATTGATAAAACCACGGTCTCTGGAGCTTGTGGGCATCTAGTTCAGTTTTGAGGGCTTTTCTGGATGCAGCTCTGGATTCCAGGAGCAAACAGCAGAGAGGAAACAAGAGCCGTGGTGGCCAGGCCTGCTATTGTGGGAGAGAC
>NW_022196896.1:85892427-85899382 GCF_008632895.1 Mastomys coucha
CTCAGCTATAAAGGTGGGAAGTGTATGCTTGGGAGCCAGGATGACTTGAGAGTCTGGAAGGTGGTGGCACCATGCAAGAGCAGCTTCACAAAGGCCACCAGGCTCCCTGGTCCCAGCTGTTCCCTGTGGGATCTGCACCCACACAAGTTGCTAGGTCCTGCCACCTGTTCTCAGAAGATTCTAGATGAACAACACACCCCCTACAGCATTCCACTTCATAGTGGGAATGAGGGCACAGAACACCCTTAAGACTGCTTCCCACTTGGCCCTGTGTGGAAACCAAAAATGTCCCCAAACACAACTGTTGCCTTCAAGTCTGAAAACACCTTCACCCTCTAGAAAAGAACACTCATTTATCACAAAGAACATACATTTGTCAAAACAAACAGCAGCTGAAACTGGAGATAAAGATAGCATAAGAAAAGAGGGCTGGAGAGATGCCTCATCGGTTAAGAGCACTGATAGCTTTTCCAGAGGTCCTGAGTTCAATTCCCAGCAACCACATGGCAGCTCACAACCATCTGTAAATGGGATCTGATGCCCTCTTCTGGTATGTCTGAAGATAGCAACAGTGTGCTGACATACATAAAATAAATAAATAAATCTTAATTTAAAAAAAAAAAAATCCAATGATTTTGAGGCTGGAGAGATGGCTCAGCGGTTAAGAACAAAAGACTGCTCTTCCAGAGGTGTCCTGAGTTCAATTCCCAGCAACCACATGATGGCTCACAAGCATCTGAAATGGGTGTGTCTGAAGACAGCTTCAATGTACTCCTATACATAAAATAACTAATTCTTTAAAAAAAAAAACAAAAAAAAAACAGGGCGGTGGTGGCGTATGCCTTTAATCCTAGCACTTGGAAGGCAGAGGCAGGTGGATTTCTGAGTTTGAGGCCAGCCTGGTCTACAAAGTTGAGTTCCAGGACAGCCAGAGATATACAGAGAAATCCTGTCTTGAAAAAAACAAAAAGGAAAAAAGAAAAAAGAAAGAAAAGAAAACCACCAGGCATGACAGTGTTTGTATAATCTCACCACATGAGAGCTAAGGCAAGAGCTCACCAAGTTCAAGGCTAGCCTGGGCCATACAGCAAAATATTATCCCAAAAACTGGAGTGAAAGGAAGGCTGGCCAGTTTTATAATCAAAGATGTGTAATTCTAAGACAGTAGTTAAGTGAATCTTTATACTTAAACTGTAAAAATATTAATAATGATAAAAGACCAGTGACCGAAAGCAATTTATCATAGGAATTCAAAATGGCTAGCTTTGGGGAAAGCCAGGCTGGGTGTGTAGCTCAGTGGAGAAGTGGGGAAGCCCATGTGAAGTACTGGAACCAACATCCAGCACCATAAAAACAAATAAATATATATTAAAAAATAATAAGCTCTGGCTACCCTGGAACTCCTTCGGGAGTCCAAGCTGGCCTCAAACTCACAGAAATCTGCCTGTCTCAAAAAGACAGCAGAAGCTACACGGCGAAATCCTGTCTTTAAAAAACGAAATAGATAGATAGATTAAAAAGAAAAAAAAAAGCAAGATAGGAAGAGAAGATCCGGATAAGTACATGTATGAAAGCTCTCCCGTAGCCATCTCTCTAGAAGACAGGACCGGGATGCAGACACCCTCCTTGCTTCTGCCAGCGTGTTCACTACCCTTAGCAGCACTGCAAGGGAAAAAGGCAAGAGCTGACCGGAAGGGGGAGATGGTGAGAGAACCGGAAGGAGGAGGTGGTGAGCTGACCGGAAGTAGGAGATGGTGAGCAATGGGGAAGAGGAGATGGTGAGTGGACCGGAAGGAGGACATGGTGAGCAATGGGGAAGAGGAGATGGTGAGTGGACAGATGATTCCAGATGATGTTACCACTTAGGACTGTGCTGATGTTTTGTGTCAGAGATAAAAATTGAAACTTTAGTTGGTTCTCAGTTGCAGGGGGTTCAATCCCTAGTCACGCGTCTCTTGCTGTGGGCTGCAGAAAGCAGAACATCATGGCAGAGATCGTGGAGCGGAGCAAGAAGTAGAGAGAGAAAAGAAGGAACAGGGGTCTCAATATTTGCTTCAAAGGTACCCCATAACCCTTCTTCCTCTAGGCGAAAATCCTAAAGGTTCCACTGCCTCCTAATATCAACACAGGGTGGTGGCCAAGCCTTTTTTAGCACATAACTCGTGAAAGGCATTTATTGTCCAAATCATAACAGACAAGACATTAAAAACAAATGGACTGATTACTATATACAGATTTTTAAAATCAATTGGATAGTCTTTCAAGACACAGAATGTAAATGAATTACTTTTCTTTGTTGTTTTCGGTTTGCTTTGTTTCTTTGAGTCAGGGTCTCATGTTGCCCAGGCCAATTTGGAACTCCCTATATAGAGAAAGATAGCCTTGCCTCCTGACTCTGCTTCCCAAGAGCTGGGATTACAGATGTGTGTCACCAGGGTGGGTGTCTGCCAGGCAGTGGTGGCACATACCTTTAATCCTAGCACTTGGGAGACAGAGGCAGGTGGATTTCTGAGTTCGAGGCCAGCCTGGTCTACAGAGTGAGTTCCACTACAGCCACGGCTACACAGAGAAACCCTGTCTCAAAAAACAAACAAACAAAAAACACAAAACACCATGACCAAAAAGCAAGTTGGGCAGGATAGGATTTATTTGGCTTATACTTTCATATTGTTGTTCATCATGGAAGAAAGTCAGGACAGGAACTCAAATGGGCAGGAACCTGGAGGCAGGATCTGATACAGAGGCCAAGGAGGAACGCTGCTTACTGGCTTGCTCAGCCTGCTTTCTTACAGAACCCAGGACCACCAGCCCAGGGATAGTTCCACCCACAATGGACTGTGCCCTTCCCCTGGTCACTAACTAAGAAAAGGCCTTACAAGCAGATCTTTTTTTTTTATTAAAGATTTATTTATTTATTATATGTAAGTACACTGTAGCTGTCTTCAGACATCCCAGAAGAGGACATCAGATCTCATTACGGGTGGTTGTGAGCCACCATGTGGTTGCTGGGATTTGAACTCAGGACCTCAGGAAGAGTAGTCAATGCTCTTACCCACTGAGCCATCCCTCCAGCCCCCAATTACAAGCAGATCTTATGGAGGTATTTTCTCAATTGAGGTTCCTTCCTTTTAGATAACTATAACTTGTGTCAAGTTGACATAGAGCTAACCAAGACAATAGGAATAAGTTGAATTTAAAATTAACCATTGTTAGCCGGACAGTGGTGGTGCATGCCTTTAATCCCAGCACTTGGGAGGCAGAGGCAGGCAGATTTCTGAGTTCAAGGCCAGCCTGGTCTACAGAGTGAGTTCTAGGACAGCCAGGGCTACACAGAGAGACCCTGTCTCCAAAACAAAACAAAACAAAAATTTAACCATTGTTATGGAAAACCCTAAGTGTATACAAAGGCACCAGAACAGTACAGAGAGCCTTGCCCCCATTGGAGAATAGCTCAGAGAAGCAACACTTTCTTTTTTTTTTTTTTTTTTTTAAAGATTTATTTATTTATTATATGTTAAGTACACTGTAGCTGTCTTCAGACGCACCAGAAGAGGGCATCAGATCTCATTACGGATGGTTGTGAGCCACCATGTGGTTGCTGGGATTTGAACTCATGACCTTCCAAAGAGCAGTCGGTGCTCTTCCCCACTGAGCCATCTCACCAGCCCTAAGCAACACTTTCATTGGCCAACTTTCTCCATATAATACCAACTCTGTCCTCTCTTCCTTATCACTTTTAAATTAATTCCAGGTTTATATCTTTTAACCCATATATACCCACACAGTTCTAAAAAAACAAGAACGGACTCTTGACATAACTGTAAGGTCATTTTTCTTGGCTAGTTTCATATCAACTTGACATAAGCTATAGTCACCAGAAGGGGGGATGTAAATGGCATTTTAAAATATTATTTAATAGCTATTCGTTATTAATGTGACCTGGCCACCTTAGCACAATTACACCTAATCTATTTTCTATACAATAGACTGCTAACTCCCCAGCTGCACTCCCTAAGTACTTGCTGTTTGAGTCTTGCCTGGGTTATTTCTGCTCCATCAGGGGACATAACATTTGGCCATGTGCTCCTGGTCCATCTCAACTAATGGAGACCTCCTCTCTTTCTTTCTCCTTCTTCTCCATTCTCTTTCTCCTTCCTCCTCTCTCCTTGTGGTCCTTACTTGAGACCTTCAGCTCAATAACCAAAGCACTTCTATTCACCCCAGTAATTAGCTGTAGTCCCTTTTATTTAACCAATAGCTTTAAATTAGGGAGCAAGGTTTACACAACAAATGTAAGTGAGAATCTGCTCACCAGTGGCAACCAGATCTTGGGGTTCAGAATTTAGCATTTGTATGCACAGCTAACAGACTAACTCTCAACAGAAAATACCTCGTAAAATCCAACTACAGGCAAGCTTAGAGGATATTTTCTTAATTGGTGATTGATGGGAGAGGGTCCAGCCTATTGTGGGTGGTGCCATCCCTGGGCTTGTAGTCCTGGGTTCTATAAGGAAGCAGGCTGAGCAAGCCAATAAGCAGCACCCTCCATGATGCATGTATCAGCTCCCCTGCTTTGTTTGAGTTCTTACCTGGGCTTCCTTTAATAGACTGTGACTCAGGATCTGTAAACCAAATAAACCATTTTCTCCCCAGGTTGCTTTTGATCATGATGTTTCATCACAGCAGTAGAAACATAATAAGTCATTATCACACCTAAAAATCCAAAGAATTCTTAAGTATACTGATGATGTTTTCATAGTTTTCAAGTTCTTAATTGTTTTATGATTGTAACTTTTGAGTTGATTATAATTAGTTAATATGATCTATAAGTGTCATTTAAATTATAGATTCCACTCTAATTTCCTAACTTAGTTTATTTATTCCTAAGTTTAGTTTATTTCCTTTTTAAGTTTATGCTCAAAAAATTGGGCCACTTGGTCCTGTCCTGTTTCCCATGGTGTTGATTTTGCTGTGTCCTCCTGTTGTAGGTTCTTGTGTTCGTGGCTTTTCTGTTTCCTGTTATTCAGTCCTTGAGTCTAGAAACTTAATCAAATTCAGGTTTCCTTCTTCCATTCGGCAAAGCCAGTTCTGTGTCTTTGAGGACAAGTTACAGGTCCATCAGTCCTGTGGCTGGCAAAAACAGTGCCAGACAGAGTTCTGTCAGCACTTCCTCAGTTACTAGCTGGGAAACTCTGACAAAGAGGAATATTCTCCAGTGATATAGTTCACATAGGGAGGGAGGCAGGACAGTTGGTCAATCTTTCCATTTATGGATCAGTTATCAATGAGCTGGCTCCCCAGCAGCCCCCTATAGAGATCTAATTTTCAGAGTATAATTGCTAATCATTAACTTGTGGGTTTATATGTGGAAAAATATAATTTTAAAACAATATATGAAAAATTATTTCATTTTAATAAATAAAAATAGACATGAATAAATATAATCTTCTATATAACCCTGGACATAGCATGCACAGATAGGAAGCGCTGTTATCATAAAGAATGCAATACCAAACAGGATGTAGTGGCATTTGGGACCAGCCTGAGGGACCTAGCAAGCTTCTTTCTTTTCTTTTACTATTTTTATTTATTTATTTCATTTTTGGTTTTGTTTTTTTTTTTTCCAAGACAGGGAGTTCTACAGGAACTTCATCTGTAGACCAGACTGGCCTAGAACTTACAGAGATCTGTCTGCCCGCCTCTGTCTCTGAGTGCTGGGATCAAAGGTGAGCCACCACAGCCCAGCTGCAAGATTCTTTTGAGAGAGAGAGAGAGAGGAAAGAAAAGAAAAGACAATGATCCATAAATTAATCTGTCAGTGTGAAGCAATCATAAAAGTCCGATCAGATGAGCTGACACATGCCTTCAGTCCCACACTTGGAAAGCTGAAACAGGAAGACTGAATTCCAGGCAAGCCTGGGCTACATAGTGAGGCCCAATCAAAGGTAATCCCATTACAGGGATACCTCTCTTGTGAAAAAGTGTAGCTCCCTCAATGCTTCCCGAGCAGGTTGTTATAAATCCAATTCAGCTTTCTTGGCTTGCTCGCTTGATACATAATAATACCACTCACTGGCTCTTCCACATGTCTCTACTTCTTTTCTTCCATAAAGTCTTGATTCTTCCATAAATAAATACTTCATTTCTTTATTGGAAAAATGTAAATCAAACATGTGAGACTATTTAAACCTCACATGACTAAATGGGAAATTCATGGGTAATGAGTACACAAGGGTTTTTTTCTACACTCTGCATCGTTATAATATTTTATAGATGTCAAAATTCAATGCCTAAATACCAAATTATTTTACTGACGGAAAGAAACCTCCTTCTCTGGCTCACACACCCATTCTAAGATTCAGTTCTGATCACAAACGGTAGAGTAACACCAGTGTTACTCCACTTCTGGACAGTACAATTGTGCCCCCTGGTGGTCATCTTGTGCTCTGTACCCAAGTTCAGAAAAAGTAAGAGGCAGGGCGTGCCTTCAATGAGAATGTGTCATGTCCCATCCTGTCTCCTTCCCTACTCCCAGGCAGTCATGTTCAAGAAATTCTCAAGAGGTCCTATTGTCATGGAGATACCTCAGGTACTGTAATCATCTCCTACTACCCAATAATGTCACATACAGAAAGCAAAAGAAACTCCCAGGTACATTCTTCAGTCACATTGGACATTAATAGTCTCTCCCCACTCCAAAGCCTAGAGGTGATGTGTGGGAGAATATCATGGAATGTGTGAGAATGGCAAAGGGGGACCCAGTTACAAAGGAGCCCTGGGGGGAGGGGAGCACGATCAGCCGGACACTGGAGGATGCTTGAGCATGCATGAGAAGGCTGGCAGTGTGATGTGCATAAGCCTCCCCCACAAGGATGACACTGCTTAAAGCAGTTTGCTTTTAGTGCTATAACCACACTGGGGTTCTAAGAAAATGATTTAAACATGCCTAAATCTT
>NW_022196896.1:85899435-85912963 GCF_008632895.1 Mastomys coucha
CAGAAATCCACCTGCCTCTGCCTCCCAAGTGCTGGGATTAAAGGCATGCGCCACCACCGCCCGGCCTTACATCTTCTAATCTAATCTAATATTCTTTTGTCTATTTTCTCTTCCAATCCTTAGCCATCTAGATTTTTGTGATTGTTGTTTGTTTTTTGAGACAGGGTCTGAATGTTAACTCTGGCCGGCCTGGAGAACAAAGCAATCCTTCTTCCTCCTCTAGATTTTAATGAGGTCTAGCGCTTTTCTATAGTCTATATATTTTTTGTTGTTATACCATAAATGCTTTCCATACTTTCAGTATTTATTTTTTAGCCATAACTTTCTTTCTTTCTTTTCTTTCCTATTTATTAATCTTCTGAGTGGTACCAAGGATTGAACACAGAGAGAAAGAAGGTCTACCTCTGAGTTGTTCCTAGCCCTTATCTATAATCTCAAGTCCCACCCTCATATATAAGTCACTTCCCAAGTCTGTTAAACTGTCTCTTATTTTTCATTGCCAACAAATAAAATAAATACGTCTTTATAAAAGTTGACTTCTCCTTTTGAATTGTTTCCATCTGATAAATACCCAGGTGAGAGTCCTGATTAAAGGCTAAAATAGTTTTCTGGTTCTAGACACATACTGTCACTTTCCTAGAGGATATTTTAGTAAGTTTAATGTCACTTGCCACAAGCCAGCACTGGTCCCCACACAGGTTTGCCGCTCTTGTCTGCATGGCTCACGGCTTAGAGAAGACACTTCCTCTTGCCTGATTTCCTTCTGGGTAAACTTCCTGGGTCATCTGCTGATGGAGGATTCTGTTTTCACAGACCCAGAACCAAGGAAGGAGACCCTTGGCCCCCTCAGTACTTCCCTGGCTGAGTACAAGCAGCCCTTTGAGGCTGACACCTTAAAGAACATGTAAGTGTGCAACTTGCTGTGACTTGGACTTTTGTTTTCATTAACGTGCCTTCTGGTTTTTCCTTGTTTGGCTTTTTGTTTTGTTTCATGAGATAACATGATGGCAGTTGGGTTTAAAGGAAAGAGGCTCCTGGGTAGATTTCGTATTGATGAGTGAGCTGCTTCAAACCATGACCCCCACCACCACACCACTTCCCCCCCCCCCCCCGCACGCTTAGGTGTGTATGGGGTGGGGGAGGGTAAAGTTTAACCATCTAGAAGCAGCTTTTTAGTGTGTCCATGCACTTGACGTTTACTGAGACTCTAAAAGGCTTTGGACAATCAACTTACCCGGATTCCTCTCTTCAGAGTTCATTAACTCCGGATAGAATAAAGTTGGCCAGACACCATTGTAGCTTCTACTCATCCCCACCAACACAGGAACACCTTCCCTATATGCTTTCTATGAGCTCATTGGCCAACAGGCAAGGCAACCTGGCACAGTCTTTTGTCCTCAGTCTCCTTTGGTTGTGGCCTTTGCTGGAGACTTCTTTGCTACCAGCTGGAACTAGACCATATTGTGGACTCCAGGAGCCAGGGTTGATTGAAACCAGCAATATAAAGACTCTCTTAGATCCAAAGGTCTTGTGCAGAAACAGAAGCAAAAGGAGAGGGGAGCCTCAATTATCCAGGTAGCCCACTAAAGAGTTTTGTTTTCTTTTTAATTTTCTATCCCTTTTTCCTCAACATATTTTAAACAGGTTATTACAGCTCCCCTTCCCCTAGCCAAAACCAATAAAATAATCAAATGATTCTTTTTTTAATCAAGAGGACAATAAAAAGGTAAAAACACTATACAAATTTCATTATAGTTATTGTGACTAAAATTCAGATTTAACACAGATTCCTAAATGAAAAAGAGGAAAGCAGCAATGCAGTCAGGTCTGTGGCACTCACTGCAGCCCACTTGTTCCTTGGGGAAAATAGAAGTTTCCCTAGCACCAAATTCTAACCTAGACATCTGTGAGTTTTTATAGAGTGACATTGAATGATTTAAAGACTCATGTATTTACAGGAAATTCCATCCACCTCACTCAACAAATATTTTTTTAAGTTTCCACAGTAAAGCCCTGGGATAGCATGCTGCAGTAGATACATTGAAAAAGAAAGAAAAAGACTAGGCCCAGCACCCAGCAGGCACATAGGTCAGTGATAGCAATGACAATGGGACACACAAGACAGGGCACACATGACCTTGTAGTGGCTGAATCCAATTAAGAATGAAACTCAGGGATGCCAGGGGAATGATTGGGCCAGCTGCATATTTTCGAGATCATCTTTCGGAAAGGTCACTTCTCCTTTTCCAGCCAAGCCTTTGATAGAAGACATTTCAGATGTGTGGTTCTGTTGTTAATTAAAGGCATAGAATGGGAGCGTGATCTGACTGCGCCATGTTGCCCTACTCATTGACTTCCAGGGTTGATTCCGTTGCTCTGGCTGGCTAGGTGGGTGTCCCCTTCCTCCTTCACTGTTCCATGTCTATCCCTCCCCAGGCTGCCAGCCCCACTCCTGAGGACAACTTCCCCCAATAGAGGAGAGCCTGTTTTCCTTTGGTCAAGGGTATCCAGGAGTTACAGTTGAATTTCCCTGCTAAAACCTCCAAACAAGCTCTCAAAGGTGGAAACATGCAATGATAAGAAGCAAACTATTTTGCCATCTGTCTATGTTTTAGGGCTTACTTTAAGGAGCACACACACACACACACACACACACACACACACACACACACGCACGAAGACTGCCATCTCCCCATATGTCAAATATGGGGAGATTATCTTACCTGCATATGTCAAATATCCCAACAGTCGACCACAGCTGCTCTGTGAGCATTTGTTCACATGCCCTCTTCGCTCCCACTTGGCTTTCTCCATTCAGCTTGTCTGCTGGCTTGCTCTTTTCAAAGGGACAGAGATTACAATGTGCACCACCCACACAGGGGACCTATAGAACATGAGCCTGCATTCCCAAAGAAGCTGGGATCTGAAACTCTATCTCTTCTTCCAAGAAAAAAGAAGAAAAGGAGATCAAAACTGCTCAACCAGAAGACTCTAATGGCCATCAATCACGTGAGTGTGAGCATGAAGAATCGGGTCCAGAGCCCTGCCTGGACCCCTCCAGGGTTCTATGTGGATGTCTGCAGGTTGCTTGATAAATAAGAGCACCTGCCTAGAGGGGCAGTGCTGAGGCCCAGTGGTGGTCTGCTCACAGGTCCTGCACCTAGCACTAGGCTGCGTCTTCCTGGAGGACAAGGGCTCCCTTGCTAAACAAAAATGCAAGTGGGTAACCATGGGCCCACTCTGCCATCTTTTTTTAGTGGAGACCTCCATGTTGTTCCCATCCCAAGGGAAAGGTGAAGGCTGCCTGCCTGGGCTCTTCTCAAAGTTAGTACTCGATGCAGCAGTGAATAAAGCCAGCTCTGATTGCAGTCCGTTGATCAACAGCAGCAGCCCTGTCTCACAAACATGAACACAGCCTCCTTTGCTTCAAGCCCTGCAGACCATGACTTAACATCAAAAAAAGAAGGCAGGCCACAAAGGGCTTTTCTTACTCTTTTCTCCTCTGAAATTATTCCTATATGGATTACAGTCCTCTTCCTAAATTTCTCCTTTTAGGGAAGGGATTTGGTTAAGAAGGCTAAGAGGAAGAAAAGAACCAAGACACACCAGGCCAAAGCTCCCAAGAAAAAGAGGGAAGGAAGGGGCCTGGGGCAAGCAGAGGCTGCTGGAGGTAAGAAAGTATGCCTGTGAGGAACAGCCTGTGAGGGCCAAAAATGTGTATGTAGCACTAGCAAATTGCATACTTAGACTTGGACTCCATCCCCAGGATTTTATATTATACATGTTTGATGTATGTGCAAATATACTGACAGGCAAGGAGGTAATATGGAGAAAGAGCTTGGCTCCTACCTGGCTATGCTCACTCTGCAGCTGAATGTTATAACAGTGTGTCAGTGCACATGGACAGAGGAAACCAGGGCTGAGCAGAGACCTGGGGTGATCATGAGAGGGGACGATAATAACAGCACTGAGTGATACCATGCTGGGTGCCTAAGGCTGAGAGAGGATAAGCAAGTGACATCAGAGTGAAGGTGGATGGATCCAGGGACCCATGAGTCCCAGTGCATATCATTACTGCTGCCATTATGAGCTAATAGCTACAAGCGGAAGTCTGTGATTTGAACAGCTGAAATGCTGTTCTGAACGTCCATGAGATGCCACAAGTAGATTCTCAGTAAAAATACTGTACAGGGCTGACCTCACTAAAAATACTATACAGGGCTCGTGATCACGCTAAGTCGGATCTTGCCGTATATTTTGTCCTAGTTTTATTTTGAATCTGAATAAAACCTCTTACTGCTTTAAGAAAAACATGTAAAATTACCTTGAGGCTGAGGATCAAATATGTGTATGAAGCATTAACAAGTTGCATTAACAAGTTAGACTTGGATCCCATCCCCACGATTTTATATTATACACGTTTTGTATTATGGGTAAATATTCTAAAATCACATATTATCCCCAATCCGAAATGCTTCTTGTCCCAAACATCTCAGAAAGAGGCTGCTCGGGCGGTGTGAGCATTTGGAAAAGAGATCTGAATGCCTCTCAGCCCTCCCAGTCCTTTGGCACCTTACAAAGACCTCAGATGCTTCTGAAAGTCTGCTTAGCCTAAAACGCTCCCGAGAGGACGGAGACCCTTTAAACAATACTAGATACATCCCTGGAGGCTGATCTGGTTTTAAAGTTTGCTTTTTAAAGTCTTGCTGAATCTACATTTGTCTAGCCTTTAGCATTGGCAGGAATAGGAAAAACAAAAGGCCTTGATTCTCAGAGAACTGAACTTCCCCCAGTTAGCGCTGTGACCTCAGGGCAGGACTTTTCAGTAGGTCAGGGTGAGATGGGACCTGTCTTTGCTTATGGGGCTGGAATTGAATCTTTATTTCTGGGGATGGCTGAATCTTTATTGATCTAAATATATTGCTGGGCTGCTTCTCTCAAATCACTGTTACAAAGCAGATTCTATCCACCCAGAATCTGAGGGTGAATTCAGAAATACGCACACCAGTTTATCCTACTGTATGCTTAATTTTAAAAGTTATTTACGAGCTGGGTGCGGTGGCAGGCACACTCCTCTAATGCCAGCACTTGAGAGGCAGAGGTATAAGGATCTCTATGAGTTTGAGGCCAGTCTGGTCTATATAATGAGTTCCAGGACACCCTGAGCTACATGAAGAGACCCAGTCTCAGAAAAAAAGTTAACTAAGCAGAATTAATAGAGGTCCCGCTTCTTCTACTCAGCCATACCTCTGTCCCAATTGTTTCCCCCAGGAAAGCCAAAGCGTTCAAAAACTAAAAAGAAATCAGAGCTAATTCCAAAAGAAAAGAAACTGGGAAACAAAATGAAAAGGACGCATAAAGAGAGGACTATGGAGATGGCAGCAGGTCTGAGCAAGTCAGACATCACCGACTCCAAGGAAGCAGGTGGCACCTCACGTCAAGGGCTCCTCCGCTCACGCTCTGCAGCTGGACAACTCCGCTCACGCTCTGCCGCTAAGCAGTTTTCTCTTGAACTCGATGCTCTGGATAGTCAGGTTGCTATAGATGGAAGATTATCACCCACCCAGAACACAGATATCACTAGTGACATGGAATCTGAAGAGGAGAGAGGCCATGGAGACCCTTCTAAGGTATGGACAGATGTTCTCACCGGAGGACGTTCTGTCCTCACTTGGCAGAACTGTAGGTGTAAAGGAAAAGATATAAGTAGGCTGTAGTTTCTGAAACAGCCCTATCATGTGGCAGTCTTACATGTTCTACTTTGGTACCTTCTGACCCTAGTTAGAAGCCAGACCAGATCAAAGATACAAGGAGAGAGGCTTCAGCTCTCTGAAGTGGATGAGGCATTATGTGATGCCCCAAACTGCCAGGGAATATATCCAACTCTAAAGAATAGGCAGGTATGTATGGCAGCCATTTGTGAGAGGTACACGTCTCACTAGGACAGAGAACAGTAGACACACAGGCTGTTAAAACCAAGCCACATCCTTACCTTGGCCTGACACATTACAAAGGGTATGGTACACTGCTGAACAGGACAGTTCACAGACATACACCTGTTCTCCCAGGGCGCTTTCTATGAGTTGCTTTGTTCCAGTGGCCTTGATTCTAAGATGCAAGTTTGAATAGAAAAACTGAATGAAGAATGGCTGGAGGGCTGCTGGCTCAGCAGTTAAGAGCACTGACTGAGCCTGGCCTACAGAGTGAGTTCCAGGACAGCCAGGACTATACAGAGAAACCCTGTCTTGAAAAACCAAAAAAAAAAAAAAAAAAAAAAAAAAAAAAAAAAAGCACTGACGGTTCTCCAGAGGTCCTGAGTTCAATTCCCAGCAACCACATGGTGGCTCACAACCATCTGTAATGGGATCTGATGCCCTCTTCTGGTGTGTCAGAAGACAGCAACACTGTACTCATATTCATAAAATAAATTAAATAAATCTTAAAAAAATTGAATGAGGAAACTTGGGATTCTCTGGAATTAGTCATAAAGAATTGCATCCAGATACATCATCTCTCAGTCCATTTCTTCTGCTGTTGGAATCTTCACTAAGACACACACCTGTATTTTAGAGCCTGTGTACTCCAAAAATATCTTCAAACAGCACAGCACACAGACCAAGCCTCTGTAAATACATTTGCACACAGTGAACACTATTGCACCTCACCTAATCTTTACATCCATATTTTTTTTTTCGAGACAGGGTCTCTCCATATAGCCCTGGCTGTCCTGGAACTCACTCTGTAGACCAGGCTGGCCTCAAACTCAGAAATCTGCCTGCCTCTGCCTCCCAAGTGCTGGGATTAAAGGCATGCACCACCACTGCCTGGCTATTTTTTTATTTTTAAAAAATATTTATTTATTTATGAACCAAATGTGAGGAGCCTCAGTTTGCAGATCTCGAGACCAAAGTTACAAGTTAAGTGCCAATTGCTAGATGCTGCACACAACCATCCAGTGGTTAAGACTTGGCCTCAGGTTTGTTCATTCCAAGTTCAAAATTCTTGTCACTATTTTAAATAATTGCTTATTTACTTAAATCTATTTTCTTTTCTTTTTTTTTTTTTTTAACAATTTATTTACTTATTTCATGTATGTGGGTATACTGTCCCTGTCTTCAGACACACCAGAAGAGGGCATCAGATGCCCATTACAGATGGTTGTGAGCCATCATGTGGTTGCTGGAATTGAAGTCAGGACCCCTGGAAGAGCAGTCAGTGCTCTTAACCACTGAGCCACCTCTCCAGCCCAATTGCTTATTTATTTAATAGCACAGTTTTTTTTTCCAAAAGTTTCAGGGATGTTTTCTCCTTAGTATCCTTAGAGCTTCTCAGCTGCCTAGACCACAGAAGAGAATTCTGCTCTGCATAATGGATGATGATTTTGATCTATGAGCAGAATTTTCTAGATCATCAAAATTTATTAGCCCATGAGGAAGACTGTATCAGAAAAGCTGTGCCCTTACTTGTAGGTCAGTCCAACCCCATAGCCAGGTAGGCAGAAGCAGTTTATGCTGCTGTGGTGGGAGTGTGGAACCCGCTTTAGGATTCCATCGCTGATTAGAAAAAACCCACAGCTGCGTGGGTCTGTATCCCTTACATTGATAACACACTGGTCTCTTAGGCCCTCCAGGATAAGAAGCAGCAGGAGAAGGCTTCTCGGGACAAAATTCGAATAGAGATGGCAGAGATGAGGTGGCTGGAGGTGGAAAAGAAGAGAAGGGAACAGGAGGAGCTGATTCGGCTCCATCACGAGCAGCTGGAGAAAGCAGAGAAAATGAAGGAGGACCTGGAGCTGGAGCAGCAAAGACGCACCGAGGAGATCCGGTGGGCCAGCAGCCCAGAGACACAAGGCAGGGCAAACCTTCCCCAGGGGCACAGCTCAGTGCTAGGCTCATGACCTGACACCAAACCACAGGAATGGCCTGGACCAGAGATAAGGATAAGACACTGCCTTGATCACGTGGGTTACTCAGATAGATGCTCACGGGAAATTCCTGGAAAGTCTTTAAGATTGGGCCCAGTCTATCAAGCTCCTCTCACTGTCTGCACTGCACTGGTCCTTTCACCTGCCTTCATGCTAACTTTATCCCTACGCAAGAATTCCAGAACCCACATTTTAGGAAATGTTTTTAAAGAGAGTAGAAAAGAAAGTACAGAGAATTTTAAGGCTCTTACATCCTTGGCAAGAGCACTGACTTGAAACTCCTAGGTTTCTTCTTCTAGACCTGACCCTTACCTCTCTGCCCTTCAATCCAGACTGGAGAAAACCTGTTCTCTGAAGGGCTGCTTCCTGGGAACTAAATGCTATAAAGTCAATTGTCAGTTGGTTAGGCCATTTTTCTGCCATTCCTCTGACACCTCCTGTTTTCTCAGCCTGAGAAAGCAGAGACTGGAGGAGGAGCGGCAGCAGCAGGAGGAAGCAGAGAGAAAACGGAGGCTGCAGTTGCAGGCAGCCCGGGAGAGAGCACGGCAGCAGCAAGAGGAGCTCCGCAGGAAACTGCAAGAAATACAGAGAAAAAAGCAGCAGCAGGAGACGGAGAGGGCTGGTAAGAGAATTCCTGAGCTTTTTGTATCTCTCATCCCTTGGACCAAAACTATTTTAAACCCACTTCAAGCAATTTTATTCCTGTCCTAGGCCTTAGTGCACAAAGCACTCCAGGTATAAGCTAAGTTTTGTTCCAGAATAATTCTGTCTGGCTACAGTGGGTTGAAATGAAGGGATGGAATATGAACAGGAGACTCACGTGTAAACAATTACAGGATAGGACTCCTGCTTCAATAATTGTCCTTGTCAGCTCAAACTTCTCTACCTGCTACCCTCCTCTTGCAGATAGACAATCACAAATACCTGGAGAGCTTTAGACACACCTGCAAGTGTTGATCAGATAATCTTCCCAAGCATACTTTTCAGGATGAGGGTAGAAGGTTCAGATGATGATGCTGTGATCAATTCCTGCTATTTCCTCTGGAGAGTCGAGTTAAGTAAGCAGTCTCTAGATGCTGTGTCTAGATGTTGGTCTGACACTCCTCCCTACACAACAGCACACTATCCCATGAACTCAACAGACACTTGGAAAAATCTTCCCTAAAGTTTTTTAATGTGCATTGGTGCTTTGACAGGGGACTCGGATTAGTAAACCCACAGAGGGTCTAGCAGATTAAAAGGGTAGACCAGAAATATTAGCTGTTCTAGTGATGCCCCGGCTGAGCCCAGCTCTTTCTGTTCTGCAGAGGCAGAGAAGCAAAGGCAGAAGGAACTGGAGATGCAGTTAGCAGAAGAGCAGAAACGCCTGATGGAAATGGCTGAGGAAGAACGGTTGGAGTACCAGCGGCAGAAACAAGCCGCAGAAGAGAAAGCGAGGCAGGAGGCTGAGGAAAGGAGGAAACAGGAAGAGGAAGCAGCAAAGCTAGCTCTGGAAGAAGCCACAAAACTAGCCCAGGAGCAAATCAGGTACTTGGACAGGGGGACAACTGCTGTCAGGGCTTGTTCTGAGACTTGAAGGCCCAGTGCCAATGCTGACCACTGCCTTTAAGCAAGCAGTTCCCTCAACATGGCTAGAAAGACTAAAGCACACAGAGCCATTCTTCATCTACAAACAGGGCAGGATTCTGTCTTGGTTTATGGAATTTGTATTGAAGCTTGATGGAAATTTGGAGATCATTTATCTTATCTTCTGGTTTGCAGACAAAAGTGAATCCCAAATCAAAACAACAATAAAAACAAATACCAGGGCTAGTGTACAGCAGGGTGGTAGAGTTTGCATCATTTGCTGGGTTTAACTCCCCAGTGAAAGAGAAGCAAGATCTTGATCAGGCCCAATAAATGACTTACGGCCAATACCAAGATCCATTATGCAAATTGTAGTCTCTAAGGAATTCAGAAGTAGGTATTTACATTCTAGGATTAAGGATGAAGAGGTACTGAAAAAGGAAATGTTTTGCTTTTTAACCTACCAACAAAATGCTATGCAGAAACACTTTAAATTGTGACCGAAAGCTTATTTTAGATTGGTAGCCCAGAGCAAGGCCTCTCATAAGGAATGTCATAAAGGGTGAGATTTTTTTGTTTGGTTGGTTTTTTTTTTGTTTGTTTGTTCTTCGAGACAGGGTTTCTCTGTGTAACCGTGGCTGTCCTGGAACTCACTCTGTAGACCAGGTTGGCCTCGAACTCAGAAATCCGCCTGCCTCTGCCTCCCAAGTGCTGGGATTAAGGGCGTGCACCACCACCCCCACCCCCCCCCACTCCCCGGCCAAAGGGTGAGATTTTAATAACACAGAGTTAACCATACAAGAATGAAGATGAGCATTTCAGGAAACAACAGTAACTGAACAGTGTGAGAACAGCAATGAGACTCAATGCTGAATCAATATGAAGCTCAGCACTGCTGGAATGAGAGTGACCAAGTGGTCCTTTGGATGAAGTCAGGGAGGAAGGCGGAGACCAGAACTAATGAGTATCATATTAGGGGAAATTACACAAAGTTAACTTACCTGGGGCCAAAACCATTTGTTTTTGATCCTTTACAATCATAAACCACTGAAAAGGCGAGCCAGGTGTGGTGGTACAAGCCTATAGTCCCAGTACTTGGGAGGCAGAGGAGAAAGGCCCTTTACTTGGAAGAGTACTGGGGGAGCTGCAGTAAGGTTCTGTCTCAAAACTGACAGAAAAGGTACAGCCTCTCGAAAGATAGCCTGGAAAACCATGTTTCCAACGTGAAATATAAACACTTCTCCCCTTGAGTTATAATTTTCCACTAATTAAATTGAATCTATAAGATTCAGAAAGAGAAGGCACCAAAACTCTCAAGACTTTTCATTAATCTTGAGTTGTACCTTCCCTGGACTTTCTACAGCTGTTAGGGGAATTACAAAATAGATCATTGGAAGGATCCCAATTCAGCTTCAGCAGGGCAGACATCATGTGTAGTAATAACATAATAGTAGTGATGAGACAAAAAGCAAAGTAATGAGACTAGAACTCCAATTTTCCAAGAAAACCTGACAATTGTCATGGAGGTACTGAAGTGACTATATAAAACTAGTCCAGGTACCTGAAAGCAGTAGGTGGTCTCGCTACACCAAGGACTAGAATCCAGTGCCGACTGACTTGACTTCATCTGCATCTGTGACATCTGTCCCTGTACTTTGACTGCTCTGTTTTCTCAAGTCTAAAGCAAAGGAATCTACTTTAATCCCAGCACTTAGGAAGCAGAGGCAGAGACAGATGGATCTCCAGGAGTTCCCAGGCCAACTGGCCTAAATAGCAAGTTCCAGGACAGCCAAGAGTTACCCTAAGATATACTATCACAAAAAACAGAGGACCCTAAATAAAGCAAGCAAGCAAGGGAGTCTCTTCCAGCAGCACAAGTTTAAGAACTAAAAATTATGTCTTCCTTTTTACTTTTCTAATAGGAATCTCATGATGCCCCCAAATGATCTTCCACTAAAACCCACAACCAACAGCCCAAATCTGGTAATCACCCAACTCAGATCTAAAACTCTACCAACTAAATGCTTAATCATTTTTTGAATTGGGGGTGGGGTTGTCTCCTTAGGCAAAAAGCTGCTTTGGACAAACACCTTCATTTTCATCAAGAACTCTCTAAAGAAGCCAATGGTCTACAGTGGACACAGAACATTTCCAGACCATGGGTCTACTCGTATTTCCAGTCCCTACACATCCCCAAGCCGTAGGACTAGAAGAAAAAAAATGTAAGTTGAGAAGTGGTGACACAAAAAAAGCTATACTTCTATAATAAAGCTCTAGCCTGACCTCCGTTAGGCTCAGCCGTACCTAGGACTTTCTTTACCCTGGAACCTCTCTATTCCCAGCACTCCTGCACTCCACATAATGATCCAATTAACTTTTCACTTGCCTAAACCATTTTGTTTTCTTTAGGACTACATAAGTTCAAAAGCCTTGGTGTCTAAACTACCACTGCATAGTTCCAGTTGGAAATACTAAGTCTTAGGATATTCTATATATTTCACTGTGTTCAAGAGTTGAAGGTAAATAAAAATTGTCATGCAGTAACTCTGGATAAGCTAAGAGGAGCTAATCATATATCCTTCTATATGGTAAAACCACAATTTCATCCTTTAAATCTAACACAAACTTCAAAGGCATGTTCAGAATTACTTGATACAAGTTCAGCTGACCAAAATGAGCTGTGAGGAAATTCTCTCAATCCTCAAAGTGCAGATCTAGAACAGCATGTTTGAGTAAGGAAGCCACCTGCTAGTGTGTAGCCGTTAAAGCTAAAACATTGTTCCATCATACTAGCCACAGTTAAGCGCTCAATGGCCATATGTAGTTGCTGGGGACTACATCTGCAAAGAAAAGAACTATTTCATCACCTCAGAAATTCCATCATTATTTTGATCCTTGAGAACAAAGGAGATTTTATTCCCAACTGTGCTTTGAAGAACCTACTCATAAAACTCTATAATCATCCTATCAGAAGTCTCAAGTCATTTAACAACTCTTTTAATGTCTAATAATCATCTCTTTTAACAAAGCATCACAGGATGCTCATTAATAGATTGTTAGAAATAAAATATAAAAAGATATTAAACTAAGCAGTATTTGGTTTTCTGGTTTTTTTTTTTTTTTTTTTTTTTTTTTTTTTTTTGGTTTAGACAGGGTTTCTCTGTGTAATGGCCCTGGCTATCCTGGAACTCTTTGTAGACCAGGCTGGCCTTAACCTTAGAGATCTGCCTGCCTTTGATACCCAAAGGTCTTCTCATTACTTCACTGAAACATATACACACACATACACCCCTATACAGTTAAGTAGTTGGTCACCCTGTATTAGTAGTAAAGTCAAATATGAATGTTGGTGCTTGTCTCACTTTATCCTCTTTACTCAGTCCCAAAGAGTGACAGGGCCCACACTCAAGTTAGGAATTCCTACCTTTCTAGACACACATCAAGGTCTTTCCAGAGCGATTTTAAATCCAGGCAAGTTGACAATGCAGATTTAATTATCACACTGTCCACAGGTAATTCCCTCCACTTCCTGTACAAAGCAAATATGTTGTATTTGTGGGGCCTATTATTGGGGATTAATACATGGTATTTGCTTCATTCAGATATTATACTTCTCCAGCCAAGAAGCTTAGCTAATTTTCCATTCTATACTGCAGCAATAGAGTAACAGTGAGTTTTTAAAAAGGCTTTGTGACCATAACTAAATTCTTGATTCAGAAGGCATTCTAGAAACTTTAACACTTCAAAGCCATTAAAGTCCTTACTGTACAGTACTAAATACTCATGCAAGAAAATCCTATCTGGGGCATTTTCACTTTTCTCCTTACATGGTTAAAATAAAAGGAGCTTTAGTACGGTTTTTACAAATATTGTTTATTTGAATGAAGCTGGTACAGACGATGTCCCTTGAAAACCCATGTCCCAGGCCAAAAAGTACAAACAGAATCAAAAGGAGCAGTGTCTGTTGTGTACACTTCTGTATGAGTAACTTTATTAACTGCTGATGAAAATTAGAACTTTCCTGGGATCTTCTGACAA
>NW_022196896.1:85913511-85942057 GCF_008632895.1 Mastomys coucha
TAAACCGTCGAGTGACCCCCCGTTTGTTCCTGATAAACTTCAATCACATCTTCTTCCTCCATTCCCAGCTGGAAGAAAAGGAAAATATGTTAATACTAGACTACAAAAGCATTATTTTTATATTGGCTGCAATTAAGTGGCCACTATTTTAAGGTACAAGAAGAAAGATATGTCATCTATAATTAATAAGCCTCTAAAATTGAAAAGGGTTGTTCTGTGATGCTAACACCTAGGCAATTAAGTAAGAGTGTAAGGAATTCAAGGCCATCTTCAGTTAGTTCCAAACCAGCCTTGGCTACATGAGATTGTCTCCAAAAAAAAAAAAAAAAAAAAACTGAAGATAGGCATGGTGGTGTGTAGCTTAATCCCAGTGCTCAAAAGCCAGAGGCAGGCAAATAGATTTCTTTGAGTTTGAGGCAGCCTGTCTACATTATGAGTTCCAAAACATCCCAGGATACATAGTGAGACCCTGTCTCAAAAAACTTAAGAGCAACAACAACAAACAAATCCAAGCAAACAAAAAATAGGATTTGCACAGCATGTACAAACCCAAGAGATTGTTCTAGCACAGACTAGAAGGGAAAGAAATAGGGGAGGAAAGGAGGGCAGGGAGAGGAGAGGAGAAGAGAGGGGAAGGGAAGGGAAAGGAGGAGAGAGGAAAGGGAAGGATGGGAGGGAAGAAAAGGGAAGGAGAAAGAGGGAGGGAGAAAAAAGAGAAGGCGAAAGGGGGAGAGGGGAAAGGGGGAGGAAAGAGGGGAAATAGGGGAGGAAAAGGATTAGGAGAAAAGAGACTGGAGAGGGAGGGAAAAGGGGAATTTAAGTTTAATAGTTCAATGGCCTATTTTCTTTTTGTTGTTGTTGTCTTATTACAGTTTATTATAGTAGCAAAATCACAGTATGGCCTACTTTCTAAAACACATTTTTAGATGTAACTAATACTCTCATTTAATTTAAAAAAAAAAAAAAAGGATTTTAGTTGGATAAATGCTGCCCTGAGGATCATTCCTAAGTGGTTTATTTAGGCATCTAATTTGTGGTTTGTTTTTGTTGTTTCTCTATGTAACCCTTGCTTTTCTAGAATTCATTCTGTAGCCTCAAATTTACAGAGAGATTCACCTGCCTCTGGAGTGCTGAAATTAAAGGCATGTGTCCAGCTCCTAATTTGTGTTTTAATAGTGATCTTCTAACACAGAAGAATTTTGTAGTTATCTGTTCTTGTTTAATAGTTCCAGTTTTGAGCCGGGCGGTGGTGGCGCACACCTTTAGTCCCAGCACTTGGGAGGTAGAGGCAGGCAGATTTCTGCCAGCCTGGTCTACAGAGTGAGTTCCAGGACAGCCAGGGCTACACAGAGAAAACTCTGTCTCGGAAAACCAAAAAAAAAAAAAAAAAAAAAAAAAAAAAAAATAGTTCCAGTTTTATAAAATGAAGGGAAAGGGGAAACTAAAACATAAAACATGAAGTTATTAATGCTTAATCCCAAGTGGTCTGGGAAGAAGCGAGGGGAACACAGGCACACCAACACACACTAGGAGATTAAGGTAAAGAACAGAGTTTTTTTTTTTTTAATCCTGTCCTTTAACTTCTCTGTAAACTAAAAAATATTTCAAAATAAAATTTTAAAATGTGAAGAAAATTCAAGAACAAGACAGGTACCAAGTTGAAGGGACTTAAAATGGCCAATATCTAAAGGATAGCCACACATATTCTGTGTAACCCTGGCTGTCCTGGAACTCATTCTGTAGACCAGGCTGGCCTCCAACTCAAAGAGATTAGCCAGCCTTTGCCTCCATAGTACTGGGATTAAAATTGAGTACCACCACCATCTAGACAGCCACATATTTTCAGGAAATCTTTCCAGGTCATTGGTTAATTCAAATGGTAACTGCGGTGGCTATTTTTGTTTGTCAACTTGACACCTGGAATTCACTAAAACTCAATCAGCCAGCCACACCTGTGAGAGATTTTAGTCTTCTGAAATTGTAGTTTTAAGTCTTTAATATGGATCTTTTATTTTTTTTTTAACTTTTTTCCTTTTTGTCTTTTATGTGTACATATGTTTTGCTTATATGTACATCTGTGCATCATGTGCATGTAGCACCCTCAGAGGCCAGAAGAGAGTGTTGTATCCCTTGGAACTAAAGACTGTAAGCCTCCATGTGGGTGACTGGAATAGAACCTGGGTCCTCAGGAAGAGCAGCCAGTGCTCTTAACTGTTGAGCCATCTCTTCAGACCCTTGGTTTTTTTGTTTTTGTTTTTGTTTTTTTTTTTTGAGACAGCATTTCTCTATGTAATCCAAACTGTCCTGAACTTGCTATATAGACCTACCCTGACCTCCAACTCAGATCTGCCTACATCTGCACTATGCCCAGCTTAGCTTATTCTGAATCTCTGTAGATAGAAAGATCTACCTTTAATATGTGCCATACCTTATGGTGGCACCTTATATAAAAGACACAAAAGGAGAAAATTGCTGCTCTTTTTTTAATGTACGTACATGTCATTTTATTGGCATATATTCATTACATATTGTCATGGTTGCATATCATATACTTGAACAATGTTCACCCCAACTTCCTTCCTCTCTACCCCTGCTGCTCTGTCATTCCTCCTGACAGTCTCATTTGACTTGAAACTTTTGCTCTTTGCCTGCGTGCCCATGCTCCCTGGCAAGTTCATTCCTTTACTGGCATTAGAGCCCACTTCTTCAGAATACAAGCTGAGACATCCAGCCCCATGGACTGAACAATTACTGGATTCTTGGACCTTCCACTGGTAGACAGCCATTGTTGGAATAGCCAGACCACAGCCTGTAAAACACTATAATAATCTCCTTTACATATATATTTCTTAACAATTCTGTTCCTCTAGAGAACCTCAATACAGTACCTTTACAACAAAGAATCTGGCAATCATTATTTAACTGTGTCAACAAAGTTAACATTACTCTTAATGGAAGGCAGGGGTAGGGGTTGGGGGTAGGCACTTGGGAGGCAGAGGCAGGCGGATCTCTGTGAGTTTAAGGCAACCCAGGGCTCTAGAGACCCTATCTCCAAAACAAAAACAAACAAACAAACAACATGGCAGTGGTGGCACATGCCTTTAATCCCAGAACTCAGGAAGGAGTAGCAGGTGAATCTCTCAGTACAACGCCAGCCTGGTCTACAGAGTGAGTTCTAGAAAGGCGGGCTACACTACACAGAGAACACCTCAACCACCCCTGTGTGTATGTATGGGTGTTTTACCTGCATTTATGTATACGTATCATGTTTGTGCCTGGTGGCCAAGTAAGTCAGAAGAGGGTATCAGATCCCTTAAAACTGGTGTTAGAGATAGTTATGAACCATTCATCATGTGGATCCTGGAAACTAGGTCCTCTGTAAGAGCAAAAAGTACTTGCAATCTCTGAACCCCAAGAGAAAATGTTTTTGTCTCCAAGCTGTTGAAATGGGCGCTGAACCCACCCTCAGGATGCCCACAGTAGAGAAATGGCTCCCACATATGCATCATGACCCTTATGGACCCCATGTGTGCATTCAGATGCCCATACACATTAATAAATTATTTAAATATAAATTCTAAAACCTGTAATTTTTAACCTATTTTTTGGTGATAGGGATCAAACTCTGTACACATACTAATAAGCACATGCTCTACCACTGAGCTACATCCTGACCCATTTTATCCAAATTCTTATTTCAAACTTTTTTTTTTAATTTTATTTTTATGTACATGATTACACTGTAGCTGTCTTCAGACATACACCAGAGTACATCAGACTCCATTACAGATGGTTGTGAGCCACCGTGTGGTTGCTGGGAATTGAACTCAGGAACTCTGGACGAGCAGTCAGCGCTCTTAACTGCTAAGCCATCTCTCCAGCCCTCACACTTTTTCATACTTACTTCTTTCGGAGTATGATTATCAGCAATTCTCTGACCTTCAAAGAGAAACCTGAGTGAATTCATTGGAACTCCCTAAAAGAAGGAAAAAGAAAGTGTGTATAAAAATCTTAGGTTATTAGTAACTATAATAAAACCATAAAAGAAAAAGAAACAGCATAAAATACAAAAGGCTTATCAAGCCTCATGTACCAAGTACTACTTTATGTATGGTCATGATGTTCTTTGCAAAGACTCTGAAGGTTATCTCCTCATCTTCATTTTACAACTAGGGAACTTGAGGCCTGAAGATAAGAGGAGCTAGCTAAGAATTTCAGCTCAAAATGACTGACAAGCCTATTTCTCTCAACCACTACTGTGTTCATTTTCCCCATTCAGTCTGAGCTAGCATAAAAGAAAATAAGGATCTGGATATGCTTTCTAGCTTCTAACTATACAAGCAAAACTGTTCTTAAACATTACATTCAAAGAATTTGGTAATGCAAAAAAGAAAGCTAGGTAAGGCACAGTAATGTGTGTGTATACACACACCAGGTTAAGTCTAAATGCTATAAAAGATGTTTATATTTTTAACCATTTTAATATGATAGCTAAAGGGGAGGTGACTCTTTAAAAGAAAGTACCAAAGAAGTATGAATCAAGAATGACCTATTTATGGGCTAGAGAAATAGCTCGGTGGTTAAGAGGATTGGCTGTTCTTTCAGAGGACTCAGGTTCAATTCCCAGCACTCACATGGCAGCTATCTTAATCCAGTCCTGAGGGAATCCAATGCCTACTTCCAGCATCTGAGGGCACTATGGACATAATGCACAGACATACATGCAGGCAAAACATCATAAGTAAAATTTAATTAACCACCACAAAAAAAAAAAAAAACTAAAACTTTTATCTGTGGGTGTTTAAACACTGTAACTGAAACAAACTACAAAGAAATTAAAATATACCAAGTGTGGTGACACCCAGCACCCAGGAGGCAAAGGCAGAAGGATCTCTTGAGTTCCAGGCTAGCTTGGTCTACATAGTGAGTTCCAGGACAGCTAGGGCTATGCAGAGAGACTCTGTCTCAAAACAAATGAACAATTCAATCTTGGCTATCTCTATGTATTGTTTTTCTCACCTGCTTTTAGTTTTATGAGACAAGCTTTCATACAACTCAGGCCAGCCTCAAATTTCTTATATAGTAGAAGATAACCTTGACCTTCTTGACCAGTGTTGAGATTACAGGCATATCTCACCACACCCAGCATAAATTACATTCTCACATCCAATTTTATTCATATACATACATATATATATATGTATATATATATATGTGTGTGTATAAACACACACATTTGTGTATGTAGCCCTGGCTGTCCTGGAATATTTTATGTAGCTGATGATGATCTGGAACATTTTACCCAATTTTTATTAATTATTTATGAGTATAAAATGTGTGGATGTAGACAACTAAACAAAATTTTAAAGGAATTAATTCCTAGAAATTATCTTGAAATATGTTTGAAAACATGATATATAATTAGCTGCAATCTATATTATGTATAAAGAATACTTGTTTTTTTATTTTTATGTGTTTTCCCTGCCTGTATGTCTGTGTACCATGTATGTGCAGTGCCCACAGGAGGCCGTCAGATCCTCTAAAACTGGATTTGCAGATGGTTGTGAGCCACTAAGTGGGTGTTGGGAATTCAACCCAGGTCCCTTGGAAGAGCAGTTAGTGCTCTTAAGTGTTGAGCCATATTTCCAGCCCCAAGAAAACATATTAATTATAGATTTAAATTTGAATTGTGGCCTAAAACTCATGGTTATAAGAACAGGGAAATTCCACTGTAATCACCTAAGGCTTGCTTCGCTGTTATATACCACATGCAAAACATCCAGACAAAATAGTCATCTGAGCAGTCAGTAAAAATGAGTTACTTTTAAATTATTTCTATGTTCTATTAATTCAAATTCTGAAATGGGTCACAAGAGGAAAAGAAAACACTAGGCATTTTCCTTAAGTTCCTAATGGTGAAAACAGAACGTCCTTTGGCAAAGCACTGTATTTATTGTCACAATATACAAACCTGTCTTTGACAGTATGATTCTTTGAGTTTCTTGAGATGTGTTGTCATTTTCACTTTGAAATGTATCTCACTGCTGTCCTAAGGAGATAAAGGAAACATTATTTGTCTACACTACTTAGTTAACTTGAACCAAGTTATTTCATTATACCTTGCCAATTAAAGTTTTCCACCAAAATATCCTTTTTAGCATTCCTAACTAGTTTCAGTATAGCAATCTAATCAAATTCCAAGTAACTTTTTAGCAACCCATTAAAAAAATTGGTAAAATAGATGTTTTGGTATTGAAGTTATTAATATAAAATTGTGTATCAAAGAATGCATTCCTTCATGACAGCGTATCCATCAAAATACTGTAAAAATAAAAATAAATCATCACAAACCCTCATAAGCAACCAAATTAAAATATACTCTCCCATTCATACCAACTAAAGTGTCCCTGAAGGTGGTCAAACCTAGAAGAAAAATATAAACTTTAAAATAACATAGGAAATGGTTTTTCTACCATGAAGTGACTCATTGAAGCTGGTTTCTCTAACATGAATAAAAACTTTAGTAATTCAAACTGAAGGTTTGGAGCTAAAGCTGCAAAGTGGAATACTTGCCTTAGATTCAAGCCCTAGCATACTTTCTATTGAAACAAGCTGTTTTTGTTTTTGGTTTGGTTTGGTTATTGGTTTTTCGAGACAGGGTTTCTCTGTATAGCCCTGGCTGTCCTGGAACTCACTCTGTAAACCAGGCTGGCCTTGAACTCAGAAATCCGCCTGCCTCTGCCTCTCAAGTGCTGGGATTAAAGGCGTGTTCCACCACCGCCCAGCTAAAACAAGTTGTTTAACTACAGATACTTTTCTTCTATCCAGATTGCCAAGCAAATAATCAGAAAAACAAACAAACTAGCATTTGCATTATCATAGAATTTCAAGATCAATTAAATATACACCACTTCACAAATTTATGTTAGCATATTTAATATATTCATGATTATAATTTCATAAAAAGATTAAAAAAGTATTTATAGCATGCCTAATACAATATAATTCCAAGCTAGACATGGTGGTGCATGCCTTTAAACCCAGCACTAGGAGGCAAAGGCAATCCAATCTCTGAGTTCAGGTCAGCCTGGTGTACAAAAAATTCTAGGGTAGCCAAAGTTACACAGAGAGAGTCTGTCTAAAAAAAGAAAAAGAAAAAAAAAAGAATATAGATTAATGGAATAAAAAATAAACTCATACTTATAGTTTATTTTAGCTATCTCTCTGCCAAGATGGTCTAATATAAAAAGGAGCCTGTGTGATACTGGTAGTTGAAGCCAGACTTATATGCTAGGTAACTATTCCACCCCTGAACTTATATTCCTAGTCACTTTATTTTTGTAATTTCATCATTTTTCTCTTTCTTCCATCCAACCGTACACCTTTTCTTACTCTCAAATTTTATGGCCTCTCACTTTTCTTTAACCACTGCTATACACATATACACACATGTAGTCCTAAACATATAAATAGAATCTGCTCAATAATGCTACTTGTATTTGTATGATTTTAGGACTGACCACTAGGTATTGGATAACCAGCTGAGGGGAGGGGAGTTCTTCCCTGGAAAAGACTATTTCTCCCACTCTCAGATTTATTTGTTTGCCTATAATTTTTTTGTGAAACATTGGAGCCCCATAAGAGTTCCCCTTTCCGTGTTAGAATGACTTGGTGTCATCCTCATTCCGGTCTTCTCTAGGCAGCCATGTTGAGACTTCATCCTAGGCAGGCCTTGAAACTGAGATTCTTCTAATTTAACCTCAAGGGGCTGGAATTACAGGCCTGGCCTAGAAGGCTCAGAAAACATGGTGTTTGTAACTAATGGCCTAGGAAAACACTCATACAAAAATAATAATAAAAGATATAAACCTAAGAACTAAACTATAAAACTCTTAGAAGAAATCACAGGTATAAATCTTTGCAACCCTGGATTAGACAAGTTTCTTTTTTGTTTTGTTTTTCAAAAGAAGGTTTCTGTTTAGCCTTCAGTGTCCTGGAAGCCACTCTGTAGACCAAGCTGGTCTGAAACTCAGAGATCTGCCTGCCTCTGCCTCCCAAGTGCAGCCAGTAAACTCAGGCAAAAAAACTGAAAACATAACCAAGGCTAAGAGGAAGTATTTGCTAATCACATATCTAGAAAAGATTTACTATCTAGCATATATAAGTAACTTAAAAGTACAAATCCAACTTTTAAAATAGGTTAAAATAACAGCTATAAATACACATTTTCCAAAGAAAAAGTATAAATGTACTCAGAGGGCAGTGCATTCTGGAATCATGCAGAAGAAACACCTTGGATTGCAGTTGAGAAGTTGTTTCCAGAAAGGTCTAAGGAAGACTCACCCTAAAATGGATGGGGTAGAGAAACAGCTCACTGGTTAAGAGCACATACCTTGCACAGTACCTAAGATTGTCAGGCACTATGATGCCTGACACCTCACAACTACCTGTGATTCCAACTCTAGGGATCTGATACCTCTGGCCTCACTGCACACCTGCACTCAAATGCAGACACACACACATACACAATTTTTTCTTTTTTTTTTTTTTAAAAAAGTGGGATACAGCACCTGCCTGGTTTGTTTTGGTTTGGGGGTTTTTTTTGTTTTGTTTTTAACAAAATCTCAGTCATTGATTTTACCACTAAAGACTCAGGAGCCAGGTGCTGAGGGGAAAAGCCTGCTGGCTCAGACTCAAGACACAGAGAAAGAACACAGCTGATGTCCCATCAGCAATCCCCTTCTCATGATGTCTCAAACAAAACCTTTTCAAACTGAATGTCCCTCCCTACTACTCCCTGTGCATCTCCCTATCCATTCTTTTTTTTTCCTTAAAAATTCTATGTTAACTTCCTATCAACTGGTTACTTGCTCATCTCATAGCCAATGTTTGACTCTATTTAATACTGTTTACAATATTCAAGCAGAAAGTTACTGAATTAAAAGTGTGTCCTAAGGCTGAGCCACACCACAACTAAAAATAGGTCTTTCCAGTAAATAACAATCTCGGAGTTCAAGGTGTGATCAAATATCCTGCAACATTTTCCCCCTTTTATCTAAATAAAGGTCTTAAGTCTGAGGAGTAAAACTATCTACAATAATAAAGCTATTTCTGCCAAGCTTTCTACAATGTCCAGGTTGGTTGTATTTGGCAGTAATAGGATTAAGAATTTTATAGTTCAAAGTTCTGTAAAATGTTCATATCAGCCAGGCAGTGGTGGTGCAGCACTTGGGAGATGGATTTCTGAGTTCAAGGCCAGCCTGGTCTACAGTTCTAGGACAGCCGGGGCTATACCGAGAAATCCTGTCTTGAAAAAACGAGGGAGGTGGGGGGTTCATGTCAGTCTCATATGAACTCAGCATTTTGAATGTCCTAAAAAGTTTGTAGTGGGAAGGTGAGCTTTGAGTGGTATTTGTCAGCTTAGTGGCAATCCTGGCTAGGTAGAACACACCAGTCAACCCAAAGGCAGAAGAAATACAGGTGCGAACTCTAGTCCAGGACTCAGAGCCAGGGTTTTAGATCAGTGAGCTGGAGGTGGGGCAATACCATGTAGCCAATTCACTCTTTTACTTGAGACACATTCTCTTAATGATCTGCCCTTTTTCTTCAGTTGTTTCACTTGTCCAGTGGTCTCCAGATCCCTAGTTGGATGCTTTTATTCTCATGGAAAGATAAACATAAAACCTTGCCCCAACCCTAATTCTAAGGGGTTCCATTTTTGGTAAGTTATATCTTTCCTAAAGAAAAATGTTTTTGGCATCAGAAAAATTGTTATATATTCAACATTAAAATGTATTTATTTTTAGATCACAAAAGACATTCGTTTTGAATTTCAACCTGCCTTTTGCTTACATCACTGTAATTCTTTTTTTTTTTTTTTTTGGGTTAAAGATTTATTTATTTTATGTGAGCCATCATGTGTGTGGCTGCTGTTGATCTCAGGACTTCTGCTGGCTCTACTCGCTCTGGCCCCATCACTGTAATTCTTATGTGGCTGTCTCTACTTCCCAAGGGTGTGTGCCTCCCAAATTCTGAGAGGTGTGAATCATCATCACCTGGCTATGGATTCCTTGTAATAGTTATTCTCATAGTGTTGGCCTCATTTAATTTGGTTTTCCATTACCTCTTAGTTTTCAGTATTAGGGGTAAACTTCCAAGTTTTTGCCTTATATGTATAATCTATCATTCTTGCTGATTTATTCTGAATTTATTCCCTGGCAAATTTTAATATTCTAGTCTTAATTAAACATGATGCTAATTTGTCCACTATTTCATTATTTTTGGGCCATTTTGTCTGTCTTGCCTGTATGAGCTATATAAAATTTGATGTCTTTGCTAAGTTTTGCTAGATTTTGTCATTTTCATTCATGCCTCCTATGACCAGGTATCTTTGCCATTAATCTGCCAGTTGGTTGTTTTACATTTTGATGACCTATATCATTGCACACATACCATGAATTGGAGAAAACAGAGATTTCCCTTTTGCTTTCCTGGTTGTTTGTCTCACAGCCAATAGGGGCTATAAGACACTGATTTTGTGGTTCCTTCCTCAGTATTGGCGTTCCATCCCCTGGTCTATAGACTGTCACCTTCCATTTGTTTCTATTCCATCAGTGGTTGATAAATCATCAGCAAACCACGCATTAGCCAAACGTTGTGACCTTTCCCTCGGTCCCCACACTTCAATAGGTGCCTCTCTCGGGCGGAGTGGGCAAGCAGATTAAGTAACTAAGGTACTTCCTTAGTATGGGAAGGCACAGACCCCTTTGCTACCACATCCTGGTCATGCAGGAATTCACATAGGTACCAGTTCCACTGTTATATCTTTCCTTTCACGGCTAGGCTTGTGAAGGGCTGATTGTATGACCATAGGGTGGTTGGCAATGACTGAGTATAAGGTTCTCCAGGCCTTATAAAATGTCCAGATTTGTTTTTCTTAGAAAGAGTATTCTCTATATATGGAAAGTGTTTGCAATAGAAGCTAACAGGCAAATGCTGGTAGGCTCCTTTTTGCTTTATGAAAAGTCCCATCTAGTTCAATATTGGTCAGGGTTGCAATGCATGAAGATGAGCCTGCTCTTTATTCCTGTCCCCATTGGAAATTAGCGCCTTTTTAGTAACCCTGTAGAGGTTTTTATGGTATGTGATTTCTCTAGTGCGCCATCATACCAATTAGGAGCTGTATCTGGGTTTTGTCCCTAGGTGGTGGATTAACTCAAGAATTTAGAAAACAACTAACTTATAGAGATCTGCCTGTCTCAGATGGGATTAAAAGCCCAGGTTACCATTGCCCTCCCCAGTATTTTATCTTAACTCCAAATCAGTCCAACTCCTAGAGATTTAGAAAACAAGTTAGAACTCTAGTAATCCTTTGAATTTCTTAAAACATTTTAAATCTCTTAACTGTGTTTTTAATACCAAACAACAAAAATATCCATTTTATTTAAGAAGAAAACTCAAAAGCATTTCATGCCAGTAAGACAACTGTGTCTTTGGTAAATTATCAGTCAAAAATATTATTTTTTATTTTTATGTTTTCATGCCTGATCAAATGTGTTTGTTAGTCTTTTTTAAGTTAGTTTGGACTGAATGAACAAGCTGTCTGATTCTAATCGAATCTAATCTTTTTCAGTCCTGATGGTATCCACAGCTTTTCTTCTCCTGTGAAAACAAAGACAAAGCCTCTTCCACAACCTAACACATATCCAGGTTTCCTTCTGAGGTCAACTTGTCTTTAAAATATATAGGCAGTTTCTTCTACTTTTCAATGTCTCTCCACAGCTGTTGTTCCTTTCTCATTGACATTTTAAAAATAACTTAATACAGCACTGTGTAATCTACCGCTGCAGGTCTTTATTACCCCTTTCTGTTTATTAAGCATATTCTTTAAAGTGAGATTAGATTTTTCTTTTCCTTTTTTTAAAGTTGTATTTATTTATTATAAGTAAGTACATTGTAGCTGTCATCAGACATTCCAGAAGAGGGCGTCAGAAATCACTACATGTGGTTGTGAGCCACCATGTGGTTGCTGGGATTTGAACTCAGGACCTTCAGAAGAACAGTCAGTGCTCTTAATCTATGAGCCATTTCTCCAGCCCCAAGATTAGATTTTTCTGTAACTACTTGTCCTGTAGGATTGTGTGGTATATCCTGTTGTAATATGCAAAAAACTTTAATTTTACTAGAGACATATGCTGAAGCATTGTTAGTCGTAATTTGTACAGGTATCCCCATAACAGCCATAACTTCTAACAAATGTATAATTACAGAATCAGCCTTTCCAGAACTTAAAGCAGTTGCCCACTGAAATCATAAATATGTGTCAATGGTATGGTGTACATATTTTAATTTTCCAAAGTTTACCAAATGAAACACATCCATTTGCCAAATTTCATTTCTTTGGGTATCTTTTCGTTACTCCCTGCAGATAATAAGGTTTGGTTATACACAGAACCAGTAGGACATTTCCTTATAATTTCATTGTTGGACTATTTAACATTCCTTGTGGAAGAACTTTTAACAAGTTGATCATTATCATAAGTATTTGCCAATAAAAGCAATGACACATGCCTTTAATCCCAGCACTTGGGAGGCAGAGGCAGATGGATTTCTGAGTTTGAGGCCAGCCTGGTCTACAGAGTGAGTTCCAAGACAGCCAGGGCTACACAGAGAAACTCTGTCTCGAAAAAAATAAAACAACAACAACAACAAAAAAAAAAAAAGCGCAAATATTTTTTATCCTATTCTTATAAAGACATAGTAAAAAAAATAAGTAGTTTTTAAAAATCAATCAATATTATAAACTATACCTTAGGTAATAAAAAGGGAAAGGAAATTCCAGGCTGAAAAGAGCCCATTGGCTGAATCATCTTATTTAGCTCTTAAATCTGTTAACATTGTCCATTTTCCAAATTTCTTTTTAATGACAAAAAAAAAAAAAAAAAACAGGTAATTCCAAGGACTGGTTGATTCAATAATTTGAGCATTTAGCTGCTCTTGTTCTGGCTGTTCTAGTGCCTATAATTTTTTTGTAATTACCCACACAGGTTTGTCAGTTAATCATTTTAAAGGTAAGACAATTAGTACCTTTGAAAGACTAACAACTGTTGTGTTGTTTTTATGTACAACCTGAATGGTCTGTGACTGTGATGTATTTTATATATGAGTGCTCTATCTGCATGTACACCTGCATACCAGAAGAGGGCATCAGATCACATTATAGATGGCTGGAGAGATGGCTCTGTAGGGGATGGTTCTGATAAGGTCCTATTCCCTGACTGGTTCTTGACTGATCAATAAAGAAGTTAGGGGCCCAATTGCTGTGCAGACAGAAAGAGGGGGGACTTCTGGAATCACACAGGCAGGCTAAGAGATGAAGGAAGAGGAAGGGGGATTAAACCATGCTTCAGAGGGAGAAAAGGTGACCAGCCACGTGAGATCTCAGGAGGAGTGGCCATAGGCAGTTTCTCCTGGTGGGAGATTAGAAATGCAACTAGGCTGAGGGCACTTTTGGGTTGTTGAACAAGGAGAGGTAACCAGGACACTAAGCTAAGGGCAAATTAAGAGGTACTGAGCTAAGATTATTAAGAAGGGTATGCTAGCCATGAAAGATTAGAAACTCAGCAATTGAGCCAATAAGGCAGGATGAAATTAAGCTACGTGTATGTGCCTGTTTTTCATCCATAGATCCAATATTCTCTGGGCGGGGGCTAGTAGTACAGTCTACCTGGAACTTAAAACACGGGTAGCAGGAACTACACACAACAGGTGGTTGTGAGCCACCATGTGGTTGCTGGGAATTGAACCCAGGACCTCTAAGAGCAGCAGTCAGTACTCTTAACCATAGAGCCATCTCTCCAGTCTGATAATACCTTTTAAGATTTTTCTTGGGCTGGAAAGATGGCTCAGTGGTTAAGAGCACTACCTGCTCTACCGAAGGTCGTTAGTTCAAATCCCAGCAACCACATGGTGGCTCACAACCATCTGTAATGAAATCTGATGGCCTCTTCTGGGATGTCTGAAGATAGCTACAGTGTACTCACATACATAAATCTTAAAAAAAAAAAAAAAGAAAGATTTTTTTTCAGAACAATTCTTTATCTTATAGTTTGTTTCTGAGATTGGAGGAATATTAATCTGTGTTTTCCATTGCTGCAACAAATCACATTCCCATAAATTCATGGCTATATTAGCCACATATGGCTGAAAATTTCCTATTTGTCCTTCTGGCTCTATACACTTCACCCATCTTGCACTTTGCTTCAGCTGAAATAAAGTTCCAATCCCTAGAATCCCTACCTTGTAAAGACGCCAATCTGAATGCCAAGAATTGGTGAAATTATTGTTACATCTGTTCCTGTGTAAACTAAACCTTCAATTTCAATGCCCTTTATTTGTATTTGTTAGCTTTGATCTCTGATCATTTATAACAGTTTGCCAAAACACTTGCTTCTAGTCTCTCCTCAATTTTTTTGTTTTATCTACTAAAGCTAGTCTGTCCTTGATTACACCCAGAGCAGTGTTTATTTTTAGAGCAGTGTTTTTTACACGTGTGCGTGAGTGCACACACACACCCAGAGTTTATTTTTATGTGTACTGATGTTTCTTCTGCATGTATGTTGGTAAGAGGGTGCCAGATTCACTGGAACTGGAGTTACAGATAGTTATGAACTGCCATACTGCCATATGGGTGCTGGGTATTGAACCAGGGACCTCTGGAAGAACAGCCAGTGCTCTTAACTTCTGAGCCATCTCTCCAGCTCAGAGCGTTGTTGTTTTTAACAGCAGGCATTAAATCTTTTAATTGGTCTGTAGATGAGTTTCTCCAATACTATTAGGGAAAGACTGAATTGAATTCGCTATCAGAGCCTGTGGGAGGCCCCCTAGGGCATTCCCGATGCAAAGGGTTACCTAGCCTGTCTCTTGTTCTGCACTCATTAGTCCAATGCCAGCCTTTTGACGTGTCTTTGGCATGGTCCAGAAGGCTGAGCCTTCTTTTTGGATTATCTCTAGAAAAAAACATTGTTTCTAGGAATGCCTTGCCTACAATCCCTTTTCAAATGACCTTGTTTATCACAATTAAAGCATCTAACATTTTGATTTTTCTTAAAGCTTTTAGAAATCACTTCTTCTGTCAGAGTATCATCATAAATGTGACATCCAATATCAACCATATTCTAATCCAGTCATCTACTGGTGCTGATTTTGCCCTTAAAGGCCTAATCACCCTTTTGCATCCTGAATTGGCATTTTCAAAAGCCAAAAATTAAATTAATATTTGTCTAACTTCTGATACTATTCTATTTACAGCTGAAGTCAATCTTTCCAAAAAGTCATTGAAGGTTTTTTTTGTGTCTTGTATAATTTAAGTAAATAACTCAGATCTCTTTCCTGATACTTCAACCTTTCCCAAAGCATTTAAAGCTGCTAAATGACAAAGTGCCAATGTTATGACCATCACATTCAAGCAGCTTTTGAAACGCAGCATAATGACCTCCACCTAGCAACTGATCTTGGGAAATACTATACCTCTAGCTCTATTTCATGGTTCTATAGCTCTTGCTTCCTCTTTCCATCATGTTCACCACTGTGACCAGTTTCCAATATTGCTGTTGCCAAATCTCTCCAGTATTAGAGGATAATTCTATTTTAAGTTGCCCATGAATTTAATATTTGTTTCACATAGGGTAAGAGCAAACTATAAAAAATTACCACTTCCTTAAATCTCCTCAAATCTTGTCTATAGGATTCCACTTAACTTCTTTATAACCTTGGGGATGGGAGTGGGGCTATGCCTATCTTCTGCTGGTAGGTCATGTATAGCAGCTGCATAAACTAAGGTTCGTTTTCTAACAATCCTGGGCCACCCCTCCAGTTTCATCATGTGGTGGTATGGCAAGTTCTTGTCGAAATTCCTCTGTCTGTATCTGAGTATTTTTCTTATTTTCATCTTTAAGTCTTTCTAAGGTTTGTATCTTATCAATCCATTTCTCATATTTGGCACAAAAACCCACTATGGCTATTAAGGATAAAATGTAAGTTACAGACTGATAAAAATGATAATCAGTATTATGTCAATCTGAAGTCATTTATCTTTCATTTTCTACTTCTATTTTCAAACCATCTAAAGTAGCACTACACAGGATCCTAATGTCTTCTATCAATATTTCCACCTTTAATGTAGGAAAGATTTTTCCTTTTAATACTACTAAACTTTCTCCTTGAGTACTTCCCAAGTGTTGTGAAATCTGATGGCTTCTCAGTTTGTCCACAGCTGGCATGATTTCTTTGTCTGTGTGACTGTGCTAGGCATTGGGGCACCAAATGTTTTCAATCCTATGTTTTTACCAATGAAGATTCAGGAGCCCGATGTTGGGGTAAGCCTGCTAGCTCAGAGGCAGAGAAAGCACCCATCTGACTTTCCTCCTTAACCGACATTCCATCAGCAATCTCCCTCACATTGTCTCAAATAACCTCCTTCAAATTGAATATCCTTCCCTTCTACTTCCTGTGCATCTCCCTATCCATCCTCTTGTCTCCCTTTTACTCTCTCTGGCCTTTTTTTTTTTTTTTTTTTGGGGGGGGGTTTTCAAGACAGGGTTTGTCTGTATAGCCCTGGCTGTCCTGTAGCTCACTCTGTAGACCAGGCTGGCCTCGAACTCAAAAATCCGTCTGCCTCTGCCTCCCAAGTGCTGGGATTAAAGGCGTGCACCACCACCATCCAGCCTCTCTGGCTTTTAATAATCCTACATTTGCTTCCTATTAACTGCTTGCTTGCTCTTTTCTTGACCTATGTTTGACTTTATTTAATACTGTTTACAATATTCAAGCAGAAAACTCCTGGATTAAAGATGTGGGCTAAGGCTGAGCCACACTACAACTAAAAAGAGGTTTTTCCAGTAAATAATACAATCTTGGGGTTCACAGTATGATTAAATATCCTGCAAAATTTGCTTTTAATCCCACCACTCAAGAAACAAACAAAGGCTGGGCAATGGTGACACACGCCTTAAATCCCAGCACTTGTGAGGCAGAGGCAGGTGGATTTCCAGCCGGTCTACAGAGTGAGTTCCAGGACAGCCAGGGCTACACAGAGAAACCCTGTCTCAAAAAAAAGAAAGGTTCTGTGGGCAAAATAGTACAAGTCCTAGGACAAACACTAAAGAAATAATAAAAGCCAGGCCAAACCTCAGTACTATGGGAAAGAGGAGGGAGGCCATAAGCCAGCTCCAGGAGCAGTAAGAACCCCTGTCTCTCTCAGAGAACGAGGTAAAGCGGAAGAGCAGACACCTAACACAGCCTTCTCTGACTCCACTATGTGAGCGTAAGCACATGCAATTGAGCATGTACAATGCAAGCGCGCGCGCACACACACACACACATACACACAATACTCATAGTAATGATAAGAGTAAAAGGATGTCTGGGGATAAGATTCAGTGGTAGAATACTTACCTGGCCAAGTGCCAGACCCTAGACTCAATTCACACAACTACCACCACTAACTACTACTACAGCACACACACATACTAATCAGACTCCCACCAAAAATATTCTCAATGATCAAAGAAATGTATAAATAAAATTCTCACAGGGGTGGCACTCATTTTACAGTTACAAGAATGTGGAGAAGTCTCATATTATGATGGTAAGTGTGTATTTCATACATATTCCAGGTGTGGTTGCTCATGTTTCAGTTCCACCACTTAGAGGGGAAAGCAGGTGGATCTCTATAGTTTGAAAGCAAACCTAGTCTACTAAAGTGAGCTCAAGACTAAGCAAGGGCTACATAGTAATACCCTGTCTCAAAAACAAAAAGAAAACAAACAGTATCAGCCTCTTTTACTTCTAACAGATTGGTGTACAATAAGTGAAAATGCAGTTTCTTTTGTTTGGTTTTTTTTTTTGTTTTTTTGTTTTTTCGAGGCAGGGTTCCTCTATGTAGCCCTGGCTGTCCTGGAACTCACTCTGTAGAACAAGCTATCCTCGAACTCAGAAATCCACCTGCCTCTGCCTCCCAAGTCCTGGGATGCATGCACCACCACCACCAGGTAAAAATGCAATTTTTAAGTAACTTGTTTTACCTACTATTTTTCCTATGTGTTCACATACCGAATGAATGTCAAAGTAGAAAAATAATAAAACTTACCTGTCCAATAACTTTGAGTTTAATGTATTCTCCTTCCTTCTTATCACCTAAGTCCTCAGTTGAAGGTTTTGCCTCCTGAAAGAAATTTCCAGATTAAAGATTCCTAAATACTATATTAATTACTTATGAACACCCATTACATTCCCCCCAGGTAACAGACTATGCACCAGAGAGCATTAATTTCTCCACTACTCATTTATTATTCAAACCCACATTCACTAAAGAACAAGAAAGTTAGATCAGGTGGTGATGTCTTTAATCCCAGCACTTGGGAGGCAGAGGCAGGCGGATTTCTTAGTTCAAGGCCAGCCTGGTCTACAGAGTGAGTTCCAGGACAGCCAGGGCTACACAGAGAAACCCTGTCTCGAAAAGACAAAAGACTTACAAACTCATTTCAAATAAAAGCTTATTGCAAATCTCCTAAAATCAGCAGACTAAGTTAGAATAAAGCACCTCAGTCATTTTTACTGAAACAGTGTCCTGGAAAATGCCACTAACAGTGGATAAAAGTAGCCCCCCACACCCCAGGGGTTGAAGACATAGCTCAGAGGTTAAGAGCATTGACTGCTCTTCCAGAGGTTCAGAGTGCAATTCCCAGCAACCACATGGTGGCTCACAACCATCTGTAAATGGATCTGTAGCCCTCTTCTGGTGTGGCTGAAGACAGCTACAGTGTACTCATACACATAAATAAATCTTAAAAAAAAAAAAAAAAAGTAGCCCCCCAAACAACTTTTAGTTCAACCATCACATTTAAATATTTAAAACATTCTTCTGTTATTCATACTAATTCAAAAAGTTAATCTAACAGAGAAGGGACTCTTCTTCGAACTTGAGAGGCACTAACAGTAGATACCCAGAAAGATGTTCAACCACCAAAGCTGCAACCAATAATATATTATTTGTGAAGAGTGTCAACATCAAAAATGAAATAAAATGCAGGGATCCAATCAGATGCAGAGAATGTGGATACAGAATAATATACAAGAAAAGGACTAAAAGATTAGAGGTTTTGGGCTGGAGAGATGGCTCAGTGGTTAAGAGCACTAACTGTTCTTCCAAGGGTCTTGAGTTCAAGTCTCAACAACCACATGGTGGCTCACAACCATCTTCAATGGGGTCTGATGCCCTCTTCTGGTGTGTCTAAAGAGAGCAATCAATGATGAATACATTAAAAAAAAAAAAAAAAAAAAGATTGGTGGTTTTTGATGCTCAATGAAATGAGGAAATTCAGGAGTATCTTCATTCATATATTTGCCCCATTGATGTTTCTCCTTAATGTATACTTAATGACTATAACTGTATATCTATGATTTCACTTTAGAGATGCAATTTTATTTTAATACTTTGTATAAAGGAAATTTTGATTCAACATGACTTATTGTTCTTATAATTTCTTATACAGTTAAGATTAAAAGTGCCCCCCCCCAAGAAGTTAATCCAGCCAGCAATGAATTCCTGTGAGTTCTAGACCAGCCAGGGATACAAAATGAAAACCCTGTGTCAAAAAGAAGCTAATCCACACTCACTAAGATATATCTCAACTCTGGGAGGCAGAAGCAAGCAGGTGGATCTCTGTGAGTTTGGGACCTAGTCTACAAAACAAGTGCCAGGACTGACTGTTACACAGAAAAACCCTGTTTTAAAACAAAACAACAATAATAAAAAATAATTGAACGATTGAATAATTGAACTAAAATAATAAAAAAAACACTGAACAGAGAACATATACAGCACATGCTAGTAAACTGAAATTGAAACTACTAAAATTTTCTAACATTTAGAAATGTACAGGGGCTGGAGAGATGGCTCAGTGGTTAAGAGAACTGACTGCTCTTCTTGCAAAGGTCCTGAGTTCAAATCCTAGCAACCACATGGTGGCTTACAACCATCTGTAATGAGGCCTCATGCCCTCCTCTGACAGCAAGTGTACTTAAAATAAATAAATAAATAAATAAATAAACAAACCTTAAGAAAAAAAAAGAAATGTACAAAACACAATTCCAATCACACAGGAAATAATCCCAAGAACTGACAAAGTACTGCATGTAATTAGTTTCTGCACAGAAAAAAAAAAAACTTTCAATACAGTGAGAAGAGCCAACAGAACGGGAGAATTTTTGCCAACTATACATCCAAAAGGCAATTACTATCTAGTTTTTATTTAAAAAAGAAAAAGAAAAAACTTGAAAAAAGGGCAATCAATAGGTTAATGTTTTCTCTCAAATGTATAATCTAGACTGAAATTGACATTTATATGTATAAAGGGGACTAGAAAAGGGTAAGAAAGATCCAAAGTGGGGGAATAACAAGAGAGGGTAACAGAGTATATGTATTATGAAAGCAGAGGGGAAATATATGGAGAAGGAGAAAAGGGACCAGAGACAGAAGAGAGAAAGCAGCGTGTCTGGAGAGGAAGCAAATATAAAGATGTATATGATAAAAATAACAAAATGAGCAGGGCAGTGGTGGCACACGCCTTTAATCCCAGCACTTGGGAGGCAGAGGCAGGTAGATTTCTGAGTTCAAGGCCAGCCTGGTCTACAGAGTGAGTTCCAGGACAGCCAGGGCTAAACAGAAACCCTGGCTCAGAAAAAGGAAGGAAGTCAGTCAGTCAGTCAGTCAGTCAGTCAGTCAGCTAGGCAGTCAGTCGTTTCCTTCTATGATATTAGGTGTGGGAGGAAGAGGAGCACGTGACTAAGCACACTAAGCTCCAAGAGACTTTCTACTCCAAGATCCAGTCCAGGGCCCAAGGAAATGCTTAGATGACACAAAAGACAGTATGAAACATTATTCCTGATTTTCATTTTGCAGTGCTTTCAATGTTTGCTGAGTATTATGGCAGCAGGCAAAATTAACCTTTTTTTTTAAAAAAAAAAAAGATTTATTTACTTACTACATATGAGTACACTGTTGCTGTCTTCAGACACACAAGAAGAGGCTATCAGATCTCATTACAGATGGTTGTGAGCCACCATTGGTTGCTGGGAATTGAACTCAGGACCTCTGGAAGAGCAGTCAGTGCTCTTAACCGCTGAGCCATCTCCAGCCCCTTAATCTTCTTTAGTTGGACAGTATTACATATGAATACTAGAAGACTATCTTCAAACATTGTCTTACCACATTTCTATGAATTTATAGTCATAATAGAGAGTTGCCTCTTCCTGTATCTAGAGAGCAAAGGGTTATCCTCTGTAATGAAAGGCAATAAAAAGCAACCAAACCTCTCCTTCCTTTGGAAAGAGAGGCAGTGAGAAGTTTTAAGTTAGCACAAAAAAAGATACTTGGCCCTTTCCCTAGCAGCAATATACCACCATACATGTTTCCTAGGTTAGGGAAGCTATAGAGCCCATTTTTAGAAGCAAAAAAATTGAGACTGGTTCTTCTGAAGGTCCTGAGTCCAAATCCCAGCAACCACATGGTGGCTCACAACCATCTGTAATGAGATTGGATGCCCTCTTCTGGAGTGTCTGAAGATAGCTACAGTGTACTTACATTTAATAAATAAATAAACCTCTAAAAAAAGAAAGGGCTATTTGGGCTGGTGAGATGCCTCAGAGGTAAGAGCACTGACTGCTCTTCTGAAGGTCCTGAGTTCGGATTCCAGCAACCACATGGTGGCTCACAACCATTCGTAATGAGATCTGACACCCTCTTCTGGTGCGTCTGAAGACAGCTACAGTGTATTATGCTGGACCAAGTGGGGTGGTCCTGGGCGGTCCTGAGTTCAATTCCCAACAGCCACATGATGGCTCACGGCCATCTGTACAGCTACAGTATACTTATACACATAAAACAAATAAATAAATCTTTAAAAAACAAACAAAAAAGATACCTGCCCCTTTCCCTAGCAGCAATATAGCACCATATACATTTCCTAGGTTAGGGAAGCTATAGAGCCTATTTAGAAGCAAAAAATTGGGACAGCAAGATGGCTCAGCGGGTAAGAACACCAGTCCTAAGTTCAAATCCCAGCAACCACATGGTGGCTCACAACCATCTGTAATGAGATCTGACGCCCTCTTCTGATGCACCTGAGGACAGCTACAGTGTACTTACATATAACAATAAATAAATAAATCTTTAAAAACAAACAAACGAGCAAATAAAAAATTCCCTGTCCTCTAATCAATCATCTATAGAACGTCAGGAACTTCTGAAGTACAGCTTTCTTGGATTCTAGAATACTCAAAAAGCATAGATGGTTTTTAATATCTTACGGTGTAAACACAACCTCCACAACATTTCAATCACTAACTACGTTTTTCTCTCAACATTCCTTTCTAAAACCCAAGAAATCTGTTCACTACTGGCTAATGTCTCTCATCTTAAGATACTCAGATTTCTGAGTTTGAGGCCAGCCTGGTCTACAGAGTGAATTCTAGGGCAGCCAGGGCTACACGGAGAAAAATTGTCTCGAAACTCCCCCTCCCCCCCAAAAGATACTGTTCTACTGCTTCGATAAAGCACCACAACAAAGGCAACTGACAAAAGAAAGGCAATTCATAAAACTGATGGTAGAGCAAAAGGTGGCAAGAACATCTCAAACCACACATGGAAGGCAGAACTATATGGCTAGAGTTTTGAAACCTCAAATCCATCCTGAGCAACACACTCCCCCACCTTTCCCAACCACCATCTTTTTTTTGTTTGTTTGTTTGTTTGTTTTGAGACAGGGTTTCTCTGTATAGCCCTGGCTGTCCTGAAACTCACTCTGTAGACCAGGCTGGCCTTGAACTCAGAAATCCACCTGCCTCTGCCTCCCAAGTGGATTAAAGGCATGGACCACCACTGAACGGCAACTGCTATTTTCCTTTAATGCTTCTATTACAATTCATACATATCCTGCATGGAAAATATTTACCCTTTTCGTGACCCTCCTTCAGCTAAGTGCTGGTTCTTTCAGACCTTGCCTTGCCACAAATAGTCACCACGCCTTTCTCTAAGCTCCAGCTAATAGCCACGCCTCTCTCAAAGTTCCTGTTATGCCGGAAGTCCCACCTCCTGAAGATGAAGATGATGATTCTGCCAAGAGTTGCTAATAGACTTGCGGGAGGGGTTTTGCTCTACCTACCTGCTGGTAACAAACAGAGTTGAATAATGATGGAAGACTGAAAGCACACCATGCCTCAGTCTCATATTTTTTAAACCCCTCCCCACATTCCAGTTCCCTTAATTTTTCAGGCTCTGACTCACATTCCAGAAGACCCGATTGTGTGTGGCTGCACGCAGTCACACTTTACCTCACTTCTCAGCTGTTATCCTTATTTTTCCATTACTGTCAAAATTTCACAAGTCAGTATTTGCTATGGGAACTTTTATTCTCTACTAGCTGTAATCTGGGGTATGCATCAACATCCCATTCAACACTGCCCTCACCAGTTCCAGCAAGACTGCTTAATGCTAAGTCCAAAGGACACTCAAATTTTTCCATCTCTGCCTTCCAAGACTCACTGACTTCTCATTTCAGTTAGTTGTTTCCTTAAATGTTGACCTGTAATTTTCTGCTTTTCTTCCTTGCTTCCTTCCTTCCTACCTCTTAGATACTGTGATGGTTTGCATAAGATCAGCCCAGGGAGTGGCACTATTAGAAGGTGTGGCCCTGGAGGAGTAGGTGTGTCACTGTGGATATGGGCTGTCAGACCCACTTCCTAGCTACCTGGAAGTAAGTAAGCAGCTAGCAGCCTTCAGACTGAACCTCTGAACCCTGTAAGCCAGCCCCAATTAAATGTTGTCCTTATCAGAGTTGTCTGCTTGGGCTGTAGAGATATCTCAGAGATTAAGAGCACTGACTGCTTGCTCTTCCAAAGGTCCTGAGTTCAATTCCCAGATGGTAGCTCACAACCATCTGTAATGGGGTCTGATGCCCTCTTCTGATGTGTCTGGAAACAGCTACAGTGTACTCATGTAAATAAAAGCAAATAAATAAGTCTTTAAAAAAAAAAAGTTGCCTTGGTCATAGTGTTTGTTCACAGCAGTAAAACCCTAACTAAAATAGATACTGTGCTAGTTAATCTACTGTCAATTTTATACAAACTAGAGTGCCCTGGTAAAAGGAAACCTCAACTGAAGAACTGCCTCTATCACCTGTGGGCAAGTGTCTTTTTTGTTTTTTCTCCCCGAGACAGGGTTTCTCTGTGTAGCCTTGGCTGTCCTGAACTCACTCTGTAGACCAGGCTGGCCTGGAACTCAGAAATCCGCCTGCCTCTGCCTCCCAAGGGCTGGGATTACAGGCGTGCGCCACCACCACCCAGTGGCAAGTGTCTTCTTGATTCAGGAGATCCCAGCCCATTGTGGGCAATGCCACCCTTGAGGAAGTTGTCCTGGCTTTATGTAAGAAAGCAGGCTGAGCCGGGCAGTGGTGGCACAAGACAGAGAAACCCTGTCTTGAAAAAACAAAAAACAAAAAAAACAGTAAGCAGCATTCCATTCCTCCAAGACCTCTGCTTCAGTTCCTACCTTCACTTCAGTTGCTGCTTAATTCCTTTTTCTGAAAACCAAAATCAAAACAAACTACAGGACTAACTACATTATCTCAGGGGCAAAAAAGTTTGGTATGCAAAAAGTTCTGAGCTGAACTCTCACCACTAAGCTAGTAATCACAACAGCAACCAAACAAACAAACAAAAAACAAACTCATCTGGATTCACAACTACAAGAATTACCATACAGACTCATCTGACTATAGCAAACATTATTTGTTGAGATTATCTTTGGTTTCTCTTATATTTCCTACTTAGTCATTCATCCTTGTGATAATTTTCAGTGGCTCTGAAGTCCATCTCATTCTCTACAATCACTGAACCACTATAAGAATGAACATCTCAAAGCTGGAGAGATGGCTCAACGGTTAAGAGCACTAACTGCTCTTCTGAAGGTCCTGAGTTCAAATCCCAGCAGCCCCATGGTGGCTCACAACCATCTGTAATGAGATCTGACACCCTCTTCTGGTTGTGTCTGAAGACAGCTACACTGTATTCACATATAATAAATAAATAAATCTTTAAAAAAAAGTGAACATCTCTACCACTTCTGCAACAGCCTTAATACAGTCATGCCCCTTTTCTTGAACCCTGTCTCTTTTCTTTTCTTTTTAAAGTTTTTCCAAGACAGGGTCTCACTATCTCTGGCTGTCCCGGAACCCAGGCTAGCTAGACCGGAATCAGAGCTCCACCTGCCTCTGCCTCCCAAAAGTACTAGAATTGCTCAGCAACTGTCTATTTTCTACTGACAGTCTAGAAAACAAAGACCACACACAAAAAGAGAGAAAAAAAAAGAGGTCTCCAGTTCTCAGTGTCTTCTATGCTCTTTCCTTCTCTGTCTAAAAAAAATAAAATAAAAAGGAGACAATACAGAATAATGCAGCATAGTAGTTACAAAACAGTGAAAGCATTCAATCTAAGTCTGGGACAGTAGGTCACCAAAGGAAGGACAATTCCAGAGAAAGCAGATTGACTTGACTGGTGAGAGTAGACAGCCAACAGAGCAGGAAAAAAGTCATGATAAATTTCCAGGGCTTAATCAACTCTCGTTGATTAAGAATGAATGAATCCTCATGACCAAAAAGGTAAAAGAATTTACTAGGAACTAAAGCTCTATCAACTGTTCTCTCCAAGGAACAACACTGAAACAGATGGCTGGTTCTGGGAACTGAATTGAGCTGAACTGGAAAATAAGAAAATACAAGACTTTGTATTATAAGTGTACAAAATTCATAGAGTCATAATGCACTATTTCAAATCAGAAGATCTTCACAAAGATGTACTCTGGCAGTCAGCACAGTCAACTCAGTCACACGGACAGAGAATCTCATTTAACTAATCTAGAACTGGTGTCCTTTCAGCTACACGGGGACTGATAATTCTTACTGGAAAAGGAGAGACTCTGGAGAAATATTAATTTTTTTTTCTTTTTTTTTTTTTAATTTTTAAAACATTTTTTTTTTTCAAGAAAGGGTTTCTCTGTATACCCCTGGCTGTCCTGGAACTCACTCTGTAGACCAGGCTGGCCTTGAACTCAGAAATCCTCCTGCCTTTGCCTCCCAAGTGCTGGGATTAAAGGCGTGCACCACCACTGCCCAGCTGAAACAAAATTTCTTTATATACTTCTGGCTGTCCCAGAACTAAACCTGACTGGCCCTGAACTCAGAGATCCTACTGCCTTTGCTTCCTGAGCACTGGAATTAAAAAGGTATGCCCAGTTCATTTTACACATACATACATATATACATAGGGTATTTTGCCTGTACATGTCTATATACCATATGCATGCAGTGCTCACAGAAGGCAGAAGAGGGATGTTGGACCCCTGGAAATTAAAGTTACAGTTATAAGCCATCCTGTAGGTGTTGGTAATCAAACCAGCATCCTCTAAAGAACAGCCAGTGATCTTAACTGCTAAGCCATCTCCCCTATATCTATTTAATTACTGAAAATATTTTCCTTTTGAAAAGCAGGATACAAATGCTGGGCAGTGGTGGTACACTCTTTTAATCCCAGCACTTGGGAGGCAGAAAAAAAAATTTCTGAGTTTGAGGCCAGCCTGGTCTACAGAGTGAATTCCAGGATAGCCAGGGCTATACAGAGAAACCCTGTCTCGAAAAACCAAAAAAAGAAAAAAGAAAAGAAAAAGAAAAGAAAGAGAAAGGAAGGAAGGAAGGAAGGAAGGAAGGAAGGAAGGAAGGAAGGAAGGAAGGAAGAAAAGCAGGATATGAAGCTTGGGTCTGGTGGCACAGGCCTTTAATCCTAGCATTCAGGTTGATCTCTGCAGTTTGAAGCCAGCCCTGCTAGACCAGCTAGGGCTACATAGTGAGATTCTGCCCCTCACCAAAATAAAAAAAATAAAAAAAAAAAAAAAAGGAGCGAGAAGTAGGAAAAAAGAGAAGTAGAACACAGTATTGTGGGTATATTAAAAGAAAGGAAAGAAAGAAAGAAAGAAAGAAAGAAAAAACCCTTTGCAAGCTTTGTTATGAGTTGGACTGTTGTCTCCTAGAACTGTTAGAAGCTACATACCCATGGCTGCTTAAACAAGAACTGAACAAGGATGAGCGCAATGGAAATGGTAATGTGGATAGGAGAGGGTGTGCTCAAGAGAACAACTACCAAGGGAATGCCAAGAAGGGAACAACAGTCTTCCCTAGTAAAAAAACAGACCAACTTGTTATCCAATACCAAGTGGATAGCCCTGAAAACATACATACAAGTAATAATATACAGATGGTGCAAGTTGTACTTACGTACTTAGGAACCCACATGCACACACATAACCAAAAAAAAAAAAAAGAGGCTACAAATTTTAAAGAGCAAAAGGGAAGGTTTGAAAGGAAGAAATGAGAAATTGCAATATTATAATTTCAAAAAAAATTAAAGCCCTATTTATACGTGATGCCTGAGACTGGCTTAAAAATAACATGGAGTGTTGCTGGATTCTATGGATTTAAAAAATATGAAAAGAGCCAGGGAGTGGTGGCGCATGCCTTTAATCCCAGCACTTGGGAGGCAGAGGCAGGCAGATTTCTGAGTTCGAGGCCAGCCTGGTCTACAGAGTGAGTTCCAGGACAGCCAGAGCTACACAGAGAAACCCTGTCTGGAAAAACAAAAAATAAAAATAAAAAAATAAATTAATTAAATAAATTTTAAAAAGATATGAACATATGAGGTACATTATATACACATCTACATTTTCCATAAAAATTTTCACTAAAAAAATGCATTTAAACTTTAAGTCAAACACTCAAGATACATTACATTACATTATAACCCTGAACTGTGGCTTAACACTAAATACCACAGACTATCAAGAACTTAAAATTGCAGCTGAAAATCTGCTGCTACTTGTATAAAAATACTGTTTTGGGCCTAGACTGTAAGATCTCTGTAAAGCCTGGAACAAACTGTTTTGTTTGTATCCAAAAGCATAATCAAGCTAATGTGGAGATATGGCAGACATTGTTAATCACTTACACAGTATCTATTTTCCCTCCCTCACAAGGAAAACTTAAATTTGCTCAACAAAATGAAACAGAACATCATTTCACCACGTGAGATAGTGCAAGTGCAGCCTTTGATAGAAGCCCTTGAGAGCCAGAAGCAGGTGATGGATCTGAGTTTAAGGCCACCTGGTCTAAAGGACAAGTTTCAAAACAGCAAGGGTGACACAGAAAAAAAACCCCAAATCCCAAAGCAAAGCAAAACAGAACCATTATTCCCCCATTTGTAAATGGCCCTGTAACACAAGCTGACTAATGAAACATAAAATATGTTTTCTTTCTACATTTTCTCTTACCCAGTACACAAATACAAGCTTTATCCACACTCATTTCATGAAAAACAAAAAACTAGCAGTATACTTGTTCAACCTAAGATCTATCGGTCTACTTACTAATCAATCCAAAAGCAA
>NW_022196896.1:85942067-85943245 GCF_008632895.1 Mastomys coucha
AAAAGTACTATAAACAAGTATCATTTGGCTTATGCTTAAAGCAAGTCCTATATACTGGATGGATCCTCATCAATGCAATCTCAATACTAGGAAGGCTGAGGGAGGGAGACTGCAAAAAGCCAGTATGGGCTACAGTAAAAGAACCTGTCTCAAGGGGGGAAAAAAAATGCTTACATAACCACTTTAGCATACTTCAAAAGGCAGACCTCTCTGTATAACCACCTTGCAGTAGTAAAAACAGATTGGAATGTAATACAGCAATGACATTCAGTGCACAAAGGGGGCTAGAGAGATAGCTTGGCAGTTAAGAAAGCTTGGGCTTATGCAAAATACTAGAGTTCAATTCTCTCACAACTAATTCTAACTCCAGCTCCAGGGAGTCTGATACCCTCTTCTACCCCACTTGGGAACCCCAAAACACATGTGGCAAACACTTATAGGCCATAAATAGAAATAATCAAAAACTCAAAAAAACAAAAAGTAATACTGTGTGTGGGGCTAGGAAGATGGAAGAGTAAATAAAAGCACTTGCTGCCAAGCTTGATTGAATTGAGATCAATTCCTGCAAATGGCATAGTGGAAACAGAGAACCAACTCTGCAAAGTTGTTTTCTAAGTTCCATGGCATGTGTGCATAGAAACACATACCCACAAAAAAAAAAAAAAATCAATAAAAGGTTTAAACTATTATCTGTGTGTTTTTTTGGTTTGTTGTTTGTTTGTTTTTTCTTCCTTTTCTGAGGATTGAGACAGGGTCTCACTGAGATTATAGGCATTTGCCAAAACACTCAAGCTAATCTATATACTTCAAAAAAAAAAAAAACAGTACAGTATGTATACAGGATATGATGGCAGAAGCACAGACTAGAGGATCACTGTGAGTTCAATGACATCCTGGTCTGTCTCAAAAAAAAATTGTTCTTAAAACCAGTATATGAGTTCCTGATCTGGGTACAGCTTACACAAATGTGTTCTATATTTCAGTTGCATCAAACCTTTAAATAACTGGCCCTAGATTCAGCAACAGAATGTAACTCCACTTTTCTTCCTTCCTCCCTCCCTCTCTTCCTTCCTTCTATCCTGTCTTTCCCTTCAGACCCTCATTAACACCAAAAAAAGCAACTAAATTGAAAGAGTCAAGAGGAGGAAGAAAAGAAGGAGATCACAACATATCTTTTT
>NW_022196896.1:85943313-85948016 GCF_008632895.1 Mastomys coucha
AGACAGGGTTTCTCTGGGTAGCCCTGGCTGTCCTGGAACTCACTCTGTAGACCAGGCTGGCCTCAAACACAGAATCTGCCTGCCTCTGCCTCCCAAGTGCTGGGATTAAAGGCGTGCACCACCACTGCCCGGCTGAAATATACCTTTTAAAAAACTAGAAAAAAACCTATGTAAGGAATATTATGTGTTATAACAGAGCTAACATAACTATACAGGAGTACCACAATTTGAAAAAGGTTTTACTTGCAGAGTGTGGTGGTATAGACCTTTAATCCATCCTGGTCTACATAATAGAAGTTCTAGACTAGTCAGGGTTAGAGACCTTGTCTCAAAAAAAAAGTTTTACAGTTTCGAATTTCCAACTACTCAACTGTGAATACTTTAACCAAAATTATCATACTGTTTCAATATATTATAAAATATAATTTATGATAATATATTGTATGTTATAATCGAACTGCTTCATTATAATCGGTTTGCAAGATCCACTAGCAACATCGCAACCAAGAGAATGACCAGATATATAGCACTCCTCTCCTAGAATACTTAAAGTATCCTAACACAAACTAGACAGTAAAGTTAACTGCTATGTTCTATAATATGAATGGTATACACAGCTATACATTTTAACATACAACCATTTATTTTACTGCAAATTCAAGCTGTTACCAAGACCAGCAGAGATTAATAACAAGCTATAAAGAACTCTGTAAAAACTAATGCTATCACAGCAGCAGAAATACAAGTCATGCGGAAGACTAAAGATAACCTCAAATCTTTTTAACTCCTATTGAGAAATGAAGTAGGTCTTTTCCATGAATCTGTGGTGACCTTTGGGATTTGACTAATATAGGACCCACTTCCACAGCCAGGTTCTAGAAGTGTTATTCCCAACTGGGCTGACAAGTTGCTTTTGATGATTTGGTATAAAAAGGAAAATAGTTTTTTTTTTTTAAAGATTTATTTTATTTATTTTATGTGTATGAGTACACTGTAGCTGTACAGATGGCTGTGAGCCATCGTGTGTGTGGCTGTTGTTGTGGTTGCTCAGGACCTCTGCAGCCCCGCTTGCTCCAGCCCCCGCTCACTCCGGCGTAATTCATTGCAGCTGTCTTCAGACACACCAGAAGAGGGCGTCCGATCTCATTACGGGTGGTTGTGAGCCACCATGTGGTTGCTGGGATCCGAACTCAGGACCTTTGGAAGAGCAGTCAGTGCTCTTACCTGCTGAGCCATCTCACCAGCCCCAGGAAAATAGTTTTAACTAGACTATAAGACAAGAGAAGTAATGGTTCAAATTAATCTTATTCTGACATTCTTCTGTTTTTGATGAAATGTGAAATTAGGTTAGACAAATTTCTACTAAGGGTTATAGAATGATTCTCATCCTTTGGGCAATCATGTACCAACGATGAGACCTAAAATTCTTTCTTTAAAATGCAGGGGGGCACCTGAAGAGATGGCTCAGCAGTTAAGAGCACTGATTGCTCTTCCAGTGGTCCTGAGTTCAATTCCCAGCAACCACATGGTGGCTCACAACCACCTGTAATTAGATCGGATGCCCTCTTCTGGTGTGTCTGAAGACAGGTACAGTGTACTCATAAAATAAACAAATCTTTTTTTAAAAAAAAAACTGCATAATTCAGCTGGGCAGTGGTGGTGCCCGCCTTTAATCCCAGCACTTGGGAGACAGAGGCAGGCGGATTTCTGAGTTCGAGGCCAGACTGGTTCCAAGACAGTGAGTTCCAAGACAGCCAGGGCTACACAGAGAAACCGTCTTGAAAAAAAAAAAAAGGGGGGGGGGTGCTGGTAAGATGGCTCAGAGGGTAAGAGCACTGACTGCTCTTCCAAACGTCCTGAGTTTGGATCCTAGCAACCACATGGTGGCTCACAACCATCCGTGATGAGATCTGACACCCTCTTCTGGTGCATCTGAAGACAGCTACAGTGTATTACGCCAGGGCGAGGGGGGCGGGCACCAGAGCAAGCAGAGGTCCTGAGTTCAATTCCCAGCAGCCACATGATGGCTCATGGCCATCTGTACAGCTACAGTGTACTCATATACATAAAATAAATTAAAAAACAAAAAACAAAAAAAACCCTGCATAATTCTTTTTAAAAACCTGCATAATTTCAGTGAATTCTCAAGGTTTAGGCATTAGATTGTGATCTATTTTAGACACTAAAAGTCCACTCATTTTAAACTGGAATTATAGCAAGACACAGTGGTATACACCTGTGTATACCACTCAGGAAAGTATAAACATAAAGCTCACTGTCAGCCTAGATACACAGAACATTTCAAAACAAAGAGAAAAGCTCAAACTATTATTCAATTTGACTATTTTAAGCACAAGATACAAAGCTTCTAAGAATTGCCTCAGAAAATAAAATGTGCATGGGTACTGGAGTTAACAACACAGGGCATGCTTATATTCAAGTCAAGCACATTATCACTATCTACACCCCCAACTTGAGAAAAAAAAAAAAAAAACTCTAAGGCTACCTTCTGAAGACAGTTCAGTCTCATGCTGTTGCTATTACACACAGTTTTTAGTGATTCCTACTCTCACTTATTAACCTCTTACAGGCAAGGATTCACTTAACCATTATCTCTAAATCGTTAACAATACTGAACTTGTTCTGGGAACTACTATTACTGTAGTCAATCAGCCTAAAGCAGCAGTCCTAGTATCTAGTATCACACTCCCAACCAAGCTGTGTTGGTGTACATTCTGGGAGGCAGAGGCAGGCAGACCTGAGGCCAACCTGATCTACAGAGCAAGTTCTAGCACAACTAAGGCTACACAGAGAAACCCTTGACTTGAATAAATAAATAAATAATCCCTAAAATGTTAGCATACATTTTTTTGTTTTGTTTTGTATTTTTTTGAGACAGGCAGGGTTTCTTGTATAGCCCTGGCTGTCCTGGTACTCACTTTGTAGATCAGGCTGGCCTCGAACTCAGAAATCTGCCTGTCTCTGCCTCCCAAGTGCTGGGATTAAAGGCATGTGCCACCACTGCCCAGCAAGCATACATTTTTTATTACTTTTTTAAAAAAGATTTACTTATTATATGTAAGTACACTGTAGCTGTCCTCAGACACTCGAAAAGAGGGCATCATCTTTACAGATGGTTGTAAGCCACCATGTGGTAGCTGGGATTTGAACTCAGGACCTTTGGAAGAGCAGTCAGTGCTCTTAACCACTTAGCCATCTCTCCAGCCCCTATTACTTTTTTTAAAGACAAAATTTCTAAGAGTAGCAGCACTATTTCATATGCAAATTGCTTTAATGTGTAGCTCAATTAAAATGTTTTGTCAGGTGTGGAGGTAGACGTCTTTAATCCCAGCACTTAGGAGATAGACACAGGAGAAACTGAGAGTTCCAGGCCAGGAAAGGCTACAAAGAAAGATTTGTCCCATTTTTCTGTCATGTTTCTAAAAAACTTCATTGAATATCCATGAAAGAATGAGAAAAACATACACATATACACACATACCAACTAGGTGTGACAGAATAACCCCGGAATCCCAGCAACTATGCAAGGCTGAGGAGGAGTCCAAGTTCAAGTTCAAAGGCAAACTGTGCTACAGCCCAACCTAGGCAACTTAGTGAAACAAAGGAAAAGGAGAAATGGGATGAAGTACTTGCCTAGCAAGCACATGTGGGAGGCCTTAGGTCCAACACCCAATAACCCCACTAACCAGTGAGGTGTGAGTCCTACAGCAAGCAGCATAGTGTGACTTTGCAGATCCCCTGAAAAACTGTGTCCTAGAGTCCTCCTTTCTTTCTTCGTATCCTTATATAATATGAGTTCAAACTAGAGCAAAACTAATGCTAAAACTTAGAACTCTTTCTCTATGTTGCTCTCTCATCAGGCTAACATGCCTTCTAGTTCCTTCCAAAATAGAAGGCTGATGAAACTTAAGCATTTACAGCTGATCTTTCCTTTCTGGTAACTAAGTAAACAACTGTCACAAACAAATTATTCATAAAGTCATTTCTATTCCAAAAGAGGATTAATCCAGATTACTAATAAGTAAATCCATGCCACAACTAGTCTACAATGTAGACAGGCTATAAAAATAGAACCACCCTGTGGCAGCGCAAGCCTTCCATCCCAGCACTCGGGAGACAGACAGGCGGATCTCTATAAACTGGAGGCCAGCCTGGTCTACAAAGAAGAGTTCCTAGAAAGCCAAAGCTACACAGAAAATCCGTGTCTCAAAAATAATAAATAAATAAATAAATAAATTTTTAAAGTTCAATTACATTGTGAAGTTTAATGAAAAAGTTTACTGAATTATCACTAAAGAAAAGTCAGAAACTACTCGGAAAACTAAGTCATCTGAGCAAACAAAAGGAAAACCAGACAAAAACCTTATGTATATAAAAACTAACCACAAAGGTAGTCACTAAAATAGGATGAAGAAAAATTTAGGTGGGAAGGAGTCACTCCTATTTGAATGCAAATACCATGCAAATCCTTGACACTACTACGGAGACACAGCATTTTACTAGCAATTGACAGCTTTCGGAAAATATTCTGCAATTGTACACCACACGAAAAGTTTTTTTTTTCCTCTTTCCTCGAAAATTAGTCCAGGAACACCTGGAAGAGAGGTGGGGGGGTGTATATAAGCTAAATGCGTCATTTGATTATCAAAGAACAAAAGATGTGCTTTTTTTTTTTTTTTTTA
>NW_022196896.1:85948317-85973710 GCF_008632895.1 Mastomys coucha
GGACTGAGGCTTCAAGCAAACGCGACGAGAAAGCGGCGTCTCCTGGCTTCCCCGTCACCCTAGACAAGGCTTCCTGGCCGCCCCCCACTCTCCGGGACCAAGAAACCCACAGTGGAGTCGAGCTGCTTCCCAGGGCCACCCAGCCTCCCAGCCAGGGATCCCCCCCTCCCGTTACATAACTGGGCCTCGGGCCTCGTTTCTGCCAGCGGTCCTCGGAAGAGAAACGGTCGTTTTCCCCCGGCTAGCTCTCAGGAACAAGAGAGAGGGCCTGGGCCCCCGGCGAGCCCTCGAGAGAGAGATCCGGCGCCGGGTGGCGTGGGGGCAGGGGCCTCGCTCGGAGAGGGCCGCGGAGGGTGCGCGGAACCGAGAGCCCCTCCGTCCCGGGCGGCCCGGCCCGGCCCGGCCCGACTCCGCCGGGCGGGCGCTCCGAGCGCGCGCGTCCCTCGCGGCCCCCTCCCCGCGGGCGGCCCCCTTCCCCAGCCTCGCCCCCTCCCCCGCGCCTCGATCCAGGATCCCAGCCAGCGGCCGACCGCCCTGAGCCCCAGGGGCCTGACCCCGTACCTGGTCAGACATGGTGACGATTCACCCGGGGGTCTCCGCACCGCAGCGGCCTCCGGCAGGCAGCACCACACTCTGAGGTTTACAAATCCGTCCCCTTCTCCACAGCACAACACCGCGGCGGCAGGGACTTCCTCTACGTCTTGCGTCACTTCCGCGGCGCGCCGCGGAGCCTCGGCGAAGACGGGAAAAGGAAGCGCGAAAACGCCTTGGGGAAGGCCCGGAGGGGGTTGAGATCCTTAAGGTTGTAAACTACTTGCCTGGAGCGAGAGAACCGCTAGGTCTTCCGAGGGCGGGAGACTGTCTCAGGCCCTAGGGAGGCGGGCGTTTTGGCTGCAGGCTGTGTTTGGAGTCAAACTGACCTCCGAGACTCCTCCCTGTTGGGAGCTTCTGAGGCCTGAACCAGACCTCACTAAATATAGTGAATTACCCTTGGAATATTTTTACGACACCCCCCCCCCCTTGCTCGCTGTTGCCATATTCATGACTTTGATTAAAAAACACAACGAGCCAAGCCATGGTGGCGCACTCCGGGTGATAGAGGCAGAAGCTAACGGATCTCTGTGTTCGGCTACATAGAAGAACCCTGTTGAGGGCGGGAGTGGGGAGGAGAAGGGGACACAAAAAGAAGACCCTTCAGGACACATCCTATGCTCGGTTTTGTGTTTTGAGGCAGGGTCTCAAATAGCCTTGGCTATTAGAGAACACTGCAATGTCAACCAGACTGGCCTCTAACTCAATTGAGATCCTCTTGCCTCTGCCTCCCGAGTGCCACCACACCCCTAGCTCTAGAACAAAGTCGTGGTGGCTACAGATGACTAAAATGCTATTAAAAGTTTTGAAGTTGTAGGCAGGAGCTCCTTCCAACTCATAAACTCGTTGCCTTGCATCATAGAAAGACCTAAACTTCTTCCTCTGAATACAGGGACTTTATTGCACAAGCATTCAGGGAGGATTAAAGTTATAGTAAGTAAAGGGGAAAAAAATGAAAACTAAAATAAAAAACCCTTCACAGTACAAGATATTAGTAAGCTAATCTCTTGTGTAATTAGTAATGAGCCTACTATAAATGGCCCAGCAGTTAAAGAGCACTGACTACTCTTCCAGAGGACTCAGGTTTGATTCCCAGCACCCTTATATGCGTTCAAAACTACCTGTAACTCTACTCCCAGAGAATCAGATACATTTTTCAGCACCAAGCCAAGACTGAATGTAGACAGACACACACTGAGACAAAAACACTCATTAAAAATTAAAAGTTAATAGGAACAATATAATTACTAATGAAAATATTGAATGTTCATGTGCAAAAGGAGAAAGAATTTGAATCCCTATTTCATTGCATGTGCAAAATTTAAATGTTTCAACGGTGTTTGTGTAAAACTGTCTTTTGTTTTGTTTTGTTTTGTTTTCTAGACAGGGTTCCTCTGTGTAGCCCTGGCTGTCCTGAAACTCACTCTGTAGACCAGGCTGGCCTCGAACTCAGAAATCCGCCTGCCTCTGTCTCCCAAGTGCTGGGATTAAAGGTGTACACCACCACCTTCTGCCTGGCTTATGTAAGATTGTCTTAAAGTTTCTATTGCTACAAAGAAACACTGACCAAAAAGCACATTGAGGGGGAAAGAGATTGTTTGGCTTACAGGAGAGGAACTCAAATGGCAGAAACCTAAAGGCAGGAGCTAATGCAGAGGCTATGGAGGGTGCTGTTTACTAGCTCGTTCCTCAGGGCTTGCTCAAACAGCTTTCTTTTGGAACTGAGGGCCACCAGCCTGGGATGGTATCATCCACAATGGGCTGGGCCCTCCCCCATTGATCACTAGTTGAGAAAATGCCTTAAAGCTGGATCGCATGAAGATATTCCCTCAACAGTGACTCCTTCCTCTCTGCTGACTCTAGCTTGTGTCAAGTTGACACACAAAACCAGCCAGCACAATATATATAATTATGTTCATAATATATATGTATACTACATATATATATGTATCACACATAATTATAATGTACATAAAATATGTACATATGTAATATGCCATATTACACATATGTATTATGTATGTATGTAATGTTTTTCAAGACAGAGTTTCTCTGTGTAACAGCCCTGGCTGTCCTGGAACTCACTTTATAGATTAGGCTGGCCTTGAACTCAGAGATCCGCCTGCCTCTGCCTCCCAAGGGCTAGGATTACAGGTGTGCGCCACCACCGCCCAGCCAGTAACAACTTTTCATATTCTAAGAGAGAGAAAGATATTTGGAAGCCACTGGCATATCAGAGTGAGTGAATTAACATTGATTGAATTACTGAATTTACTGATTTACTGAATGACATGTCCATTACTGTAACACTCATCAGAAATAACCAACTTACAAAAAAAAAAAGGGGGGGATTAGCATGATTCACAGTTTCAGAGGTTCTAGTTCACAATCATTTGCGGCCATTGCCTTTGAGCTGAGGTGAGGTAGCACAGCACCACAGACACTTGCGGCACCATTCATTTGGCTGGGAAATGTGAAAGAGAAAGAAGGGACTTAGTTCCCACTTTCCTCTGAAAACTGCAACCCCCATGTCTTAGTTAGGGTTTTACTGCTGTGAACAGACACCATGACCAAGGCAAATCTTATAAAAACAACATTTAATTGGGACTGACTTACAGGTTCACTCCATTATCATCAAGACAGGAACATGGCAACATCTAGGCAAGCATGGTGCAGGAGAAGCTGAGAGTTGTACATCTTCATCTGCAGACTGCTAGCAGAATACTGACTTCCAGGTAGCTAGGGTGAGGGTCTTAAGTCGACGTCCACAGTGACACACCTACTCCAATAAGACCACTCCTTCTAAAAATGCCACTCCCTAGGCCAAGCATATACAATCCATCACACCCAGTAATTTAAAGACCTCTCGTTAACCAAACCTCTTAAAGTTTCCACTGCCTTCCAATATTGCCACTATAGAGATTGAGCCTTTAGTACATACATATGCCTTTGAGGGACATTTAAGATCCAAACTACAGGGCCAGCCTGGTAGCACCTACCTTTAAACTTGGCACTGTGAAAGTAGAGGCAGGTAGATCTTTTGGGTTTACAGCCTACCTGCTCTACACATAGCAAGTTCTAGGACAGCCAGAACTATACAATGAGACTCTGTCTCAAAATGGAAAGTGGGGTGGAGGGGCAACAGAAAAATTGCTCAGTAGTTAAGAGCTCTTACTGCTCTTGCAGGGAAGCCAGGTTCAATTCCCAGTACCCACATCAGGTGGATCACAACCATGGGATCTGATGCCCTTTGGCCTCTATTGACACCTACATGTCCATGATTACATAAACCTATTCAGGCTCTCACATATACACTTAAATAAAAGATAAATCTTTTTAAAATCCAAACTGCAACATTCACACATTTAATGACTAGCACCCCCCTCTTTGTAGTCTTGCACATATATTGTGCACACAAGCGCACATGCACACACATACACACACACACACATTGTAAAATAGTACTCTTAGCTTCATTTCATAAGATGAGAAAACAGGGGCAAAATTGAATAATTTCCATGAGTGATTAAATCCTGCTTTTCAAAACATATTTATTTATTGTATGTAAGAACACTGTAGCTGTCTTCAGACACACCAGAAGAGGGCATCAGATCTCGTTACAGATGGTTGTGAGCCACTATGTAGTTGCTGGGATTTGAACTCAGGACCATCAGAAGAACAGTCAGTGCTCTTAACTGCTGAGCCATCTCTCCAGTCCCTAAATCCTACTTTTAACCTAGAGGACTTTTAATTCTTTCTTTTGGTGATTTACAACATAGAGAGGGTAAAAGTATAGAATTATAAGAGCTCCTCAGAGCCTGAGGAGGTATTCAGATGTAGCTGAGTGGTAGAATACTTGTACCTCAAGTTTAACCCCCTGATCTCTCTCTCTCTCTCTCTCTCTCTCTCTCTCTCTCTCTCTCTCTCTCTCTCTCTCTCTCTCTCTCTCTCTTTTTCTCTCTCTCTCTCTCTCACACACACACACATACACACACACACACTGTATAGCCCAGGTTGGCTTTGAACCCAAACTGATGCTCCTGCCTTAGCCTCTTATTGCTGAGATTCCAGGCCGAGCCAATACACCCTAAATGTCTCTGGGTGAACCTGGAGTTTGTCACTCTTACGCTCTCTGTTCAGCAAACTTCAGGGATCCTCCTGTCTCTGCTCCACTCCCAGCACTGGAGTTACACAGAAGAGCACCATGCCTGACTTTTATATGGGTGTTAGGATCTGGATTCAGCACTCTAAGCTATTGAAGTGAGCACTTTATCTGCTGAGCCATCTCTGCAACCCCAGTTGCTACTTGGTTGAGATGAGGTCTCATGAATCCTAGGCTGACCTGAAACTCTGACCACTGCCTCCATCCCCCAATGCTGGGATCACACATGGGCTCCTCTGTGTCCAGTTATGTCGGACTGAAGACTAAACCCAGGATTTCATACTTGCCATGCAAATGCTCTACTAGCTGAGCTCCAACCCCAGCCTCTGTTACTTGGGAGATAGAGGCAGGGAGATCAGAAATGTAAGGTTTTCTCAGTTGCACAGTGAGTTTGAGACCCTGCCTTTAAAAAAAAAAAAAAAAAAGCAAAAGAATCAGGGCAGTGGTGGCACACGCCTTTAATCCCAGCACTTGGGAGGCAGAGGCAGGTGGATTTCTGAGTTCGAGGCCAGCCTGGTCTACAGAGTGAGTTCCAGGACAGCCAGGGCTACACAGAGAAACTCTGTCTCGGAAAAAAAAAAAAAAAAGCAAAACAAAACAAATAATATTATTAAAAATTTTCCAAAAATAGATTGATGGAAGCATTTTATTTTATTTTTAAGGTTTATTTATTATGTATACACCATTTTTCCTGCATGTATGCCCATAGGGCAGAAGAGGGTACCAGATCTCATTGCAGGTGGTTGTGAACCACCATGTGGTTGCTGGGTATTGTACTCAAGACCACTGGTTGTTACCAGTGCTCTTAATCTTTGAGCCATCTCTCCAGCCCAGAAGTATTTTATTTTATTTTATTTTATTGAGATGGAATCTTTTTCTGTAGCCTAAAATGACCTTGAACTCAAACTGATACTCCTGACTTAGCTTTTGAGTGCTAGGATCATGGGCCTGAGTCACCACTCTTTGCTAGAATCAGTTTTTTAATGTTTTCAAAACTCTTCAATGCTAATACTGAACCTGCTCCCTGTTGATATCCGTCAGACTCATTTTCCAGCTCACTGGCTTCCCTATATTCTGAAGTTCTGTTGTCACTGAAGGTGAATTTGATTTTCAAATAACTTATCCAAGATTCTAATATTTCCCCTTCTTCGTACTTCCAAGCTCACATCCCAATGTTTTGGGGGGTTTTTTGTTTTTGTTTTTGTTTTGACTTTTTGAGACAGGGTTTCTCTGTGTAGCCCTGGCTGTCCTGGAACTCACTCCGTAGACCACGCTGGCCTCAAACTCAAAATCCACCTGCCTCTGCCTCTCAAGTGCTGGGATTAAAGGCATATGCCACCACTGCCCAGCCCCAATGCTTAACTTCAATTATTCTCCCCCTCTTAAATTGTAAATTCAAACTCTCGTCTTGCCATAACCCATCTGAGGAATGTAACAAAACCTGAATAATAGCTGGTTTACTAAAGGAGGGATAGTTTCCAAGGGAAGAGTAAAGAAGAGGGCATTCCCAAAGCCATTCATCTGTATCATAGAGATTCCCTTGATTTGAAATCTCCCACAGCTCGGTGTGTGTGTGTGTGTGTGCATATCTGTGTGTGCGTGTGCGTGTGCGTGTGCGTGTGTGTGTGTGTGTGTGTGTGCATACATTTATGATCTTGGGAGTCAAGCCTGGGGCCTCAAGCATGCTAAGCTCCTGCTTTACTCATAGCTATATCCAAGGTTCACCTTGCCTTTCTTGATCTTCCATGTTATCAATGTTTTATTTATGTATAAATTTTTTAAAGATTTCATTTTATTACTATCTTATGTGTATAGGCATTTTATTTGCATATATGTTTGTACATATACATGGGATCTTCTCTATCACTATGTTCCTTATTCCTTTGAACCTGAAACCTTCTCCCCATCCCCATCTCTGCTAGGCAGAAGGCCAGCAAGTCCTAGAGATCTTCTTATAATCTCTCCCCTAATTGTTGGAGTTACAGGAGTATTCCCAGTACTGGGATTGGAATTTGGTTCACAGGCTTACTCAAAAAATTGTCCTTCTCCTTGGAGTCCTCTCTCCAGTCCAGATTTTCATGACCTAATAGAGATGCCTGAAGCAGGCTGTTTCAGAGAGAAAAGGAGCTAGGTACAATGGCACACACCTGTAACCATAGCACTTGTGAAGTACAGTCAGGAGGACCATAAATTCAAGGTCATCCTTGTCAGCCGCCTTTCCGTCCAGCGGAAATAAGGAGGCAAACATGAGCTCTTCTCCATGCAGTTTAATCAGGAACCTTCATTTTTACTTCTCTAGCTAGCTTCTTTTATATTCTTCTATATCTTCTTCTTACATCTTACTAGTTACATCTTTCTACTTTCTTCTTACTTACTCCTATTCCCTACATCTTACTACATCATCTTACTTCTATTCTTATTCTTACATCTTACTTCTATCCTTACATCTTAGTTCTATCTTTACATCTTACTTATTCCTATTCTTACATACATCTTACTTCTATATCTACATACTTACTCTTATCTATGCATTCTTACTCACTATTCTCTATATTCTTACTCCTAATCTCTACATACTTACTATCTATACATACTTACTCACTCCTATCTAATACATCTTACTTACTATTCTTTATATACTTACTCCTAATCTCTACATACTTACTCCTATCTATATTCTTATTTACTATCTATCACATCTTACTTACTATCTCCCTCCAGCCCCCAGCCCTTGTGGGTTAAATACTTTCCCTGGTCCCAATCAGCATCGGCTACGTGGCAAAGCACAACAGGCTGTGGGAAAATCATGCCAGCTTGCATCACAAACTAGAGGCACTCAGCTTTTCCATCTAAGGGCTTGTTTATCAATGCTCTCTGCTCTGGCCAGAGACCAGGTGTTCAATATATATATATATATATATATATATATATATATATATATATATATATATATATATTTGCAGCTGTGGCTCCCCACACATCCTCAATTATATCATGAGCTCAAGGCCAATCTAGGCTACAAGACATTCTACTTATGAAGAAAAACAAGCTGGGCAGTGGTGGCATACGAAAAGAGGGGCCAAAAAGATGGCTCTGGTGTAAAAGGCACTTGTCACCAAGACTGACAACCTGAGTTTGACTCCCAGGGCTCACATGGTGGAAGTGGACACTCATGGCCATGTTACATGTACATACACACACACACACACACACACACACATACACACACACTGGGATGCACTGTGTGAAATTTGTATTTGTGTTATTGTTAATTTTGTACCAGCAGAGAGCTGAGTACTGACTGAATTTTGGTATTGTTATTGCTATAGTTCATCATCTTCACTCAATGATTGGTTGAATAAAGATCTGATAACCAATAGCTAGGCAGGAAAGGGAAGGCATGGCTCTCTTGCTCTCTTGCTCCCTCTTGCCCTCCCCCTATTCCCTTCTTCCCTCTCTCCACGTGGTCATGGCCAGCCTCTACTTCTCTACTCTCTTCCTCTCTCTGCCTTTCTCTGCCTCTGTTACCCTCTTAATTCCCCTCCCCATGCCTTGAATAAACTCTATTCTATACTAAAAAAGAAAGAAAGAAAAGAAGAAAAAAGAAAGGGAAGGCATGACTTCCTGGCTAAGAAGGATCTCTGGGAGGCCCCGCTTGTTCTTGTTTTTTAGGTAGGGTCTCTTGTATCCTAGATTGTCCTTGAGCTCAGGATGTAATTGAGAATGACCTTGAAGAAGAAGTGGTAAGATTTGCAATTGGGATTGAAGAAAAAGAGAGAGGGCTGGAGAGATGGCTTAGCAGTTAGGAGCACTGACTGCTCTTCCAGAGGTCCTGAATTCAATTCCCAGCAACCACATGGTGGCTCACAACCATCTGTAATAATGGGATCTGATGCCCTCTTCTGGTGTGTCTGAAGCTACAGTGTATTCATATACAGAAAACAAATTTTTTTAAAAAAGAAAGAAAAAGAGTGAGAGAAAAAGAGAGAGTGGGTAATGTGGATTAGTATACTTGGGTTAATTAAGTTTGATGAGCTAGCTGGGAGGTAGCCTAAGGTAAGGCCTAAACTATAAAATTAATAAGCCTCTGTGTCATTATTCTTTTGCTGCTGGGGGCCAAGGAACACCCCCCCACACACACATACATACACACACATACAACACACAAGTACAACACACACACACAACACACATATACATACACAAACACACATACACATACACACACACAACACAAACAAATGTTATTTTTAAAAAAAGAAGTCTTCAACCAGGTGGTGGTGGCACATACCTTTAATCCCAGCACTTGGGAGGCAGAGGCAGGCGGATTTCTGAGTTCGAGGCCAGCCTGGTCTACAGAGTGAGTTCCAGGACAGCCAAGGCTATACAGAAAAACCCTGTCTCGAAAAACAAAAAACAACAACAACAAAAAAAAAAAAAAGAAAGGAAAAAAAGAAAGAAGGAAAAGAAGAAAGAAAAGAAAAGAAAGTGACCAGGATGCAATGTTGGAGGTTTCCCCTTATCCACTGTAATCGATTCCCAAAGGCCTTACCCTTACTAAATAAGATGACTGAGATTATACCAGTACCTTCTCAACCTCACTAGCTTAAGACTCTGGGGATTAGACTTCTACTTGGCAAGAGAATAACTCTATTTAGACTACAACACTGAGTTGTTTTTCTTCTGTGAGATCTTTTTCTGCTCAATCCTCTCTGCCCTAATAATTCTTAAATGCTTTTTAAAATGTACACTCCATCTCTTTATCTTCACATTTTCTAGTTAGTCAGAACAGAATAAGTAAAAAACAATGGGGCTGAAGAGATGGCTCAGCAGTTAAGAGCACTGATTGCTCTTTCAGAGGTCCTGAGTTCAAATCCCAGCAACCACATGGTGGCTTACAACCACCCATAATGAGATCTGATGCCCTCCTCTGTTGTGTCTAAGGACAGCTACAGTGTTCTTACATATAATAAATAAACAAATCTTTAAAAAAAAAGAAAACAATGGTGTATTCTCTGGCTTCCATAAATAGATTTTTCCCTGCTAAACAAAGCAGTATATATGATCCATCACTTGAAAGATCAAGGAGGATTGATAATTTGAAGTCAGTTTGGAATATAGATTGAATTTCAGCCCAGGCTGGATACAAATCCTTCCTCAAAATTAAATATTGCCTAGGCTGATTTCAAACTTACTATGTAGCCAAGGCTGAACTTACTATGTAGCCTTGATCCTCCTGCCTCATGTCCTAAATGCTGGGATTAGAGGTATTCACCAACATTGCCAGCACTTAACATAACATCTTCATTAAACTGAAAGGGTCCCGTGTAGCTGGACCCTGGCTAACTTGTGGGTTCTTTTTTCTTGCACCCTTTTCCCACCATTTCAACCCTCTAACACTAGATAGAAGACAAAAGACTTCCTAGACAGAGGGGAAAGGGAGTGATGTAATCCTGCTAAAGTTCCTCGGGGCAAGTTTCATCTTCACTGTCAGAATACCTAATTTCTTCTTCTTTTTTGTGCATGACTAATTAACAAACTGAAACCAATAACAACCAAGTAAACAACACACTCCACCTCTCAGGACCCTAGCATTTTTATACACCCTCTGTAAAATCCCTAGAATTATATAGAAACTATCAGCTGCTGGCAAGTCACACTTCTACTAGAGCATGCAGCAAATCATAGTCATCTGCTATGAACAATCTGAAGCAGTCCTAAATCCCACACTTGGGATTAAAATAAAAATATATTACCATAATATTTTTTTTTAAAGAAACCAAAACTCCAAAATTGTCACTATAGTCCCTATTGTTGCCTGAAAATGTATGCAGCCAGTATTAGAACATGGAAATCGGTGGATTTATCTCTTATAGAAAGGGGGTAGGGATCGACAGATGGAGCAAGAGAGAGAGAGAGAGAATATGGTTGGTTGAACACTACTATTTTTCCCTAGTTGCAATGATGATTATCCATGTAACTTTATTGTTGTTGTTGTTGTTTTGTTTTGTTTTTGAGACAGGGTTTCTCTGTGTAGTCCTGGTTGTCCTGGAACTCACTCTGTAGACCAGGCTGGCCTCGAACTAAGAAATCTGCCTGCCTCTGCCTCTCAAGTGCTGGGATTAAAGGCATGTATCACCACCGCCCTGCTTGTTTGTTTTTTTTTTTTTTTAAAGATTTATTTATTTTATATGTGAGTACACTGTAGCTGTCTTCAGACACACCAGAAGAGGGCATCAGAAACTATTACAGATTGTTGTGAGCCACCATGCAGTTGCTGGGAATTGAACTCAGGACCTCTGGAAGAGTAGTCAATGCTCTTAACCTCTGAGCCATCTCTCCAGCCCTATACTATGTTTCTTGTCATCTTAAAACTATATATACAGGTTAAAACTATAAGCTCTGGGACCGGGGAGATGCTCAGAGGTTAAGAGCTGAGTGTTCTTCCAGAGGTCCTGAGTTCAATTTCCAGCAATCACAAGGTGGTTCATAATGAAAGGAAAATTAAGTCTGAGGCTTGTGCTGGCTAATAAGAAAATTCCAAATAGGCCTGAACAAAAGCAAGCAAGCTGTTAGACATCCCGGGAACTAGCAGGCCAAGAAGAGATAAACCACAAAAATAAGAAAAAACATGCAAGGACCTGTCTGGGCGAATGACCCAACTGAGTAATGGGCCATCTAGTGCTCTTAGATATGGTTTGAGGTCAGCCAGATGCTCTGTTGACTCAGATTAGTACCACCCTTAGGAATTCCTGCTCTGATCTGCACGTACTATAGTTGATATTTGAACTAGCCAATCATGTATAGCTATCTCCTGTTCCCCCAGACCTTTTTCATATATAAACCCCTAACCCCTGAGCCTCAGGGTCGATTCCTCTGTCTCTTGTATGAGATATGTGTCGACCCGGAGCTCCGAAATTAAACTGCCTCTTGTGTTTACATCAAGACGGTCTCTCGTGTTTCCTTGGGTGCAGGTCCTCCCGAGATTTGAGTGGGGGTCTCCCCACGGGGGTCTTTCAATAACTATCTATAATGGGATCTGATGCCCGCTTCTGGTATGTCTGAAGACAGCTACAGTGTACTCACAAACATAAAATAAATAAATCTTAAAAAAGAATATAAGTCCTTATACCCATATTCTATTACCCAATACCTCCCATATTCTGTTTTTCAAATTTTATTATTTTTCCTTTTGTGTGTATGTCTGTGTGTAAATCACACATATGTGGGTGCCTAAGGAAGTTAAAAGAGCAAATCGGATTCCCTGGAGCTTGACTTACAGGCACTTGTGGGCATTGGGAACTGAATTTTGAGCCCTTGGAAGAGCAGCAAGTGCTCTTAACCATGGAGCCATCTTCCCAGTCCCCTGTATGTTCCCTCTAATATTTCTTTGTACCATTTTTCCTTGACCCAGTACTTTGTTTAATAAGGTACTTCAGGGAATTTTCAGGCAATTATTATCTTTGGCCAATATCTAAATCTAAATCTGAGACAGTTCTAAAGTACAGTATTGAAGGAGTTGTGTAAGTGGCAATTTTCAAGAACAAATTCTGGAAAATGCATGCCAGCGATTTCTCATTCAATAAGAGGCGATTTTTCCTTTTAGGAAACAAAAAAAGATACAAATGTTTAGATGAAAGGAAAAGAATTTTACTTCCTGAAGGCATTCCTTTATTTAAATGTTAAGAATTACCTAATGAAGCCGGATAGTGGTGGTGCACGCATTTAATTCCAGCACGTGGGAGGCAGAGGCAGGTGAATTTCTGAGTTTGAGGCCAGCCTGGTCTACAGAGTGAGTTCCAGGGCTACACAGAGAAACCCTGTCTCGAAAAACCAACAACAACAACAAAAAAGAATTACCTAATGAGATCCAACTCAAAGGTACCTGGACACTGGTAAGCATGAACTGCAAGTAGAACTCTCCAGGAAATGACACTTGTTTTAAGAACACAAGATATTAACATAGTCGGAGTTAAAAATATGAAGAGACATGGGGCTTCTGGCTCATCCATTTGGCTATATGTCCTTTTCCCAAATCAAGCTATTAGGGTGCTATTTTCTGTCCCATTCTACTGTTGTTCTCTTCCTCTTATTGCTTTATCTTGTCTTCCTAAATATGATAAACATAACTATAGTTATAATCAACTCTGCTCTTGCCTGCAACTCTAAGAATTCCTTTGTATTCCCCATATGTTCATCTTTTCTGCTGTCCAAAGAAGCATACTCTTTCCTCTTTATCCATACTGTGAAATTGTTACAGAACATCTAGTTATTTAATCTTTCAGTCTTCAGTAGATTCAAAATTAACGTTTAGACCTAGGCAACAAGGAAAGTTCTACTTCCATTGGAAGCTAGATTTTTGTGGAAGGACTGGGGTATTTAAATCCAGTCATTGAACATACGTAGCCACTATATTCTAATATAATAGAACTTCAGAGTTCTAATAGCACTCTGAAGGCTAAGGCAGGAGGGCAATGATTCAAGGCCAACCTGGACTGGATACTAAGACCCTTTCTCAAAAAGCCAAAACAAGGCTAGGGATGTGGTTCAGTTAATAGAGTGCTTGCCTACTGCGTATGGAGTAGGCAACCCAACCTTTGGTTCCATCCCCAGCACCAATAAGGTTGGTGTGGTGGCACAAGCCTAAAATCCCACTACCGTGGAGGCGAGGGTGGGAGGACCTCTATGAGACTACATAGTTACAAGATATAGTTACAGGGCTACATCGAGTCCCTGTCTCAAACAAACAAACTGGTTTTTTGTTTTGTTTTGTTTTTGTTTTTTGTTTTTTGTTTTTCGAGTGTAGCCCTGGCTGTCCTGGAACTCACTCTGTAGACCAGGCTGACCTCGAACTCAGAAATCCACCTGCCTCTGCCTCCCAGCCTCCCAAGTGCTGGGATTAAAGGCATGGACCACCACCGTCCGGCCAAACAAATTGTTTTTAAGCAAGGTCATGCTCAACTTTCACAGTGAGTTTGAGGCTAGTCTGAGATCCATAAGATTTTGTCTTACAATAAACCCAGCCACTGAGGCTGACCCTTTCCATAAAAGAGATTGCACTAAGACTTGCTTAAATTCATACCTTGGGGTCATTTTAAACACAACCCTCCCCGCCCCCGAAAAGATCTATACTTATAGCTATAAAAGAAATCTTTGCTAAAAACCTGTTTGCCAGAGAAGAAGAAGCACCAGGAAATGTTCCTGATTATAAAAGTCTGCTTCCCTTGCAGAGGACCTGGTTGGGTTCCCAGCACCCACGTGATGGTCTACGATCGCCCACCATTCCGGTTCTGGTTCAGATGCCCTGGAGCTGACTTACTGCTGGTACCGGAGTGCAAGTCCCCATCAAGAAAATGTGTTCTGCGTTATTTTAAAATAAAATGTCCGCCGGGCGGTGGTGGCGCACACCTTTAATCCCAGAACTTGGGAGGCAGAGGCAGGCGGATTTCTGAGTTCGTGGCCAGCCTGGTCTACAGAGTGAGTTCCAGGACAACCGGGGCTACACAGAGAAACCCTGTCTCGAAAAACCAAAATAAATAAATAAATAAATAAATAAATAAAATGTCCTTTACATAGCGGGGCGTGGCATAACATGCTGTAACTTATTGTGTGTTGTAGGTTATATACGTGTAATTTATATATTATGCATAATAAAAAAGTATAACGTACACAGATCTTCTGCACATAACCGCGTAAACTGACAGCTTCCAACCTCAGTTCTGGATTTACAAAATCTCGCGATAACTTGAGGCCGCCTCTTTCCGGATTCGTCTGTGGGCGGGAAAAACCCGGAAATGACCTCACGCTCTGCTGCGTTGGTCGACCGGAAGTGACGTTTCCTCCCAGAATCCTTGGAGAAGGAGACTCGCGGATTTGCTGGTCCATGCGAAGAGGTGTGGAACGTCTTGGCAACGTGGTCTGTCTTGTCCGCGGGGAGGCGAAGGCGTTGCGTTCTCCCGCGTCTGAGGCCTAGCGGGCCTTCAGTGGCCGAAAGTTAGCCTTTTGCAGTGGCGTAAGGGCTCGCGGCTCCCCGCGTAGCGCCCTGATCTGGCCTCGCCATGTTGGTCCTGTTTGAAACGTCCGTTGGCTACGCCATCTTTAAGGTAGGTGAGATTGTTGAGCCAGAAGGCTTATGTGGGACAGGCAGAGAGCTGGGTAAGACTTAAGGAGAGACGGAACACATTTGAGTGTCTTTCATGTCCCCGTGCTCCGAAAGGATGTGAAAAATCACGAGCGGGATGATTCTGGTGAACACGTGGCTTCTCCGACTTTAGGGCGACCTCTGCTTTAGAAGATTTGCTCAGTTTAAAAAATGGGCAGATGGGCAGGAACCTTTTTTTTTTTTTAATACAAGTGACAATAAAGCGTTCATTTAATAAAAATAATTCACGGTGCTGCGGATAGAACCTTAGGCTTTGTACATGTTAGACCAGCGCCCTGTCACACAGCTACACTTCAATCCAAGATGAGTTCTTTTTTAAATTTGTCTATTTTATGTTCATAAGTATACTGAAGCTGTCTTCAGACACGCCAGAAGAGGACTACAGATCCCATTACAAATCGATGTGAGCCACCCTGTGGTTGCTGGGAATTGAACTCAGGACCTCTGGAAGAGCAGTCAGTGCTCTTAAAAGCTGAGCCATCTCTCCAGCCCCAGTTATTAATTTGGGGTTTTTCGAGACAGGGTTTCTCTGTGCTGCTCAGGCTGTCTGTAGACCAGGCTGGCCTCGAACTCAGATCCACCTACCTCTGTCCCAGATGCTGTAATTAAAGGTGTGCATCATCACAGATGGGCTTTATTTTTGAGGCAGGGTCTCCCTTTGTAGCTTGGCTGGCCCCTAACATTTATATTTAACTAGATTTTAGCTACTATCCATGATCAGGTTCCTTTCGGGCATATTTGGAAGGTTTTAAGTAGTGACTGGTGTAGTTGGTTTTATTTATTTATTTATTTATTGTTTGTTTGTTTGTTTTTTCGGGTCAGGGTTTCTCTGTGTAGCCCTGATTGTCCTGGAACTCACTCTGTAGACCAGTTTGGCCTCGAACTCAGAAATCCACCTTTCCTCTGCCTCCCAAGTGCTGGGATTAAAGGTGTGTGCCACCACTGCCCAGCTGAAGGGAGTTTTTGTTTAAATAAGACATGGAGTTGTTGGGGGACATGGTATTCACAATTATCAGTTTGGGCTAAGTGAGGCGTGCCCATGAGCTATTTTGATGTAAGTGTGTAAACCTGGGAGTTCACAATTACAAACGTGAAGGTTAGGGGAGAAATCTAGATGACTGTTATTAACTTGAGTGTCCCTTATTTCAATAGGCAAAGGTTTTTTTGTTTTTGTTTTTCTTATTTTATGTGCATTGGTGGTTTTCTTGCATGTGTCTCTGTGAAGGTGTCAGATCTTGGGGTTATACACAATTGTGAGCTGCCATGTGGGTGCTGAGATTTGAACCCAGGTTCTGGGAGAGCAGTTGGTGCTTTTAGTCACTGAGCCATTTCTCAGTATAAGAAATAGCTTACAAGTTTATTAGCATGGAAATGGTCGAACAGTGGCATCTTCCTACAATGGGATGCAACTGAGCTGTGCGGAACTGTGAGGTAGAGTGAGTAGGCTATGTGCTAAGCATTCTTCTATTTATTTACTTATTAGGTCATACTACATGTATTTGGTGATTTTGGTGATAAATATGCTGTGATACTGCTCTGTTGGAAAGTTTTGAGTATTATGTTGAAGTTTTCAGTTTATAAATATTTGCTATTTATATTACAATCGCTTACCTATGAAATAGGCATATTCTAAACCTGGTGCTAGTGATTGCACAGTTTGTGAGAAGGAAATTGCATACAGTGTGAAGGTGAATATTTTATATGAATCCTTCCCAGAAACAGATAAACAATACTAGTTGCTACCTTCTTTTTCCATGATCTTTCAAAATGCTAGAATATGAATTAGATTTTGAGAGAAAGCCCTGTTGGCACAGATAATGTCTGTACTAATGAATTATAATTCCTAGATTCAAAGACAGGAGTCCTGATAAAAAGTCCAGACCTATGCAAATAACTTAATGAGATCCTGTCACAAAGCTAAAAAGAGGGCTAGGGATATAGCTCATAGTAAAACACTTGCCTGGCATGTGTGGCCCTAGGTTCACTTTACAGACATTCCAATACCTTCAGTTATATTGGCTACATATTTTTTCATGCTTGGGTTAGGCAGTGAGTGTCCTAAATTACTGCCTTCTTGCAGTGTACTCAGTATAACTATGTATATGAGTACACTGTCGTTGTCTTAAGGTTGTGAGCCACTATGTGGTTGCTGGGAATTGAATTCAGGACCTCTGATTGGCAGTCAGTGCTCTTAACTGCTGCTGAGTTATCTTTCCAGCCTGAAATTAATAATTTTTTTTAAAATTTAGACAACTTTGAAAACTTTATTTTGTTCAAACTGTTTTTACTAGTAACAATATAACTATATAGTAGCATGATTTGGTGTAGCCAAAGTTTTGTTTGCTCTGCACGATTTGTAAATATTTGGGTAACTACTAATCATGCTTTTATTACATTTTCTTTGTTGCTTTAACTTTAGTTTTAAAAATGATGACAATTGGGCTGGAGAGTTTATGTGTATGAGTACACTGTAGCTGTACAGATGGCTATGAACCATCATGTGTGTGGCTGCTGTTGAACTCAGGACCTCTGCTGGCGATGCTTCCTGTAGCTGTCTTCAGACACATCAGAAGAGGGCTGTCTTCAGAAGAAGGCCTCAGATATCAATCTGGGTGTTTGTGAGCCACCATGTGGTTGCTGGGATCCAAACTCAGGACCTTCAGAAGATCAGTCAGTGCTTTTACCTGCTAAGCCATCTCGCCAGCCCCTAAATAAATCTTTGGGGAAAAAAAATGATGACAATTTGGGGCTGAAGCTTAGTGGCTAAGAGTACTTGTTCTTGCAGGTAACATCCAACCACATGGTGGCTCACTACTATTTGTACCTCCAGTTCTTTTTTTTTTTTTTTTTTTGGCGATGGGGGGTGGGGTGGGGTGGGGTGGTGGTGGTTTCGAGACAGGGTTTCTCTGTATGGCCCTGGCTATCCTGGAACTCACTCTGTAGACCAGGCTGGCCTCGAACTCAGAAATCTGCCTGCCTCTGCCTCCCAACTGCTAGGATTAAAGGTGTGTGTCACTACTGCCCAGCTTGTACTTCCAGTTCTAAGGGACATTCTTGACCTCCATCAGCAGGTGTGCAGGTGGTATACATACATGCATTCAGGCAAACACACTCATATAAAATAAAGAGAATGGTGACAAAAATCTTTCAAATATGACAGGTCTGTTAATTCAGTTATCTTCTAATACTTTTTTTTTTTTTTTTAAAGATTTATTTTATTTTATGTGTATGAGTACATTGTAGTTGTACAGGTGGCCATGAGCCATCATGTGGTTGCTGGGAATTAAACTCAGGATGGCCCCACTTGCTCCAGCCCTGTTTGCTCCAGTGTAAAACACTGTAGCTGTGTTCAGAAGAGGGCGTCAGGTCTCAGTCTGGGTGGTTGTGAGCCACCATGTGGTTGCTGGTTTCTGAACTCAGGACCTTCGGAAGAATAGTCAGTGCTCTTACCCTCTGAGCCATCTTACCAGCCCCTAATACCTTCTATTTAACTAGAAGAAAATGTGAATTTTTCAAGAGTTACTCTTTTAATTTTTTCTTGAAAGTTGGTGAGCAATGAGTTTCAGAATAATTAGAAATTGAGACTTTCGTATGGCTACGATAACTTCATAAATATGTGTATATGTATACATATATATATACACACACACAAAATAGCTGTGATCCAACTGGTGTATGCTATACAGTAGAAGTTGTAGCTTACAATTTTTGATACCAGCACTATTTTGTAATTGGTAGCTCTATTGCTTGATTCCTTCAGCCTTTCAAGTTTGTTTGATTGAAATTAAACTCGGAGGCTAGAGAAATAGCTCAGCCCTTAGGAGCTCTGTTTGTTCTTTCAGAGGACCTAGGTTAATTCCCAGTACCTACATTGCAGTTCTCAACCCTCAGTAATACCTTTCAGGGAATCCATCTCCTGGAAATTAGTGCACAGATAGATTTATAGGCAAAACACCGTGTACATAAAATAAAAGTGTAGAGATTATATTCAACTGTATATTAATGTATATATATGAAATATGTATCTGGTGTTGCATAGTCAAGGATAACCCATAAATGTTAATGTGTAACTGACAATTACGAGCTGTATTGTCAAAGTATATGTATAACTGTAGTGCATTGTGTCATAGTTAACATGCTCTATTATAATGTTAATTATAGTAAGCAGTCATTAACTGTAAAACATTCCTACTTGAAGGTTGTTTGCTATAGGGAGTGTAGATTTGAGGATTGACTTGGTTTATCATATTGGTGTTGAAATGAAAGTCTTTGTATTTTCGAGACAGGGTTTCTCTGTGTAGCCCTGGCTGTCCTGGAACTCACTCTGTAGACCAGGCCTGGAACTCAGAAATCCGCCCACCTCTGCCTCCCAAGTGCTGGAAATGAAAGTCTTCCCTAATTTACTCTTGATTTTATGTGAACCTATAGAAAGAAAGTCTTGGGCTGGTGAGATGGCTCAGCGGGTAAGAACACTGACTGCTCTTCTGAAGGTCCTGAGTTCAAGTGCCAGCAACCACATGGTGACTCACAACCACCTGTAATGAGATCTGACGCCCTCTTCTGGTGCGTTTGAAGACAACTACAATACTGTACTTAATGTACAGTGTACTTACGTATAGTAATAAATCTTTTTTTAAAAAGTCTCAAAGTGGGTCAGAGGTTCTAGCTTAGTTGATAAGAATGCTTACCTGTGCCAGGCAGTGGTGGTGCACGCCTTTATCCCAGCTCTTGGAAGGCAGAGGCAGGCGGATTTCTGAGTTCGAGGCCACCCTGGTCTATAGAGTGAGTTCCAGGACAGCCAGGGCTACACAGAGAAACCCTGTCTCAAAAAACAAAACAAACAAACAAAAAACCAAAAAATGCTTGCTTGTATGTACAAAGCTCCTTGAGCACAGCATAAACTGGAGGTGATGGCATATAACCCATACTCCAGCACTGGAGATGTGAGACAATGGTTTATTTTTAATCGTGTATGTATTTATGTGAGTGTAGGTGCCTGATGTGTCTGGAGCTGGGGCTGTGGGCTGTTGGGAACCACCATATGTAAGGTGTTGGCAGTCTAACTTGAGTCCCGGAAAAGTAGTACATACTCTCCTGAGCCGGCCAGCTTCCCAGACTCAAAGCTTACCTATTTTATTTGATCAGTTAACCCCACTTACAGAAATTTGCTCAACATGTTTCAGCAAAACAAAAGCATGTTAACACGCTTAGGGGAAACAATTGAGCACATTTAAATATCAATAAGCACAGAAATTATTATATATTCACACAAGCCTAGATTGGTAAGACTATTATATAAAAGGTTGTAAAAGACTATAACTAGGTTTGATTTCGACAGTAATTTGACCATAACTTAATGCTGCATAAGAAAACTAGCTCATTTCAAAAAGAAACATTTTTTCCCTGTTTTACGTGAATAGTTGTTAACTTGAAAAATATAGTTGTATGTGTCTAAACTGCCTGTGGAAAAAAACTGGTTTATTGCAGGTTCTGAATGAGAAGAAACTTCAAGAGGTTGATAGTTTGTGGAAAGAATTTGAAACTCCAGAGAAAGCAAATAAAATGTAAGTAGTCTTGAAGAATTCAAGTGTGTAGTAGTTTGTGGGCCTCCTCATTTGTATGCTATTTTCAGCTTTTTGGGTTTTGGAAATCTATTTTATGAACAGTGTTGCTATTAATTTAATTAAGGCTGGATTTTGTTTGGCAGTGTGGGCGTTAAGATAGCGTGAAGTCTTTGCTGTCCTGGCACTAGTGCTGTAGATCAGGCTGACCTCGAACTCACTTTGCCTCTAGAATGCTGGGATTAGAGGTGTGCATCACCACCCTGTAATTGATGCTGTTTTATTTGGAACATAGACAATCACAGATAATTTGTATTGTAGATTCCAGTGGGCAATAACCCAAGGTTAATATTTTATGGAATATTTGAGGACACACTATGTCATGAATTGAGTGTAAACTTCTTTTAAAAGGGAATTGTATAAAGCATGGGGGAGTTTTAGTTTTTGTGGGTTGATAATTCAAAGGCTTTCTAACTTACTCTGTAGTAATCTTCCATTTCTGTCTAGCTCTTGGGGGTAAAACTGGGTTGTAAATTCTAGGTTTTAATGCACACTGTGTCTCCTCAACTAAATTGGTTGAGGATAGAGGCAGTAGGCTTTCCTCAGATTAGAATCAGGGTCAGCATTTAACCATTTGTGCATCATCTTGTGAAGTAACCCACCAGGTGCATGTAGGCCTGAGAAGAAACTGATGCAATTGCTTACCTCAAATGGAGGGGTCATATCTATGTGTGCCCATCTCTAGTCATAAGTCTGCTACTGCTAATAAATACACAAAAGAATAAAGAATGGCTAGCCCATAGAAAGGGCAAAGTGACATATAAATATAGAATCATCATTTGTGGTTCTATTAGTGATAGCATTGTTGAGTGAATTGAGTGTATATATATGGGTCTCTTAGTGATTTGGAGAGATGTTCATGATACATTGAAGAAAATCATGCTCCAGAATAATTGGCTTAATATAATTCTACTTACACCTTTCTGTATCCTTGAATATTTAGACAAAATATGAGTTATAGATGGAGCGTCATACAAACAGAAATGGGGTTAGGCTAGGATAGAAAAGGATTCAATCAGTACTTTTTTCTTAGCATCTGTATGCTTTTAAGTATGCATTTGGACTATCAGCATTTACCTTTCCAGGTAAGAAAAATTTGCTTCAACTAATACTGTTTTAAGGAATATAGAAGACTTTTTTTTTTTTTTTCATTTTAAAGTGTTATATGCTTTGCTGGGTAAATCTTTATTCATTGTTGTCAATGATGTATACCTTTTGGAACTGAATCTAAGTGATCTAACAAAAATTCGTCACTACCACTGAGACAGCAATGAGTTAACTAACATATTTCTTTGTATAGAACCACTATCATACACATAAACTATATGGTGATAACGTAGAATAAGTATGACAATAAGCTTTTTTTTTTTTTCCTTCGAGACAAGGTTTCTCTGTATAGCCCTGGCTGTCCTGGAACTCAACTCTGTAGATCAGGCTGGCCTCAAACTCAGAAATTCACCTGCCTCTGCTTCCCAAGTGCTGGGATTAAAGGCATACGTGACCACTGCCTGACCTTTTTACACTTTTTTGTTTTTAGCAATAAGCTGTTTTCAATCACACTTCTACCTGGAGGGTTGGTTGGTTGGTGCTGAGGATAGAACCTTGGACCTAGGCTATATTGGGAAATTGTTTACCATTGAACCAAATTTCCAACTTATTTGTTTGGTTGGTTTTTGAGACTGGAACTTTTTGTAGACCAGGCTGACCTTGAGCTCACAGAGATCTTCCTGCCTCTTTTTTGTTTGTTTGTTTGGTTGGTTGGTTGGTTTTTGTTTTTTATGAGACAGGGTTTCTCTGTGTAGCCCTGGCTGTCCTGGAACTCACTCTGTAGACCAGGCTGGCCTGGAACTCAGAAATCTGCCTGCCTCTTCCTCTAGTGCTGGGATTAAAGGTGTCCACCACCACTGCCGGGTCTGCCTCTGTCTTTTATTTTTATTTTAATAAGTTGGAACAAGGTTTAAGTACTTGAGCTTTCGATCCTCCCCAGTCGGCCTCTGAGTAGCTGCAATTATAGACATGTGCAACTACATCTAGTGAGTTTATTTTACTGTTAGTATATGCTATGGAAACAGCTTCTATTTTCTGGCTCTTTAGCTTTTACAAAATCATTTCTTTCAATAACATTTGTTCTTTTCTAATTCTAGAGTAAAGCTAAAACATTTTGAGAAATTTCAGGATACAGCAGAAGCATTAGCAGGTAAATAAGAATTTAAGAGAAGTTTCTTTTGTTTGCTTTTTTTTTTTTTAATGTAGCGTTTTGTTTTTCTTATTAAAAGGTTATTGTCTTCTATTGCCTGAGTTAACCTCTTCCTCAATGTTGTCAATGATGCATCTTCTTGGAACTGAATTTAAGTGATCTAACCCATTCGTCACTACCACTGAGACAACATTGAGTTAGCTTTTTTCACCATAGGGTTGGTTTCCCCCATGTGATGAGAGATGACAAGTGGTTAAATTGATCTCCCTGTGGAAACCAACAGCCTAATGCTGAAGCACAATTCAGTAAAAGCTGTTCTACAAGGGACCAAGGTAATGTGGTCATGTACCCAGCTCTCTAATAATTTTATTAATTCAATGGTAAAGTTGAGGCTAGCTACTAGAAACAGAACAATTGGTAATAAAGCTCACCAGTATATATAAAAGCATATCAACATTAAAAATTGAAAGGAAATAAGAGTTCTTTAAAATATATATGTGCACACCAAAGGGCATGAGAGCTTTGACATTTAAGGAAACAATTTTTTATTTGTTTTAAAGGGGTAATTTAGAGCCTTCAAATTTGGGTCATGTTTGGGGAACAGGCATGTTCTGTGTCCTTAATCACCCAGTTATTTGCTATAATTTGAGAATGAAGGACTATAAAAATGGTTTCAAAGTAGACAAGAATTTTACAGGTCTAAACACTTTCATTAATCACACATGGGGAAAAGATACTGTTTTGGTGGGGATATTGAGATATGAGTAGTTTCCTGATTACTGGGATATGCCACTTTATACTATATTTTTAAGACCCATTCACCAGAGTTTAATTAATTTCTCACAGGCTTTGTAGCCCTGGCTGTCCTGGAACTCTGTAGACCAGGCTGTCACCAATCTCAGCCGCCTGCCTCTGCCTCCCAGCTGCAGGCAGAGCAGAACACAAAGCAAGTTTCTATACTACTAAAATCTAATGAACTGATCACAATCTTTGAAACAGTCCTATGAGAGAATGATACTATCTCTGTTAAAAGTGGTAAAATAGGGTTTATAATAAACATTTTGAGAAATGAGGGAACTATATCGAAGAATTCCGTTACAGAAACTTCTACAATCAATGTCTTAGTTTTTTATCAGATGAATTTTTTTTCTGGTAATTAATGGTATGTTGTCTCTTACTAGTTGTTTTGTTTGGGGGCCAGGGAGCAGCAAAGCTAAGATGGCCCTGCAACTGAGGATGACCTTGAATTTATTGTGGTCTTGGGCAAGCACTCCCAACTGAACAGGTCCTGTGAGGCAGTTGATGCTAGTGCAGGCACACTTGCCATGACACATGGATGGAAATCAGAAGACAATTTTGTGAAGTCACTTGTTTCCTTTTCACCTTTACATGGATTCCAGGGACTAGGTTTGGTGACCAGGGTTGATAGAATGGCAGGCGTTTTACCTAAGGAACCAGCTTCCTAGTTGTATAAAGCAGAACCAAAACTGAGTGACTGTAGATTAGAGAATACAATTGAGATTTTGTAGAATTAATATTATTCTCTGTTGGAAGTCCATTTATGGCATTTCTTTAACATTTTATTTACTTGTAGGGGTACAATCGTGTCAGAGGACAACTAATGAGAGTGTTCTGTTTACCACATAGGTCTTGGGGGTCAAACTTAGGGGCTCAGCCTTGGCCCATTGAGGTATCTTGCTTGGCCCTGTTCTTGTTTACAGTTACTTAAAAATTTATTGATTCTGCCAGGCAGTCATGGTGCACACCTTTAATCCTAACACTTGGGAGGCAGAGGCAGGCGGATTTCTGAGTTTGAGGCCAGCCTGGTCGACGGCATGAGTTCAGGACAGCCAGGGCTACACAGAGAAACCCTGTCTCTAAAAAACAAAACAAAACAAAATTACTGATTCTTGTATTATGTGTAAATAGGTGTTTTGTCTATGTGTATATCTGCACACCAAAAAAGGACATCGGATCTTATGAACTCCAGTTTTATAGATGGTTGTGAGCTGAACTGTGGTACTGAAAATTGAATCCAGGACCTCTGGAGAATAGCTTAGTTCAGGCCCCTGAAGTTATTATATGAGCATTAGAATTTTGAGGTGATAAATATTGTTTAATAGACGAAGATAGTGACCTAGAATAGAATCCAGAGTTTTTAGTCTAGTGTGGAGCTTTTACACTTAGAAGAAGTACGTTTAAGGGAAGGGCTATTGTGTGTGCTAAGGGTAAACTACAATTGAGTAATACAGAAGACTGCAAACTAGGAACCGAGGACCCAGATTCAATTCCCAGTACTCACATGGCAGCTCACGGGTGCTCATAATTCCAATTGGAAGGGATCTGATGCTGTTTTATGACCTCTGCAGGCACTAGGCCTGCACATGGTGCATAGACCTACATCTAGAAAAAGCACTCATATATAAAACAAAAATTTAACTTAAACTAGGAACATGAATTGTTCACGTGTTAAACAGACACGTTATCATCCCCCCAGTCCAAAGACTAAAAAAACCTTAAGAATAAAGGAAGTCTCTTTATAAAAAGGTAGATATTAGGAATCAGTGGACACAGTATTAGAAGGCAGAAGGAAATAGCCAGGGTTTTTTTTGTTTGTTTGTTTTTTGTTTCTTTTGTTTTTTTTTTTTTTTTTTTTTTTT
>NW_022196896.1:85973788-85978734 GCF_008632895.1 Mastomys coucha
GTAGACCAGGCTGGCCTCCAACTCAGAAATCCACCTGCCTCTGCCTCCCGAGTGCTGGGATTAAAGGCATGTGCCACCACGCCTGGCAATAGCCAGGTTTTTATAAAACCCATTCATAAATGCCAGGCATGATGATACACAATGGAAAACTTGGAAAGCTAAAGGAAGGCTCACAAATATGAGGCCAGCTGAGGCTTTAGAGTGACCTATAAAAAGAAGTTGAATCCTAACAATCTTACTTATTTCCGGGCAGGATCTCACCTTGTAAATCCAGCTGGCTTTAACTCAGGTTTTTCTCCTTTTTCCTGCCTCCCAAGTGCTGGGATAAACATTGTACATCAAGCCTGGCATTTATGAATTGGTTTTATAAAACATTTACATAAATAATTTTTACTTTTTAAAAAATTGTACCTTTTAAAAAGAAATATTTTCTTTGCTTTAAAATTTATATCAGAAGAGCTCTCAGTTATAACTCTTAATTTTTCTGTTTTCCTGCAAAGCATTCACAGCTCTGATGGAAGGCAAAATCAATAAGCAGCTGAAGAAAGTTTTGAAGAAAATAGTAAAAGAAGCCCATGAACCTCTGGCTGTAGCTGATGCTAAACTAGGAGGGGTCATAAAGGTAAAGTAGGGCTGAGGCCGTGGCTTAAAGGGCAAGTCATGATTCTTTAGAGCTGCAAAGCCTGCCCCTTGTAGTATTTGTCATATGTTCTCATAATTGATGTTTTTCTGTTAGGCATTATAATCTCAAATAGAAGTTGCAAAAACAAGTATTCCCTGTACACTGTAGAAAATAAAGATGGACGAAAATGATAATATAAGCTCTAATACGGCCGTTCATGCCATCTTATTTACATTTTTTATGATGATCCGCACATAATTTAAATTTTTCCCTGTTGAGTAAAGAGATGTATTCATTAGAAGCTTTTAGTAGCAGGTATAAAAGTACAAGAGGTGAAAACATGAAATGATGGATGGTGGTGCATGCCTATAATTAACGCGTGTGATGTTATAAACTATTAGTCTATATGAAGGCATTAACATAGGCGAAGTGGACAGGGAAATGTTAAGGTCGAAATCTTGTTTTTTAAGACAAATTCTTTTCCCCAATGTGGAATGTGTGTGCCACAAAATCCAGAGTCAATAAGATAGTTGTGGAGTGATGGGTGAGTGGTTAACAGTGCTTAGTGCACTCTTGCAGAGGACCAGGCTTCAGGTCCCATTACCAACATTACAGCTCACTACTGCCCATCACTCAGGTACAGGGGATTTGATACTGTCTGACCTTTGAAGGCACCTGCACTTGTTGAGTGCACAAAAAACTCAATGGGTGGGGCTGGACAGATGGCTTAGTGGTTAAGAGCACTGACTGCTTTTCTGATGTCCTAAGTTCAGTTCCCAGCAAACCACATGGTGGCTTACAACCATCTATAATGGGATCCAATGCCCTCTTCTGGTGTGTCTGAAGATAGTGACAGTGTACTCATATATCAAATAAATCTTTTTTAAAAAACTCACATAGTGGTGGCGCATGCCTTTAATCCCAGCACTTGGGAGGCAGAGGCAGGCAGATTTTGAGTTTGAGGCCAGCCAGGGCTATACTGAGAAACCCTGTCTCGAAACAAAACAAACAAAAAAACCCAAAATTCACTTAGGTACATGTGTAGATTTTAAAAGTCTAGAAGTCAAATAAAATAGCAGTAGTCTACTTAATCCAATGAGCAAGAAAAATCCTCCAATTCAATAATGTTTTGCATATTGGAATCACATAGCCTAGCTAGAAGGGTATATATAGATATATATTATATCCTTAGATCAATATTGCTTTAAAATATGAGAAATATCAGATTCCAATGAGGTAGTTCATGCTTATCATTCCCTGAGGCAGATTGTTACTGTGAATTGAGGTGAGCTTCTGAATTCACATTAGTGAATTCTTAAAAGACACTAGTCACGAAGGTGAATTTTCAAGAAAACTTTTTTTTCATTTAATGTGAATGTTTTTATAGGAAAAATTGAATCTCAGCTGTATCCATAGTCCTGTTGTTAATGAACTAATGAGAGGAATCAGATCTCAAATGGATGGCTTAATTCCTGGGGTAGAACCACGTGAGATGGCAGCCATGTGTCTTGGATTGGCCCACAGGTAAGTACAGAAAAAATAAATGTGCTTACATATACACATGTACATATTTATATACATCTAAGTATTTATGTAAGGGAGATGCTGCAGTTGCCCTCAAGAAAAAGACTTGCTCGGTGTCAATAAAGCTGATAAGTGGTAAAACCATGATATAAACCCAGTGTATTCTTTTTGCTTTTTCCAGACAGAATTTGTCTGCATAGCTCTGTCCTGGAACTAGGTCAATAGACCAGGCTGATCTTGAATTCAGAGATTTATCTGCCTCTGCTTCCCGAGTTCTGGGATTAAAGGTGTGTGCCACCCCACCTGGCTATTGCCTATATTCTTTGAAAAAAAAAAAAAAAACCAAAAACTCATAGTAGGCCTTGTTTGTATCAGTGTTGGATCATTTATTTTCATAGCTTTGCTTTGGTCTGAGAAAGAACCTTGCTGTGTACTTATGTACATGGTTTGTGTTTATAAGGCCAGAAGAGGTTGTCAGGTGTTCTGTCATTCTTCCTATTCCTTTGAGACAGAATCTCCTCTGGAGCCTGAGACATAGGTTTCCTGGGTTAGGCTAGAAATCTGCAAACCTCGTTGATCTTTCTGTCTCACAGCTAGGGTTTGAGCACACATAGTCTTGCAGACTTGTTATGTAGGTTCTGGGATCTGATTTCCACTGCTCACGATTGTAAAGCTAGTATACTTAACTGCTGAGCCATCTTCATTATTCAGTGGTCCGTAACATGCTGTGATTGTTGAAAGTAGTATTCTAATTGGCAATGGTGGAACATACCTTTAATCTCAGCACTCTGAGTTCCTGGATAGTCTAGTTTACAGTCCTAGTTTCAGGACAGCCAGGTGGGAAAGGGATTGTGTATATTACTTAAAAATAGTATAACACGCCAGGCAGCGGTGGCGCGCGCCTTTAATCCCAGCACTTGGGAGGCAGAGGCAGGCGGATTTCTGAGTTCGAGGCCAGCCTGGTCTACAGAGTGAGTTCCAGGACAGTCAGGGCTATACAGAGAAACCCTGTCTCAAAAAACCAAAAAAATAAATAAATAAATAAAAATAAAACAAATAAGAGATACTGAAAATGTTCTACAATGTAAAGGAAACCCCCCCACACCCACGGCATGCAAATTGTAAGGCTACAAATGTCAGTAATGCCACGATTTGCTAGCTCACATGTAGCCTCTCAAAATTTTTTGTTTTCAGGTGTTATACAAATGCTGTGATATTTCTTACTTTGGAGTGTATTGAAGGCCTTCATCCTTACTATGTATATGGCAAATTCAAAGCTAGCTATAGTAAAGCCCTTCTAAATAGGTATATAAATAAAACAACCTTAAAGTATCGCTAGATTTACATCATCACAAAATGGTTTTATGCAGCACATTCATATCTAGCAGATTTTTTTCCACAAAACAATATAGGTGAGAGTAGAGATTTAGCACACTGTGAAGATTAGTTCCCTGAGCTTGTGACATGGGTTTATCCCTAGTAACGAGAAACTATGGCAGGAAAATACTGCGTTCAAAGGCCAGCCTAAGCTGTATAGTGAATCTCCATCTTGAAAGACCAAGGAGTTTTAAGAAATAGAGCAGTTTATAAATATTTGACAATCCCCCCAGAACCCAGGTAAAAATCCTGGGCGTGGGCACAATTAAATTCCCAGGGGATAGGGAGAGACAGATCCTGGAGCTCAGTTGCTAGCCAGCATAACCTACTCTGCAGGTTCCAGTCCAATGAGGAATCCAACCACAACAAACAAGGTAGATCTCTAGCCTGCACTTAGGTCCCCATGCAAAGGAATACACAAATGGGGAGGTTAATTAAAGTACTTTGTAAAAATTTTTGTCTAATTTATTTTTCTTCCCCAGCCTGTCTCGATACAGATTGAAATTCAGTGCTGATAAAGTGGACACAATGATTGTACAGGCAATTTGTAAGTACATGACAGTTTGATATGTTTAATTTTGTTTTTTCCTAAATGTTACTATTTCTGTCTTTTGAGAAAGATGAACTAAAATTTTAATGAGTAGATAATTGGGAAAGCACAGTAGACAAAAATATAAACTTTGATTCTCTTGTAAGGGACTGTTATTAATACATACTGATTGATCTCTTTTCCATGAGTGTTAAAACTGCAAGAGGGTCTTTTTTCACCTGTCCTTTTTAGGTTCTCATAAATTGAGCAATTTTAAGAAATATCAAAGTTGCAGCATTTGCAAGTAATAAAAAATTGCTTTGACTAACATTTCCATTACGTAATATATATCAAAATAATTAAAATCATAAGACTTAAGTTCTTTGGGTTAGCACACTTATGTTCATAACAGTATTTACTGTTAAAAAGGGAAAATTTTAACCACCAATGAATAAACAATGTAAATATGTAAATAGATACATACACATAATGGGAGGCCATTAAGAGAAATAACTTAAATGCATGCCACAGTGTAGAAAACTTCACCTGTGAAAAGAAACCAATGGCTCTTCCACGGATATGGCTCTCCAGGGGAGCTTTTTAAGGGTTATAAGATACTCAGTTTGGAGGATATTCTGAAAAGAGATGCTAGTAATGGTTACATGGCATAAATGTATTTTATACAACTAAATATTTACTTAACTGCTTTAAGGCAATCTGTTGTACATGTTAACTACTATTATCAGTCTCACTCATTAGTTCTGTGTTTATTTCATTTTACAGCCTTGTTAGATGACTTGGATAAAGAACTAAACAACTACATTATGAGGTGTAGAGAATGGTATGGCTGGCATTTCCCTGAGTTAGGGAAAATTATTTCTGATAATTTGACAT
>NW_022196896.1:85978744-85983529 GCF_008632895.1 Mastomys coucha
AAAGGCGTGCGCCACCACCGCCCGGCGGTGAGTTGATTTCTTTTGTGTTTAGAAAAATTAATTTGATATAACTCAGTTGAAATTATATTGAATACTGAAGATTACTAAAAGTGTTTTTTTAATTTACAAATGTAGCTATTTAATATCTGTTCTTTTAAAACAATTTGAATGTTTACTTTGTTGTTTTGGTTTGGTTTTGATTTTTTTGTTTGTTTTTTGTTTTTTAAATTAATTATTTATTATATATAAGTACACTGTAGCCATCTTCAGACACATCAGAGGGCGTCAGATCTCATTATGGATGGTTGTGAGCCACCATGTGGTTGCTGGGATTTGAACTCAGGACCTTCGGAAGAGCAGTCAGTGCTCTTAACCGCTGAGGCATCTCTCCAGCTCCCTGGTTTCGATTTTTGAAACAGCTTTTCTTTGTGTAGCTTTGGCTGTACTAGAACTCACTCTGTATGTAGACCGAGCTGGCCTCAAATGCACATCTGCCCACCTCTGCATCCAGAATGCTGGTATTAAAGGTGTGCTCAGCTACTTCCCTGACCAGTTTTTGTTTGTTTAAATAAACATGGCTTCTTTTTGTTGTTGTTGTTGTTGTTGTTGATTGTTTTGTTTTTTGTTTTGTTTTGTTTTTCGAGGCAGGGTTTCTCTGTATAGCCCTGGCTGGCCTCGAACTCAGAAATCCACCTGCCTCTGCCTCCCAAGTGCTGGGATTAAAGGGGTGCGGCACCACCGCCTGGCTAAACATGGCTTCTTTCAAATATCTAACTTTGCAGTAGCTCCTAAGGAATCCAGTTGACCGGATAACAAAGATTATTGTTAATCACCCACTATAAAAATTGTTGCTTTCAACTTTGTGGTAGATTTTGAAGATTACAGTTATTTGGCCATAATATGGGAATACTGAGTATGGACCTGGCCAGTGTTTAATAAGGCTTGATTCAAATTTGGCTTTAAAAAAAAAAAGATTGCTGGGCAGTGGTGGCACATGCCTTTAATTCCAGAACTTGGGAGGCAGAGGCAGGCAGATTTCAGCCTGGTCTACGGGGTGAGTTCCAGGACAGCCAGGGCTATACAGAGAAACCCTGTCTTGGAAAAAAAAATTATAGCTATGCATTGGCTTAGATTCTAAAAGTTGATTACATGAGAAATCAAAGGGAAATGAGGTTGATTGAATTGTTTTCCTAAAGGCAGGTTAAGGAGGCAGAGTACATAGTAGGATAGCAGTAGTGTTAATCTCAAGATGATCTCAAGGTGTTATTAACTCTGGCTGGTAGGTCCAGCAAGAGTCCCAGTCTCTTAGACTGTAAGAGAGAGCTTCAGCTGGCAGTCCCAGCACTTTCACAGAAGCAGGAGGGCCTCTGAGTTCTCCAGCCTGGTCTATAGACCGAGCTTCTGGACAACCGGGGCTACACAAATAACCCTGTCTCAGAGAATGTTTCAGAAGATTGCATCTTCAAATGAGATTATCTCTAATCCTATTCTCAGTCGGCTCCTTTTCTGAAATTAATTTATAAGATGCTTTGTCTTATTTTTACCTAAATGTTTTTTGAAGAAAGTTTATTTCTGGGCTGGAGTGATGGCTCACCAGTTAAGAGCACCAACTGCTCTTCGGAAAGTCCTGAGTTCAAATCCCAGCAACCACATGATGGCTCACAACTATCAATAATGAGATCTGATGCCCTCTTCTGGAGTGTTTGAAGACAGCTACTGTGTATTTACATATAATAGATAAGTCTTTAAAAGCAAGAAAACAAACAATAAAAGAGCCAGGCGGTGGTGGTGCATGCCTTTAATCCCAACACTTGAGAAGCAGAGGCAGGTGGATTTTTGAGTTCAAGGCCAGCCTGGTCTGCAGAGTGAGTTCCAGGACAGCCAGAGCTACACAGAGAAACCCTCTCTCAGGGAAAAAAAAGAAAGAGAAAGTTTCTTTCTTTCTTTCTTTTTTTAATTTATTTATTTCATTTTATGTAAGTACACTTTGGCTGTCTTCGGACACACCAGAAGAGAGCATCAGATCTCATTACAGATGATTGTGAGCTACTATGTAGTTGCTGGGATTTGAACTCAGAACCTTTGGAAGAGCAGTCAGTGTTCTTAACTGTTGAGTCATCTCTTCAGCCCAGAAGTTTATTTCTAAGTCAAGCCTTTACTTAAGGAAAGATAATACTGGGAAATGATTCTGCTTCATCTACAAAAATTCCATAGGGGACAGGAAGAACTATGCATCTGCCTCTCTCTCTGAATTCCTGTCTGAGGAAGTAGAAGCAGAAGTGAAGGCAGCCGCTGAGATATCTATGGGAACAGAGGTTTCTGAAGAGGATATTTGCAACATTTTACATCTGTGTACTCAGGTACATTATACCCACAGAGGCTGCATTGAGCTCTTTCTAAGTCTAATAATTTGCAGGTGGCAATGATGATTTTTCTATTTGTTCACCTGACAATATATGAAGGTGTTCAGTCACTACCTCATCTGATGCCATCTTTTTGTGCATATTTAGGGGTAAAGATGGAGAGATAGACGGTAGGTGAATCATTTATGTTACAGATACAGTTTTTTGTTTAGTTTTTGCTTTTATGAGATAGCCCTGATCTTATTTTATCAGGCTCCCAGGCTGGCCTCTAACTCCCATACTCCCATAATCTCAGCCCAGCCCTGTACTGTTGAGAACTGTCAGTGAGTTGCCTGTGTGTTTCCATTTGTGAATATTGAAATCTAAGATTTTTAACATGAATTAAGTACTCTGTGACTTTCTTATTTTAGGTAATTGAAATTTCTGAATATAGAACTCAACTGTATGAATATCTGCAAAATCGAATGATGGCCATTGCACCTAACGTTACCGTCATGGTTGGAGAGTTAGTTGGAGCACGGCTTATTGCTCATGCAGGTGACAATTTTAATGTGATTTGTAGGGACTAAAGACCACGTGTTCAATGATGATTTCTGATGTTTTGCCTGAGTTCTTTTTGAATAATGAGGGCAGCTTCAGTCACTACCTCTTCTGAGACACTGTGGTCCTTGGTCAAAAGGATAAAATTAGTTCACGTTATCATGTTTAATTCTGCTCAGGATCAAAAAGAATTCATTAAACCAAGTTTTGAATGAATTTTTAAAGTTACAATATTAACTGGATACAATGCTATCTATGCTTTGCAGATCTCTTAAAACTGAAAGAATTCTTTCAGTAGTATCAAATACTCCATTTGCTATAAGGACATGATAGTGTAGGCTGTTGTCATTTACCTTCACCCAGCTTCAGCCTGTAGGTAGCCTTAAAAGCAGTAGAAATGCATAGATTAGCAGGAATTTGAGTTTGTACCATTAGTATTTTATCTATTTCTTACTGTATTCCATGCAGCAAATCCAGCAGAATATCTTAGTATACATCTAGATACATTTCTTCATTCACCTGTAGAGGTGAAGTAAATAATTCCAGCTCAATACTACTGAATAATGACCTAATGTATCTACAGCCGTGGCTTATTTGATTTTCAGAATCTTAGAGGATAGACCAAATTGCTAATTAATGTCCATATCACTCTTGTGAGCATGCTACTGAATGTACAGTTTCAGTTCTCTAGTTCATAGCTTTCCTTGCACTGGAAATAACAGGAAGCATTGGGGTTTTCAGGGAAATCAATACACTAGTATAGAATCCTGAGGATATCTGGAAATATATTTTGTAAACCTTTTTCTTTCTTCTCTACTTCTTTCTTCTTATTTTTTATTTATTTTATTTATTTATTTATTTTAGGTTCTCTTTTGAATTTGGCCAAGCATGCAGCTTCTACAGTTCAGATTCTTGGAGCAGAAAAAGCACTTTTCAGGGCCCTCAAATCTAGACGAGACACACCTAAATATGGACTTATTTATCATGCTTCTCTTGTAGGCCAAACGAGTCCCAAACACAAAGGAAAGGTGAGTTACACTTTTTCCACTGTTTTCAAACTTTTCAAGATAATGTTTTTTGGGTGTTTGCCTGCACGTTCATGGGTATATGTGTATACTCCATGCAAGGCTAGAAGACGGAGGGCATCAAATCCCTTGGTACTGGGGGTTTAGTGCTTGTTACCTGCCATGTCTATAATGAACTACATCCAGATTCTCAGTAAGACTAATTAATATCTGAGCCTGCTTTCCAACCTGTGAGCTTGAATTTTTTTCTTCATTCATTTTGTCTTACTGTAATTATGCTGTATAATAACATTTCAGTTTGTTTTAGTTTAAGTAAAAGGCATTTTTATACATTACAAGATAGGGCAAGAAACCAGTCCGCTGACATTTATAAAAATTAGATACTATATACACAATGTACTGAACATTTTCTGAAATCCAGATTTGGAGGTCTATTTTACATATTTCTGTGTGTTTCTGTAGATATTAGATGGATTTAAACGGCTATTTTGTGGAGTTCACAGCCACTAACAAAAATGAAGTAGGAACTAGTCACCATAAGTGTGTTAAAGCAGACACTTATCCTTTGCCTGTCCATCTGAGCAAGTGAGTGCTCGGCACCAGCTAGAGCAGCAGCTGCAGTCACAGCCCTGCAGTGACCTGAGTGTGTGTGTACACGGGCAGGGACAGAGCAGTGTGTAAGACTCAGGTCATCAGATTCAGTTCTGAGTAAGATAGGAAGGGACTGTTCACTAATGGGTATAGAATAAATGATAATGTGCTTTCCTATAATTTTCTTATGAGTAAGCAATTGAGGGTTTGTTTTTTTTTTTAAGTTTTCTGAAAAGCATTGCTACCTCTAATTTTATGCCTTTTTT
>NW_022196896.1:85983824-86021918 GCF_008632895.1 Mastomys coucha
CTCTTCTGGTTCATCTGAAGATAGCTACAGTGTACTTACATATAATAAATAAATAAATCTTTAAAAAACAAAAAACAAAAAAAAAACTTCATAAACCATAAGTATTTCATGTTAACACAGCATTTCTTCATATTTCTTAGACAGGAGCTGATGTGCTAATTGTATTTGTTTGTCATTGAGGTGTGTTTATTCAGATTAGCAAAAACATCACATACTGTGGCATGCTATATCCAGTAGAAGACGTGTTATAGGTTTTGATGTAATTTTCATTTTTCTTTTTAGATAAGAAAAATAAGTGGAACAGGAAAGGCATTAGCAAAAGCAGAAAAGTATGAACACAAAAGGTAAAGTCATTTAAGAATGAAGAATTGGTTTGTTAATTTAAATGTTTTGACTGCTTTTTTAAATTGTAAACTTAAGACACAGCAGTGTGGACTAATTCTTACATAAAAATTGGCAAGGGGCTAGAGCAATGGATCAGCAATTAAAAGCATTTGTTACGGTCATCTTTCAGAGGACCCAAGTTTTTGTTCCCAGTACCCATATGGTTGCTCACAACCAGACACACTTGTTGCATACATACATGCAGACAAAACGCTCGGTTCTTTTTTTTTTCCTTTTTTTTTTTTTTTTTTTTTTTTTTTTTTTTTTAATTTGACAAACGGGCTGGAGTAATGGCTCAGTTGTTCAGAGAACATACTATTGCAGAGGCCCTGGGTTTGATCAAATGTCAGGCATACAGGATATCAATGAGTCTTTAAAAATGGCAAATTAAAAAAAAAAAACCACATATTTAGCATGTCAATATTTTGAGAAATGTGTAGAGTTGTAGAATTGCTAAGTAAAGCAGACAGGCAAGAAGATCCTCTGTGTGTCAACAATATCTTGTGAGCAATTTTCGGGGACATCTTAATTATAGTCACCACCATGCTGTCTGTATATACATTTTCTTACTTAATTTTTCCTTGCCATTTTGTTTTCCACGTTCACCTCTAGTTTTGTTGTTGTTGTTTTGTTTTTGTTTTTGTTTTTGTTTTTTAATCATAGATAAATTTTTCTTTTTTGCATGTATTTGTATTTGTTGGGGTGTGCGCTTATGTGGACAAGCCAAAACCCTAATATGGAGATGAGACTTTTATGCTATGTTTTGCCTTCCAACATGTTGTCTCTGGGATTGAAATAAGGTTGGCCTTGGCATCAGATGTTTTATTCTTGTCACCTGACTGCTGCTTATTCATCAACATGAATTTAATTCAGTCATTTCACTTCCTCTGTCGTGTGCTATTTGTTTAAAAAAGGGTATCTAGAATGAAAGTTTTTCTAAAAACCCCAACAGGCTTAAAAAATAATAGTCCATAGGCATAAAGAATATTTAGACCTTACTTGTATGTTTTAGGCAAAGTGAGAATTGTGAGTTGTAATGACTGAAGTGGAGTTTGACTTTTGTAGTAAACTATGTATCAAGGTCCTTCAGAAAAAGTTTGGGGAAACAGGCAATATGGCTAGAAATTCATATTTGCCTAGGTAGCAGGTTGGAAGTCAGTGTGAGCTACATAGGACCCCATTTTGTTTTTTTAAAGAAAAGGCAAGGTATTGCTGTATTGCTGTCCTTTATTCTGGCCTGGAATGCAGAAGGACTCTTCCTCAGTATTTAAGCTTCTGGATTTCGGACACATGCTAACATCCCTAGCTAGTTAAGTGGGAATTTCAGTGAAATCAGAGGGTACATATAGACATTTAATGACATCAGTTATAAGTATATAAAGTCCACTCAGTTGTCTTTTTTTATGTGGCTTTTTATTACCAAATGGTAATGTTTGTAGCTTATACAGTGAAATTACAACCAGGCAGTGGTGGCGCATGCCTTTAATCCCAGCACTTAGGAGGCAGAGGCAGGTGGGTTTCTGAGTTTGAGGACAGCCAGGGCTATACAGAGAAACTCTGTCTGGAAAAACTTTACTGGACAGAATATTTCAGATTCCTGCACCTAAATGAACTAAAATGACACATCCAGCCTTGAGATTTAGTTGACTTTATAGGGGATCTGTGTGTCCTTTGTCACTTACAGCTTGTGGTGAAGATGTATCTAAATCAGATTATGTAAATAAACATTGACTCGGTGCAGTTTTACTGTGAGTTACTTGGGAGGTGATTTCACTTGATCGTTTCCCCCTCTGATGATGCTGCTTTTCATGTAATAGTTGAGCCTAGAGTCAGTTCTTGTCTGTGACTGACCTAAAGTCCTCTGAAGCTGCTTGAACTAAACAGCATTATGTGCTCTTGCATTATACAACAGTATTTGCTTTTCTCTTGAACTATTTCAGTTACAGGTATTTGTAAAGATTTTCCACAATTTATTTGGTTTTTTCAGTGAAGTGAAGACTTACGATCCCTCTGGTGACTCCACACTTCCAACTTGTTCTAAAAAACGCAAAATAGAAGAGGTAGATAAAGAGGATGAAATTACTGAAAAGAAAGCAAAAAAAGCCAAGATTAAAATTAAAGGTTAGTTTGAATTTTCAAAAAGGAAACAAACGAAAAAGAACATTGCATTTTTATTTTGTTGGGGATGGATGGGGGAGCGTGACATAGTACACATGTGGAGGACACATCATGTGACTGGGTCCAGGAATTGAGCAGACTCAGGTCCACAGGCCTCCCCACAAATGCCTTTACCCAATACCCTATTATAATAACATACTCAAATATCTTAGGTTTTGTTTTTTGTTGTTGTTGTTGTTGTTTTTTGTAAACCATAGCTTTCTTAAGTATTGCACTCATTGTAAACGGATGTTTTAATATGTCGCTATGTTCTTTGGGTAGTTAAGAGAATATAAAATTAGGTTTTATAAAGTAATGTAAGTGTCGTTAAGTATGTGGAATTCAGTATAAATTCTAAATATAGAATTTAGTGTGAATGCTGAACTATTGTTGAATTGGGTAGCTTTAGGATTGATAAAGCAGTACTTCTCTTCATTCTTTGGTTCATAGAATAGAAGAATATATTGCAGTCTGCTGTTCATTATCAGAGTAGTACGTCTTCTAGTATTTCAAAACAGGCTCTAGAATGCTATACTTGATTAACAATTTCGGTTGTATATTAGCCCTTTGGCTCTCAGGCACCTGTAAGTCATCTACCCAAATACATGCTTCACAAAATTCTTGCATACTCTTGACTTGATACCACTTTCCTTCATCTTTGACCTTTGCGTTGGAATTTCTGCATGTAAAGCCTTCTTAAATATCTCCCTAACCTCTGCTTCATTTTTATCCTCAGTATTATCTTTTATTGTCTGGTATATTATTTATTTCATGTTTCTCTTATCTCACTGAATAGTCATAAAAATAACAGCTCTTTGGGTGTGCTGTGGTTTTGCATATGTGTTTGTAGATACTAGAGAAAGACACTAGAATTGAACATCAACCTTAGTTTTGTCCTGGTTTTTTTTTTTTTTAAGACCGTATCTCACTGAACTTAGAGCTCTATGATTGTCTAAGTTGTCTAAGTTTCTAGCTCTAGATTGTCTAACCATCAAGTTACAGGAACACCTGTCTCCTCCCCCACTGTGGGGCTGCAGGCTTGCAGCACTGTGTCTGATTTCTTCCTTGTTCTGAAGAGCTGAGTTCAGGTCTTTATGCTTGTATAGTAGGCACTTTACCTATTGAGTCATTTCTCTACTTTCAGGATCAAAACTTTAGATCTCATCAAACATTCTTACGTAGGTAAAGATTCAGAAATTTTCATCTCTTGACCTTCCAAAGCCATCAGGCTATGAATTTGATTCACCTTTGTTTTAATGCTAACTTTTATTATGTAACAGCTGACTGTGAAAAAAATTATTTCAGCTTTGTTTAGATTATTTTAAGGTTAATAGTATTAGACAAGGATAAAAGACTTGACTATAATGACAGAAGGAAAAGCATCCTAGGGTTTTGAAGGAGGTCTAATACGATCGTAATTCTTACACCAGCTGAAGTAGAGGAGATGGAGGAGGAGGAGGCGGAGGAAGAACAGGTAGTAGAAGAGGAGCCGACTGTAAAGAAGAAAAAGAAGAAGGATAAAAAGAAACACATAAAGGAAGAGCCACTTTCCGAGGAGGAGCCATGTACCAGCACAGCAGTTCCTGTATGTGATTTTGGTGTTTTACCTTTTGAGTATATTTCAGGGCATTTAAAACAAACCTTAAGCATAGATGTTTATAATAGGCACTGTATTATTAGTCAGAAGTGACTGGGTGTTTGATAGGGAAAATGTAATAGAAAAACAAAAGTGCTTAATGGTTTATTTGTTATAGAGGCCACTTCTCAAATTTTAGTTGTTTTTTTAAATTCATTTATTTATGTATTCTTTTAAACGTAGGAGTGTTCTGTCTGCATGTACACCTACGTGCCAGGAGAGGGCCTCAGATTCCTTTATAGATGATTGTGAGCCATATTGTGGTTGCTGGGAATTGAACTCATGACCTCTGGAAGAGCAGCTCTTAACTGCTGAGCTATCTCACAAGCCCTCAAATTTAGGTTCTTAGAATGAAAAGTTTCACTGTGCTAAGAATTGAGCCTAGCTAGCTTTATGTGTACAAGGTAAGTACTGTCACCATGCCCCCAACTCATGGTTTATTGAAGCTTGCTTTGTTGACATTACAGTTTTAGGTGTTTTAGTACAAAATTTATGTTCCAAGAGTAGATTTTGTACTTTATAAGGAAGAGGTAATTATAAAAAGGCCACTGTTTCAAAAAGCTTTCTTGTTGATTGTTTTCAGAGTCCAGAGAAAAAGAAGAAAAAGAAAAAAAAGAAAGATGCTGAAGACTAATGTAAAAGAATCGTAATCCTGTCACCCAAACACATCATGCTTAAGATTTAGTTGCGAGCATATCAATGCTTTAAAATAATCAAAGGAGGTTGATTAACTATAGCTTTTCAAGCCTTTTTGTGTCGACATCAACTGTTAACCTTAGAGTCTTTGATACACAAATAAAAATATTTTCTTTGTAAGGCAGTTTTGTGATCTCTTTATAATTTTAGGCAGAGAGAATCTAAGCCTTTCTATGTTTGACTTAGTACTAGATAGGTATCATTGAAAAGTGAGTTGCCAATGATTGGAAAATCCAAAGTTTTGAATAGCTTTTTGGAAGGTGGCGATTAGACAGACCAATTTGAGATCTTAATGTGTTTCCCTCGCCTTCTCAAATTTTAAAACTAAGGACATTCTGCTATCTGCTTCAGAAAGGAAGAAGATGGTTGTAACTTTTATCATTCACTACCTTTGATGTGTCATTTTTGAGACAAGATCTTATTGCGTAGACTCACTGTGTAGCCAAGAATGACATTGAACTTCTGGTGTTCCTATCTTTTTCCCAAGAGTCAGGATTACAGACTTGTGTCAGTGGATGTTTGTGCTGGGGATGGAACCCAGAGCCTTACTTCTGAACTATAGCTTTAGTTTCCTGTCTGGGGTGTGTGTGTCTGTGTGTCTTGTTTTTCTTGCATGTTTATATGTGTGCTGCTTACATGCCTTTGTCTGTGGAGGTCAAAAAAGTCCATTGGATAACCTGGAGCTGGAATCATACATGGTTGTGAACCTGTATGTCATCCAAGGTCCACTATAAGAAAATCAGCCCCTTTATATATACACACACACACACACACACACACACACACACACACACTAAAATGACTTTCTCTAAAACTGATGTAAGATAATTCATAATTTACATAAATTTAGCCCAGGTATAAATTTATACCACATAGAATAAGATAGGTTAGGGTAGTTAGTTTTGCATGAAGGTCCACACTAGGCTTGCAGCGAACTATATTAAGTTATATTCAACCCCAGAACAGAAATGTTTTCAGAAATCAACTTTAAGAACATAGGCGAGGTTTTTTTCCATTTAAAGAAAAAGGTTTGATTGAGCCAGACAGTGGGGCGCACACCTTTAATCCCAGTGTTTGTGGTGCAGAGGAGGTGGATTTCTGAGTTCCAGGCCAGTCTGGTCTACAGAGTGAGTTCCAGTACAGCCAGGGCTACACAGTGAAACCCTGTCTTGAAAAACCAAAAAAAAAAAAAAAAAGTAAAAGATTTATATATCGACTTAGTACACATGTAGGACCTACATATGTAGGACAGCTTCTACTGTGTGGAGTCGGCCTCAAGGCTAATGTTCTGATCGCTCTTGTTTATTTGCCTTGTCCTGTGTTCATTTATTATGAACTTTTGCCAACAAAAGTCAACACCTTATTGACCTTGGTTTTGAGGTGGGCTCACGCTAGCTTCGGTATCACTGGCATTTACCTCTGGCAATGGAGACAACAAAAGGGTATCAGATGCCCTAGAACTAGAATTACAAACTGCCTGTGGCTCCTAGATGAGCTAACTAGTGCTCTCCAGGGGGCAGGCCATCTCCAGCCTATTTCTGCACTTCTAAAATACAACTATTGTTTTCAGTAGTTTAGTTCAAGCTATTTCTTAGAGCAAATGTCAAATGAAAATTCTGAGTTTTCATGCTTGAGTTGATTGTCAAGCAAAATTATCAGTATATTGGAATAATAGTTATCAAAACCAGTAGTTCGAAATATTTGGAACCTTCTCGCTGTGCTGGGGATGGAACCAAGGGTCTCACACATGCATGTTAAGCATTTCTACTATTGATAAACATCCCAGGCTTTGGTGGTTTTTGGTTTTTGTTTTTTTAAATATTTATTGTTTTTGTTTTTTGGTTTTTCGAGACAGGGTTTCTCTGTGTAGCTCTGGCTGTCCTGGAACTCACTCTGTAGACCAGGCTGGCCTCAAACTCAGTAATCTACCTGCCTCTGCCTCCCAAGTGCTGGGATTAAATATTTATTGTTATATGTAAGTACACTATAGCTGAGTTCAGACATACCAGAAGAGGGAGTCAGATCTCATTACGGATGGTTGTGAGCCACCGTGTGGTTCCTGGGATTTGAACTCAGGACCTTTGGAAGAGCATTCAGTGAGCCATCCCTCTAGCCCCAGGGTTGTTTTTATAAAAGGCATGATCCCAGAAATGAATTTGAGTCAGAAACTCAATGGTAATGTTAGCATCTAAACTGAGCAAGTAAGTCAGGAAGGTTTCCTTATGTCCTCTTAGCTCTGTAGGTCACTAGGCTAGAGCTAGTTTAATGGTCTGTGTGGTTTGCTAGAATGAGTGCCGCTATATGATTTCAGCTGTAGTGTTGCATGGTAGGTAATTGAAGAGTGTTTCAGGGTTAGACACCAAATGACCACTCTGGGCATTCTCAAAATTCAATTTTCATAAGAAATTGTGTAATTTTTTATTTTTGTAAAAAAAAAAAATTGTAATTTGTAGGCGGGTAACTTACTGTGTTTCCTGAATTTGTAAGAACATTCAGAGATACACAGTACACCAAGCCTTTGCAATGTTTATGGGTATTCACTTATCTGTAGACACAGTGCGAATGTCTTAGCAGTTGTCAGTCTCATTTTGATTGAACATAAACTTAATGGTGGGTGTGTGCTGTTGCTACAAAAGCCTCAGTCACTATTTTTCCTACGCTATTTTTCTTTGGAGGTTTGGGCTCGGTTTTTTGGAGGGGGGTTGGTTTTTGTTTTGATTGTTTGCAGATTGTTATATCACCACTCCTGTTTTTATTGAGGTGTGTAATCCTAGCTCCTAGATGGTTTGCTATTTTCCTGTAGTAATTGGTTGCTTTTATTTTCTTCTTCAGCTTGTGTTGTGAGTATTTTCTAGAGCTGCATGAGGTACTATCCTCCTTCACACCTGGCGAAGCAGAGGCAGGATTAGGACAAGTTTAAGGGCTTCCTGGTCACCAGGAAGTTCTGGACAATCCAGGGCTACATGGTTAGAATCTGCTCAAATAATGGAGAAATGGATTATGGTGTTTGGGTGTATGTAGCCTTACTACTGGGGTAGAGTGTAAAAACAGTGCCAGAGGCCTTGTATTGTGGTAGCACATACCTTTAAAATTGGGAAATAGGCAAGTAGATCTCCTGTCAGACCAGCAATAATGAGATTTTCAAAGGGGGGTTGGGAGTGCAGTTCAGGTTAGAGTCTTTTAAAGTGGTAGTGGTGTTTTTGTTTTTGTTTTGTCTTTTTGAGACAGGGTTTCTCTGTGTAGCCCCGGCTGTCCTGGAACTCACTCTGTAGACCAGGCTGGCCTCAAACTCAGTAATCCGCCTGCCTCTGCCTCCCAAGTGCTGGGATTAAAGGCATGAGCCACCAACATCTGGCAGTGGTAGTGTTCTTTACCTAGCAAGGATGAGACTCCACCTCAAATTTTTGTGTAGCAGTATGGCTCCAACCATTTCAGTAATTTATACCCATAATGGTTTAGTAAGAAGGCTCCTTCAGAAGCTGTCGGTCATCTTAAAGATTGTTTTCCATTTCTTACTATATATATATTATTGAACATGTTCTCCACATAAAGGCGATAGGTACCCCGTTTTAAAAGAAAATTTTATTTGAAAAGATTGTTTGCCAACTGTAGTGCAAGCCAGTATCCCTAGCACTTGGGAGGTGGCATCAGGAAGAAATGTCACCTCGCTCAGACACATAAGCACCTCTTTTGGGTCTTAGTAAGAACCTGCTTGCCACTGCCGCAGGTGAGGCTGTGGTGGCTGATCACCAAAACTGGAATTTTCTGTTCCCAGCCACCAAGCCTTGTGATCGATCCCCCAATCAATAACTTAAAATGATTCCCCTAGGTCCTTAGGCTGGTCAGCTATGTCCTTAAGAGCTCAGCCTAAGTGCTCAGGAAACACCACCTTCAGTGTAGAAAGGTAATCGTTCAGCATAGCTTTGAGAGTATCTCCTAGCACTAGCCGAAGGCAGACATGAGCAGAAGCACAGCCCGGACTTCCAGTTGGTGAGATGTCAAGACAACTGAGCACCTTGCCTATGTGTGGTGGAGCTGATTCCTGTGTCAGTGCAACTGGCAGGGATAGGAGATCTTAATGCTAGGAGTTAACTGCCTGGCACAGCTGTTACTGCAAGTGAAGATTTGGCTTCCACATTTACTACATGTTTCTTTAGAGAATTCTACATGTATAATCCAGCCTTTCAGTCTGTTTTCCAGCATGGTACCATGCATTCAGATCTAGATCATCTACATTAACACTAAAAATTGTTTTGAGGTTCCCTTTTTTGTTTTTATTTTTCAAACCTTAAATCCTACTTCCCCTTAAATCCACATTCACTCTGATTAAAAACAGGGAGTTGGGGGCTGGGAATTTAGCCCATCAGTTCTTAGCTCTCAAGCATAAAGACTCCGACAACACTATGTTCTCATGGCTTTTACTGTAAAGCATGCTGTAATCCCATTACTATGGATGCCAAAACAGGTTGCTCAACTAGTCTAACCTACTTGATGAGCTCCAGACCACTGAAAGACCCCTCTCCATAAAGAAAGCTAGGCAGTGCCTGAGGGACAGCATGTAGGGTTGCTCCATAAATACACATACACCTTCACATGAATACACCAAAAACAAAGTACCTTGGTATGGTAGGTTAGACTTACAATTTATCACTTGGAAAAGCTAGGGGTAGACAGAGTTTGGAGCCAGCCTAGGCTGTTCCAAACCTAGCTGGAACGTCTTAAAAGGCCTTTGAGTAGAAGGCATAAGAATAGTTTTTTTGGCGGGCGGTGGTGGCAATCCCAGCACTTGGGAGGCAGATGCAGGTGGATCTCTTGAGTTCAAGGCCAGCCTGGTCTACAGCAAGTTCCAGGACAGCCAGGGCTAAATAAAGAAACCCTGTCTCGAAAAACATATATATATATATATACATATATATATATATATATTAGGTTTTTTTTTAAAGATTTTTTATTTTATTTATTTATTTATTTATTTGTTTGTTTATTTTAGATTTACTTATTTATTTCAAATATGTGAGTACATTGTCACTGTCTTCAGACACACCAGAAGAGGGCATCAGATCCCATTCCAGATGGTTGTGAGTCACCATGTGGTTGCTGGGAATTGAAGTCAGGACCTCTGGAAGAGCAGTCAGTGCTTTTAACCACTGAGCCATATCTCTAGCCCCTTAAGATTTATTTTTATTTATTTTATGTGTATGAATACACTGTAGCTGTACAGATGACAGTGAGCCATCATGTGTGTGGTTCCTGGGAATTGAACTCAGGACCTCTCCCTGCCCCACTCGTTCCTGCATAATTCACTGTAGCTGTCTTCAGACGCACCAGAACAGGGCGTCAGATCTCATTACGGGTGGTTGTGAGCCACCATGTAGTTGCTGGGAATTGAACTCAGAACTTTGGAAGAGCAGTACATTGTTTTTTTCAGACAGGCCTGGCTATCCTGGAACTTGTTCTACAGACCAGGTTGGCCTGCCTCTGCCTCCCAAGTGCTGAGATTAAAGGCATGCACTATCACACCCAGCTTTTAAAATTTTCAGATTTAAAATGTCTTAAATGTATGTATGTTTGCCTGAATGTATGTATATGCACCATGTGCATGCCTGTTGCCTGAGGCCAGAAAAGGAATGGGTTCCTGAAATTTTTTGGAACTAGAGCTATACGTGAAAGTGAGCCACGATATGGATGCTAGGAACTGAACCCAGGTCCTCTGCAAGTTTGAGGGGTGCTTAACTGCTGAGCCATCTCTTCAGCCCCTAAATTCGTTTAGAAGTACATTGTAATAGATAAATAAAAAGCTATTTGGTGGTGATGCGCCAAACATTTAATCCTGGCACTCTAGAGGGAGAGGTAGTCACATCTGAGTTTGAGGCCAGCCTGGTTTACGAAACAACACGTTCCAAGACAGCCAGAGCTTTAATGAAAAACTCTTGTCTACCAGAAAATAAATAAATAACAATGCATTATTTTTGGATCTGCAGAGATGGTTCCACAGTTAAGAATGCCTTTCGTGGGGCTGGCGAGATGTCTCTGACTGCTCTTCCGAAGGTCTTGAGTTCGGATCGCAGCAACCACATGGTGACTCACAACCATCCGTAATGAGATCGGACGCCCTCTTCTGGTGTGTCTGAAGACAGCTGCAGTAAATTACGCCGGAATTACAGCAGCCACACACATGATAGCTCACAGCCATCTGTACAGCTACAATGTACTCACATAAAATAAATAAAAATAAAATCTTTAAAAAAAAAAAAAAGAATGTCTTTTGTGCTAGGCAGTAGTGGCACACGCCTTTAATCCCAGCACTTGGGAGGCAGAAGCAGGCGGGTTTCTGAGGCCAGCCTGGTCTACAGAGTGAGTTCCAGGACAGCCGGGGGTATACAGAAAAACCCTGGGGGGGTTGGGGGGGGAAGAACGCCTTCTGCTCCCCCAGAGGAACAGAGTTTGATCTGGCAGCCTGGAATTATAGCTCTAAGAGATTTGACTTCTTTTGGCCTCCACAGGTACCCAACATGTAAACATACATATGCATACATATATACCTATAAATTCTTTAATTGTTGTGTTTTGAGGCTCAGTCTGTGTATTATCTTTCATTAGGCTAGAACTCAGAGTTTCACCTGCTGTTGCTTCCCAATATTTTTTTCCTTTTATTTTATTTTCTTTAGCGTGTGTATTTTGTTTGCATGGATATCTATGCACCACATGCATGCCTGGTGCCTTCAGATGTCAGAAGAGGGCATTGGATTCCCTGGAACTGGAGTTAAGAAGGTTGTGAGCATCAGTGTGGATGCTGAGAATCTAAGCTGGGTCCTCTGTAAGAGCAACAAGTGCTCTTCACTGCTGAGCCATCTTTCTAGCCTGCTGAATGCTGGGGTTTTAAGGGTGTAAAGCTACAACAGCTAACATACATTATGCTTAAGGAAAAGTTGTGAGTTGATGGTTTCTACATCATATACTAGCAATGGTCCTGGGAATGGTAAGCCAGTGCCCCTCCCACCCTGTGATGCATCTGCTACTCTTTTTAATTTTTATACAATCCTTGGGATTATACACCTGGATCACCAGGCTCAGTTTATAACTGTCTTTTCTAAGCAACTTATATACACTGTGCTCGTTCATTGGTTGAAGTTTTATCTTTGACTATAGCTGTAGCTGTGTATGGCTCCAACAGAACTGAGTATTTGCAAACAGCCCACAAACCTTAAAATAGATATTACCTGTCGGCTCTTTGGAAAGACTTTCTGACTTCTGGCTTGGGTTAAAAGGGATTTGAAGAGTCAAATACAGTATATAAACCTTGATTTACCTTGGTTCCATAGGAAAAGAGGTCAGAGATCTTGAGTACAGGATAATAGTAAATGATTTGGAAGAATTGTGTTACTTTTTAGATGTAATAATGGCACTATAGTTAAGTAGAAGAATAACCTTAGTTTTTAAGGGTAGGAAGAAGTATCCTGATTTACTCTAAAGTAGTTCAGCATAATTCATGGCTATAAGTAGATGGAGCCAGTATAGCGAGATGTTACAATTGTTACTCGTGTATATGGCTTTGCTGTTTGTTATGGTGTTTCACTTTTTTCTTGTATCTTTTAAGTTGTCACAATAAAAAAAAATCCTGTTTTTAAGAACCAGAGGGTGCTGCTGATTTTGATTTCAACATGAGTACTTTATTTCTAAATACTTTATACTAAATCTTTGTCAAATTCTTGCCCAACAACTATTTGAGACATTTGTTACTAGCCAGGCACTGGTCAGGGTAGCAAGGCAACCTGAGGAAATAGAAAACAGGAGGAGCTTCTAGTCTAGTAAAAGGCTATGCAGTGGTGGCGCACGCCTTCAATCCCAGCACTCAGGAAGCAGAGGCAAGGGGATCTCTAAGTTCAAGACCAGCCTGGTGTACTAAACAAATTTCAGGAAAGCCAGAGCTACACAGAGAAACCCTGCCTCCAACCTAAATAAGTAAAAATAGGTTATTTTGGGTTTTTGGAGAGGGCTGCTCAGCAGTTAAAAGTGATTTTTGCTCTTCTAGAGGCACAGAGCTTGGTCTGGTATCATGATCAGACTTTTCACAAGATGAAGTTCAGGGGTTCCCAGTTGACAAGGCATACCCTGCTAGACTGAGAGACAGAGAGCTCAAAGAATTAGGCTATAAGGAGAGATGGCATGAAACAAGTTGTCTGAAGCAAAGCTGATGCCTATGGCTTTCCCATAGACCTTCTTTCACCATAAAGTGCTATGCATTTAAAAGTTAGGTGATGAGAGTAACTGCAGAGGAGACCATTACAACCATCTGTGGGTTTTGTTGTTTGTTTTGTTTTTCCAGACAGGGTTTCTCTGTGTAGCCCTGGCTGTCCTGGAACTCACTCTGTAGACCAGGCTTGTCTCAAACTCAGAAATCCACCTGCCTCTGCCTCCCATCTTTGTTCTGGTTTGTTTTGAGATAGGATTTCTCTGTGTAGCCCTGGCTGTCGTGGAATTCTCTCTATAGACTAGGCCGGCCTCGAACTCAGAGATCCAGCTGCCTTTGCCTCCCAAGTGCTGAGACTAAGTGTGTGCATTACCAGGCCCAACTCAGGTACATCTACCTTGACACTCCAATATCTGAGCACTGGCAATTGAGTATTTCTGTGGCATAGAAGTATAGGAAGCACATCATGTGCATTCTTAGGACCTCAGGAAACGGCCTTCATAACCTTGGCCAAACAGCAGGAATAAGTGTTCTTGACTACAAGAAAAGCATCAATCAGACAACAAATGTATCTATATCCTAAAATCTGCTAGTCAACAGCAGACTAATAACCCATCCATGGGCCTGACGGAGAGACCACAAGCTAGCTGTCAAGACAGAACGGCCCCCTAGTGGTCAGAAAAAGAAATACACAGTGAATTTTACGGCTTTTTTTTTTTTTTTTTTTTTTTTTTTTTTGGTGTGTTTTTGTTTTTGTTTTTGTTTTTGATATCCGAGTGCTTTGCCTGGGTGTGTGTATATGCTTGGTACTCCTGAGGCCAGAAGAAGGCGTCAGAGCACGTGCAAACAGTCACAGACAATTGTGAAACCCCATGGAGGTTCTGGGGACCAAAGCTGGGTCTTCTGCAAGAGTAAGTAATTTTAACCACTGCTGTGTATCTCTAACTCTTCAAGGTAATTTATACAAAACCTCCTGTAGGTGTGATGGTAAATGTCTATAGTCCCAGCATCTGGGAGGAAGGCGGGTCAGGAAAAAACATGTTCAAAGCTTACCCAGACTACCTAACAAGACCTTTTCTCAAAATTTGTTCCAAGCCAAACATGGTACCACATACCTTTGACCCCAGCACTTGGGAGACAAGATACAAGTGGATCTCCTAGTCTATGGAGCAACTTCTAGACCACACCAGACTACACATTGGGACTGAAGGAAAAAAGCATTTATTTATTTTTATTTTTGGTTTTTCTTTAAAAAAAAGGGGGGGTGGCTGGTGAGATGGCTCAGTGGGTAAGAGCACTGACTGCTCTTCCAAAGGTCCTGAGTTCAAATCCCAGCAACCACATGGTGGCTCACAGCCATCCATAATGAGATCGGATGCCCTCTTCTGGTGCGTCTGAAGACAAGTACAGTGAATTAAGCCGGAGCAAGTGGGGCCGTCCTGAATTCAATTCCTAGCTGCCTCATGATGGCTCATGGCCATCTATACAGCTACAGTGTATTCATACATATAAAATAAATAAATCTTTAAAGAAAAAAAAAGATTTGCCAAGAAGGCAGTGGTGGTACAGGCCTTTAATCCCAGCACTTGGGAGGCAGAGGCAGGCAGATTTCTGAGTTTGAGTCCAGCCTGGTCTACAGAGTGAGTTCCAGGATAGCCCAGGACAGCCAGGGCTACTCAGAGAAACCCTGTCTCGAAAAACCAAAAAAAAAAAGAAAAAAAGAAATGGAAGATACAGGGGTTGGGGAGTTAGTTCACTTAGCAAAGTTGCCGCGCACAAGTATGAGGATCTCCATTTGAGCCAAAGAACCCATATGGCATGGTGGTTACGGCATGGTGGTGTGTGCTTGTGATCCCAGCCCTGAGGGAGCAGAGAAAGGTAGACCCCTGTGGCTTGCTGCAGCCAAACTAACCTATCTGAAGAATCCAAGATCTTGTCTCATAAAGGAGGTGGGAAGATGATGACTGCTCTTCCACAGGACAAGAGTTCAATCCCCAACACTTACACTAGTGGATGTGGGGAGATGGCAAAGGGTTACTAGCACCCACACTAGCTTACATTTACCTGTAGCAGCAGCTACAAGGCCTCTGATGCCTTCTGCCTCCATGAGCATGGCATTTACTGACAGAGACACACGCACAAACATGATTTTGTTGTTGTTGTCGGCTTTGCGAGACAGTTTCTCTGTGCAGCCCTGGCTGTCCTGGAACTCAACACTATAGATAGACTAGGCTGGCCTCAAACTCAGAAATCAGCCTACCTCTGCCTCCCAAGTGCTGGGATTAAAGGCGTGCACCACTACTGCCCTCACATGCACCTTTCTAGACACACACACAGACACAGACAGACAGACAGATACCCAAAATCTTTATGGTTGGGAAGATGGCTAAGGGTTAAGAGCACTTGCTGCTCTTCCAGAGATCCTGAGTTTGGTTCTCCAGTACCCAGCACCCACATCAGGTGGTTCGTACCTATCTTAACTCCAGCCCCAGAGCACCTGAAGCCTCTGGCCTCTTCTACCACTTACTCTCATATCTCACATGCACATACCCAATACAGACACACGGACATACACATAATTACAAATAATGAAACAAACCTTTTTCTTTTTTTCTGAGGCAAGGTTCACTATATAGCCTTATCTATCCTAGAATTCTTTCTGTAGACCAGGCTGGCCTCAAACTCACAGAGATCTGACTGTCTCTGCCTCCAGAGTACTGGGATTAAAGGCATGGACCACCACTGCCAAGCAAGTAAGTCTTTTTTTTTTTTTTAGATTTATTTATTTTATTTATTTGAGTACACAGTTGCTGTCTTCAGACACACCAGAAGAGGGCATCAGATGTCATTATAGATAGTTATGAGCCACCATGTGGTTGCTGGGAATTGAACTCAGGGCCTCTGGAAGAACAGTCAGTGCTCTTAACCTCTGAGCTGTCTCTCCAGCCCCAAGTAATTTTTTTTTTTAAATCTTAAAAAACAACAAACAAGCCAGACAGTGGTGGTGCAAGCCTTTAATCCCAGCACTTGGGAGGCAGAGACAGGTGGATTTCTGAGTTCAAGGCCAGCCTGGTCTACAGAGTGAGTTCCAGGACAGTCAGGGCTACACAGAGAAACCCTGTCTCAAAAAACAAAAAACAAAAACAAACAAAAAAACAACAAACATTAGTCACTAAAATGAAAACATAATTTTCCAGAGATTAACTAGTAGGAAAAACAAAATACAAGACAGTATGAAAACATTTTGTAAAAACGTTTCAAAGATGTTTAATAGATTTTTGCATTGCTACTTAGAAAGAAAATAGGTTAAGCCTAGAGTGATGATTTATGCCTAGAATTCCACTTGGAGGGTGGAGGCAGGAGGATTATGAGTACAGAGCTAACCTATGCTATATGAATAAAATCTATCTGAAGAATGTAAGAGTTGGAGGTGTGAGTTCCTGTGACAGAGCATTGCCTAGCATGCACAAGGCCTTGAGTTGGAGTGCCAGAAACCCCTACCCTCCCACCCCCTGTTCAAAGGTTTAATTTTTAGTTCACATATATTGAGTGAGAAGCTCGAGCTTTGGGTGGTACTGCTTGCCTGAGGTCCATCATGGTAAGAGTGTGTAGAGTATGCAGAGACAGCTAGAGCTCCCAAGACTGAGAAGGGAGGCTGTCCTGCTCTTGTGTTATACTGCCTCTGTCAGAAGTAGCCCGTGACCCTCCACAGGTCCCTTCTGATAGCAGCGTCCCTGTGACCTAATCCCTTTCCACTTCAGGTACCACACTGAGAACCAATGCTTTCATAAAAAAAAAAAAAAAATTAAGAGTTTCTCTGTATGGCCCTGGCTGTCCTGTACCTCACTCTGTAGACCAGGCTGGCCTCAAACTCAGAAATCCACCCATCTCTGCCTCCCAAGTGCTGGGATTATAGGTATGTGCCACCACTGCCCGACTATAGAAATTCTTTGGGGTGCATATTCAAACCATATTCAAATTCTCAGAATATGTGTGCATTCCCTGCTGTCCCCAGACCTGCACGTGAGAAGTCACTGTGGAAGAGAATGGGTAGGAGAGCGGGAAGGATGACTTTGTTCTTCTTTCTGTGTTGTTCCATTTTTAATTTTAAAATGATCAATCTGTTCTGTGTGGTAGGGTGTGTGCTTGGAGGCTGGAGAGCAACCCTCAGGAGGTGGTCCTCTCCTGTCCTGTGAGTCTTGGGGCTGAGACTCATCTCCACGATTTGAACCACCCACTATCCTCTTGTGACATCTTAAAAACATCTTGTACTGTGTTGTATGTTGTGTTTTTAAACATATTTTCATGTTTTGAAATATAAGATGGGCTGGAGAGATGGTTCATTGGTCAAGAGCACTGGCTGCTCTTGCAGAGGACCCAGGTTCAGTTCCCAGCACCACATGGCAGCTCACTACTGTCTATAGCCAGTTCTGGGTGATCTGATGCCCTCTTCTGACCTCCGCAGGCACCCATATGGTGCAAACATACATGCAGCAAACCACTCACACATAAAATAAAAATACTTAAAAATAGTTGGGCAGTGGTAGTATTATAATCTTAGCACTGGAGGGCAGAAGCAAGCAGATCTCTGTGAGTTCCAAAACAGCCTGATCTACAGAGCTAGCTCTAGAATAGGCAAGGAAACACAGAGAAACCCTGTCTTGAAAAAAGGAGGAGGAGGAGGAGGAGGAGGAAGATGAGGAGGAGGAGGAGGAGGAGGAGGAAGAGGAGGAGGAGGAGGAGGAAGAGGAAAGAAAACAAGAAATAAAGCTAGCAACAATATATACTTTATGAAAAACTGAAGCACTGTTCATTGTTTTGTTGTTATTGATTTTTCCCTGAAGAAATATCAAAGGCTTTTTATTGCCTTTTCTTTTTTCTTTTTAAATTTTAAGACAGGGTGTGTCTGTGTAGCCCTGACAGTCCTAGATCAGGCTGGCCTTGAAGTCACAGAGATCCACCTGCCTATGTGCCTCTGCTTCCTGAGCGCTGGGATTAAAGGTATGTACCACCACCACCTTGCCCTTGTTGCTATTTTGCTGTTTTGTCATGTTTTTAGATAGGGTCTTGTTATATGGTCTCTGAATTACTGCTAGAATCAAGTGATGCCCCTCCCTGCCTCCAGCCTCCTGAGTAACTAGAGGTACTGGTGTACACCAGGATAATGTATGTGTGTGTGTGTGTGTGTGTGTGTGTGTGTGTGTGTGTGTGTGTATGATGGTTTTGACAACATCATCACCAAGATTTTTCCAGTAACGAAATGGGATGCAAAGAGTAGGAAAAACTAGTTTATTTAGATCCATTGCTTCCCTGTACATGATTCTGAGTTCTCAAATATTATCATTTATACTTCAAGCTGAGAAGTCACCATGGATTTGAAGTTACTAAAGTCTCATCTTCACTTCATAGCATAAGAAAGTGGAATATATATACATACACATATTTATTTTTTTCCCCTTTCTTTCTCCCTCTTGCTCCGGCCCCACTCGCTATACATATACTTATAAATGTATATATACATATACAAGTCATATACAGTGACACACACAAACATACACACAAGTTGACCTTAAATGATCTTCCTGTACCAACTTGAATACCTGGATATTACTGCATCTCTCACCCACTCCCACCTATTCTATACGGGCTTTAGTCTTTCTCTTAGTCTTTCTTAGAGTCTGTCTTTTTTTCTATACTTCAAAACATTTTCTTGGAATGTTGTATTTATTATCACTGTGGCTACATGTGGGAATGCACGTGGCATGGCATGTGTAGCGGTAGTAGTCAAAAGGCAGCTTTGTGGGGTTGGTTTTCCCCTTCATATGGGTTCTGAGCACCAAGTCAGTTGCCAGGCTTTGTGTCAAGCACCTTACTGGGAGAGCAGTCTTGCCTGCCCCTTAGAGTTTTTCTTAGCCTCTAATCGATTCTTGAAATTGGGTTTTCTTTCAGCTTCCCAAATCACAGATGTTCTCCTGCCCTGTGAAATCTAGGGACTGCCTGGCCAGAGCATTACTGTAACTGTTCTGGAGAAAACCCTTCCTTTGACTGCCAGGAATCCTAGCTTCCAGTACGGGGAAGGGGTAGTGTGGCAAGACTTTGACACGGTGCCAAGTCAGTGCCTTCTTTTCCCTTTAGCCATCTGTGGGTGACTGGCTGGAGCCCATGGATTAAAACCACAGCATACAGGCCTGGAAGGGGTAGCCTAGGAGTTGAGGCCAGTCACTTTTGGGGAATGTGTGGTTTCGAGACAGCATTTCTCTGTGTAGCCCTGGCTGTCCTGGAACTCAGTCCGTAGACCAGGCTGGCCTCGAAGTCAGAAATCTGCCTGCCTCTGCCTCCCAAGTATAGGGATTAAAGGCATACATGACCACTGCCCATCAGCCAGCCACTTTTGTACCATACAAATAGGACCTCCTTCAAACCACAGCCCAACTGATTTAAATGCCTTCCAAATGAGAAATCAAGAAAACATTGTTGTGCATGGATCAGCAGTGTAGCAAAACATGTTAGGAATATCTACAGGTCTATGGCAAAGCATTTGCCTAGCATGCATAAGGCTCTCTGCTGGCTCCCATGGGCATGTTAGTGGTACACTAACATTCATGCAAGTTAAGTACTCACACATACTTATACACATAAAATATAAGTAAAATCTTAGAAAGAAAGAAGAAGCCATTGAGAAAGGCAGCCAGCATCAACTTCTGGGCTCCACACTTGTGTTTGCACGTGTGCATGCATACGCCACCAAGTGAACATGCCCATATGAACAGGAACATACAACAAAACACACACACATGTGAGTACTGGGGGAGAAAACAAATGGGTCTCAGGTTCCTTTTAGCAAGGTGTACTGGTTGGTTTTGTGTGACAACTTGACACAGGCTGGAGTTATCACAGAGAAGGGAGCTTCAGTTGGGGAAGTGCCTGCATGAGATCCAGCTGTGGAGCATTTTCTCAATTAGTGATCAAGGGGGTAGGGCCCCTTGTGGGTGGTGCCATCCCTGGGCTGGTAGTCTTGGGTTCTATAAGAAAGCAGGCTAAGCAAGCCAGGGAAAGCAAGCCAGTAGGAAACATCTCTCTATGGCCCCTGCATCAGCTCCTGTTTCCTGACCTGCTTGAGTTCCAGTCCTGACTTCCTCTGGTGATCAACAGCAATGTGGAAGTAAGCTAAATAAACCTTTTCCTCCCCAACTTGCTTCTTGGTCATGATGTTTGTGCAGGAATAGAAACCCTGACTAAGACACAAGGGATAGGCTTAATGCAAAGGGAAGGGTCAGGTACCTGGAAAGGGCCACAGAGTCAGAGAAAGTCAGTGTGAGCTCCTGCCCATCTTCTCCCCCCCCCCCGTAATGACTTTACTTCATTGGTTTGCAGGATTTTTTTTTTAAACTGGAAATAGTTTTTGAATTAAATTCAAATTACAATGTTGTGTCAATCCCTAACTCTATAAAGTTACATGACATTTAAGTTCTTACTGCCCCTTTTGTTGTTGTTGCTTTTTCTACATTTTTATTTACATAAAAAGTTTGTGGCTGGGCAATGGTTGCACATGCCTTTAATCCCAGCACTTGGGAGGCAGAGGCAGGCGGATCTCTCTGAGTGTGAGGCAAGCCTGAGCTATATAGCAAGTTCCAGCTAGGACAGCCAGGGCTATTTAGGAAGACCCTGTCTCAAAAAAAAAAAAAAAAAAAAAGAAGGATGAGGAGAAGGAGAAGGAGAAGAACAAGAAGAACAAGAAGGCAGTTGCGGCGCATGCCTTTAATTCCAGCACTTGGGAGGCAGAGGCAGGCAGATTTCTGAGTTCGAGGCCAGCCTGGTCTATAGAGTGAGTTCCAGGACAGCCAAGGCTACACAGAGAAACCCTGTCTCAGAAAAAGAAGAAGAAGAAGAAGAAGAAGAAGAAGAAGAAGAAGAAGAAGAAGAAGAAGAAGAAGAAGAAGAAGAAGAAGAAAGAAAAAAGAAAAAAGAAAAAAAGAGCCAGGAGTGGTGGTACATGCCTTTGGTGCACTTCGGAGGCAGAGGCAGGCAGATTTCTGAGTTCAAGACCAGCCCGGTCTACAGAGTGAGTTCCTGGACAGCCAGGGCTATACACAAAAACTCTGCCTCAAAAAAACAAAAACAAAAAAACAAAAAAAGAAAGGAAAGCTTATATGTGCATGTATGATGAGTATGTGTGTATGTGTAGACATATATTTGCCATGGCACATGTTTGGCAATCGGGAAATCTTTTGGGAGTCATCTCTTCCCGTCCACCCTATAGGACCCGGGGATCAAACTCAAGTTTCATGTTTGGAAGCAGGTGCTTTTACTTTCAAAGACATCTTGTTGGCCCTATTTTTTAAAAAAAGATTTTTAAAGATTTATTTATTTTTATGTGGGTTGGTGTTTTGCCTGCATGTATGTCTGTGTGAGGGTAGCAGGTCCCTTGGAACTAGAGTTACAGACAGATGAGAGCTGTCATGTGGGTGCTGGGAATTAAACCTGGGTCCTCTGTAAGATCAGCTAGTGCTCTTACCCATGAACCATCTCTTCAACCCTTGGCCCCATTATTTTGTTTGTTTGAGATAATGTTTTATGTAGCCCAGGATATCCTCAAACTCACTATGTAGATGAGTCTACATCCATGACCTCTATATCCTCCTGTCTTTCATGTCCCTGAGGTGAGATTGTAGGTGTACACCACCTCATCTGGCTGGATTTTTGTTTTGAGACAAGGTCTCACTATATATATATATGTATGGTGTGTGTGTGTGTTTGTGTGTATATATACAATGTATATATATATATATACACAATATATATATACATACATATATACACACACAATGTATATATACACATACATATATATACACACATGTATATATAGTGAGATATTGCAATATATATATATATATATATATATATATACACATATATCTATATAGTATGTATGTATGTTCAAACTTGCTGCACTCCTCCTTCCTAGGAGCCTTCCAGGTGGTAAAATTATAGGTCTATGTCTCCACCACTGGTTCCATATTGCTCTTCCCAGGATCATCTATAGTCTTTCTAACCTCATACTGACCCTGCCTAAGGGTCCTTAATTTCCTCAAGGGAATAAACTAATCCACTATAAGTCTCTTTTTCTTTTTACTTTTCTAGTGGTTTATGAGTGAGACTTGACATTTGACAAGATAAAGGAAGGTAATCTGTTGGGAACCATGAGAGCCCTGAGATAAATATCCTGCCCCAGCTAATTGAGAACCCGGAGATTAACATCCTGCCTGACAATCACAAGGATGTGAACCCTGAGATTAACATCCTGCCTGACAATCACAAGGATCCGGCTTGGCCCTGGGAAAAGAACATTCACAGAAATCCACCCCCTCTCCACCTGTCATCCACCCACTTCCCACCCGTCACACCGGAGCTCAACCCCAGAAGATTTTGTAACCCTCCATCTCCCTCCTTCCTCTCCCCCTCCCCTCCAAGATTTTTGCTTTAAATATGCTCGGCTGCACTAAGTAAACGGCTCTTGACAAGCAATGCTTCCTTGAGTCCTGTTGTCTCTCTCTCGCCCATTCTTTATTCACAGGTTGTGACCCTCCTCGTTCCCCCCTCCGAATAACGTGACCTGCAGGCCAGGTCAGCAATCAAAAATGAGTATTCTACCTTGCTTCATTGTTTTAGAAAGGGTTTTGTGCTCCAAGGCCTGGCTTGTCTGGGGCTCCCTGTGCAACAGGACCTGCTGGCCTGGAGCTCCCTATGTAGACCTTAAACCAGCCTTAAACTTGAAGGAATTCTCTTGCCACTGTCCTTCAAGGGCACAATGTGCCACTACATCTGGTTTCTTCGGTTTTTCTCTTTCTGAGATATTGTTGTATAATCCAGGCTGGCCTTAAACTCATGCAGTCCTCCTGCCTCAGACACCTAAGTGCTAGGAGTATAGGCATCCATCACATGGCTGTCTTAGTAAGTATTCTAGAAACAGGAAAGGCAGCCTTGTAAAAAAGGAGATAGGAAAACTCTAATGGGGGACTGAAAGTCAGCAGTTGGAATGGCAAAGGGGGACTAGACAGAGAGGCCTTTCGTTGAATTTTTTTTTTTAGTTTGAGGGGAGCGGTGTGTGCACGCTCATATGCTAAAGGGAAACAGCCTAGGAGGAGGGGGGCAGACATGAGCATAGGACAAGGTCACAAAGAAGAGAGGAGAGAGGGAACTAAGGATCCATCTGGAAGCAAAGACTGACCTTAAAAGAGGAAAAGGAGATCTCCCCTTAGTGGACATGAGAACAGGCAAGCTGGAGGCTAGGGTAGGTTTACCACTCGTTTCTTCCAGGTAGAAGCTGTTTTCTCCCCGAAGCATGAGACTGTGTGCTGAGAAAAAGAAGCACATAGGTGGGACATAGCCTCTGTGGACGACTGTATGTACCCATGAACTCAGAAAAGCATTGCCTGCCCAGTGGTGGATTGTTATTAACAGCCTGAGTGGAGGTGCCTGAAAGGGAGGGTTGAATTCATCCAGGCTTGGAGCCAGCCAGGCAGGGACAAGAAAAAGGCAGAAGGTGGGAAGAACGTAGGGCAGTGAACCTCTGCAGGCCCTGGACTCGAGCCCCAGCATTGGGCCGAGTTGTGATGGAGCCGTGAGTTTGCTCTTACCCAACAACGTCTTGTTTGGCTTCTGGGTATATTTTCACCTTCAGATCCTCCTACCTTCAACTTCCTAAATGCTGAGATTACTGGTGTGAACCACCGCACCCAGCTTTCAAGTGATGGTTTTACTTTATTTTTCCTTCTTTTTAAGTTCTTTTTTGTTAAGGTCTTGCTATGTAGCCTACACTTAACCCCAAATTCACTATCCTCCGGCCTTAGCTGCCTAAACGCCAGGATTGCAGCAGGCATGTACAACCATGCCTGGATTTGCCTGTGCCAGTTTCGTTTAGATATGCTTGGATCTACAGATACTTAACCATTGTCCGCAAAGAAACCGGAAGTACAGGTTTGTTGCCTAAGAACAATAGGCTTTCCCCTATAGCCTAGGTGTGTGCTGAGCCAAACTATCTAGGCTTCTAAGTACGCTCCGTGATGTTCCCATAATGACAAACTCAAACAGCGGCTCTTTTCTCAGCAAATCTCCATGTTAGTGGACGCATGAGTACTCTATCCAACTCATGGGTTCATTTCCAGCGTCGTTTCCTCAATTAGCCCTTAGGACCACTTTTCTAACGTCACCCACATTCCTTTACCTAAAGCTTTTCAGCATGCAGCTATTTATTTACCCAGCTATGTCCACCTCTTCCTGTAGATTGTAAACTTCGGGAGAAGGCTTCCCAGGATCTAATTCAGTATGAGAAGTGCTGAAGAGAAGAGCCCAGTTGGCAGAGGGCCTGCTCAGCTGAGCATCCAGCATCGTGGCCTAAGGAACTACCGGTTCTGGGGGTGGGAGAGATGGCTCAGCGGTTAAGAGCACTGATTGCTCTTCCAGAGGTCCTGAGTTCAATTCCCAGCGACCACATGGTGGCTCACAACCCTTTGTAATGGGGAGATCTGATGGAACAGTGTACTCACATACATAAGATAATTAATTTTAAAAGAAAGGAACGTCAGGTTCTAGGCCTTTCCATTGTGAAGACAGTGCTCGTTGGACTACCCAAACCATATCGGGTAAAGCAGCCTAACGAATCCTGTTTTGACATAGGAACGGTGCATCGGAGAGAAAGACTGTTGCTTTTGCTTCTGGACCCTCCCTTCCTGGGAAACTGGAAAGGAAGCTGCCAGACTTGAAGGCACTTGCTTCTACTCATCTTGGAAACACTTAAAACCATGTCTAATGCTGCACTCCTAGAATATAAATTCAGGCAAGTAGCCCAGGAGAGTCAAAATCCTGACTTTAAGCACATTTGAAGAAGGCGAGGGGGAAAGAATAAAAGAAAGGGAAGGAAGGGAGAAAGAAAGAAGAAATTGTAATTATGACCTAACCACAGTCAAAAACTCTCTTTGGTGTCCATTGAGCTGTTATTACCGGGAAGCTGCAATCTTAAGAACTCTGTGCTTGTGCAGCCAAGCAGAGGAAGGGAAAATCAGGCAGGAAGCCACTGAGTACAATCATGCACTTGCTGGCCTTCCTCAGGTTCAGCCCTCTGCTTGGAGGTTCAGCCCCCCACCGCCCCTCACCCCTTCTAGGAGGCCCAGGCTAGAAAGAGAAATCAGTGGGAAACTGTTCTTTCTGATGTCAAACGCCAGCTTCTATCAGACAGATGAATAAAGCCACAGGCAACAACAGGCAGGCCCTTTTGTTGGCTGTGCGAGCGGTTCGAAGTTTTCTTCCTCAATGTTCTGTTCCTTAGACCAAATGCTAATATATTCTGACCTAAAACATGGTGCATAAAATTAAGGGATCGTTCTGAGAGCACTTCACCCCACTGGCCTCTCTACGTACGTTGTGATAGGGCTCTTTCAAGGAGGGATAATTTATTGTAAAGTGAATTCTGCTGCCTGTGGTAGGAGAATTACTCTTCTACTTTCTGATTTTTTTTGTTTTTGTTTTTGTTTTGTTTTTTGTTTTTTGTTTTATTTTTGTTGTTGTTGTTGTTGTTGTTTTGGGTTTTGTTTTGTTTTGGTTTGGTTTGGTTTTTTTTGGTGTTTTCGAGACAGAGTTTCTGTGTATTCCTGGCTGTCCTAGAACTCACTCTGTAGACCAGGCTGGCCTTGAATTCAGAAATCTGCCTGTCTCTTCCTGGGATTAAAGGCATGCACCACCGCTGTCCAGCTTTGTTTTAGTTTTTGAGACAATGTTTCTTTGTGTAGCCCTGGCTGTCCTGGACTCCCTTTGTAGACCAGGCTGGCCTGGAACTCAGAGATCCACCTGTCTCTGCATCCCATGGGATCAAAGGTGTGCATCCATGACCAGCTGGGTTTTTATTTATTTGTTTGTTTTTAAAATCTATTTATTTTAATTTCACATACTTCGTGTGTGAGGAAGTCGGTGTAACTCCCCCTGAAAAAGGAGTTAGTTGTGAGCTGCCATTTAGGGGCTGGGAACCAAACTCAGGTCCTCTGGAAGAGCAGCCAGGGCTCTTTACTGTTGAGCCATCTCTTCAGGCCCCTGATTTTATTCTGAATTCTCTCTGTGTGCAAGTGTGTGCTGGATGAGGCAGAGGTGTTGGGTTCCTTGGAACTGGAGTTACAAGGCCTGATGTGGATGCTGGAATCAGACTCTGGCCCTCTTTAAGGGCAGCATACACTCCTAACCACTGAACCCTCTCACCATTGCCAGCTCTAGAACTTGAGAGCAAAACAAACTAAAGCAAGGATGTGTCTGTCCCCAAGAAACCCAGGACAAGTCTCACTCAGAACCTGACTCCACTCAGCACTTCTCACCCCACCCCCTACCCAATACTTCTCCACCCCAGGGGCTGGGCTTCCACTTCACAGATTCCTATATAGCTCAGCCATTTTGGATTTGGGCTCATCTGGTTCCCTTGTTCTCATTCTCTCCTTCCTTCTCCCTCCATCTCCCTCCCTTTCCCTCCATCTGTCTCTCTCTCCCTCCCTCTCCCTCCCTCTCCCTCTGTCTCTCTGTCTCTGTCTCTCTGACTCTATCTCTCTCTTATCATGACCCCAGCTATTTTGCTGGCCATGTTTAGCCTCAACTCTTCTAGTTTCCTCTGGCTGTTCTCTTCCCCATGTTCTACAATAAAACTATTCTCCTCAACCATACTTAGTAATAGTCAGGTCCTCATTTTCATTCAATATGCTGATGGGGATGCTATGCTATGGGATCAAAGCAAAAAACGCTTCTGACACTGGCAATTCATATCTACTGCCAACATCCATGAAACCACACAGGCAAACATTCGTCTGCAAGATGCCTTCGGAAGGCTTGTGCCTTCTTTTGCCTTTACTCTGCTCTGTATCACCCCAATAATATCATAAGCTCTTCCCCGGAGGTACAGAGTCATCTGGTATGGCAAGCTAAGATTGATAATTTCAAAGCCCTGAACTTCATTCTTGGTATTTACTGAGAACCTGTGGAGACTGCATTTTAATGAGAGGGACTAACCCCGATAAAATGTTCTACAGTGATAAATGATATGAAGAAAAAAGTAATCAGGTTAAGACGAGGAAGCCCTTATAGATAATGCTAACAAAAAAGGCCTTCCAACGTTCTCAACTGAGCAGCAGCTGAAGAGGCAGGTAGACCATGCTAGGGAGTGGTGGGGCAGTGGAAAGAAGGACTCTAGGCAGAGGGATTAGCATTTTCAAAGGCTGAGAGGTTTGGTTTAATGCAAAAAGAGCAAGCAAAGCTCTAGATTGAAATGGAGACTTGCGGACCAATTTGATGTCAGAGCCTGTGTGGTTTCACGGATGTTGGCAGTAGACACGAATTGCCTGTGTCAGGTCAGAGGAGCTTGGCATCGAGCGACACAAGGAAGAATCGGAACAAGAACAATTAGCATTTCCCAAGATCTCTGTGTGATGATTTTGGCATAGGTATAAATTTCTCTCCACATCACGTTTCTTCTCTCCTTCCTCTGGCTCCATATTTATCTACATTTTTTTTTTCTTTACCAAAACAACCACACTGTTATTGATATAATTCTAACAGAAAACCTTTCTCTTCAACATCTATGCAGTGTGGCCAGAAACCAGGAGACTCAGAATAGGAGATGGATAACTTGGAAATCGAGGACCTGGCTATTAGCAGGCCTTTTGGCTGCACGGGTTAGATAGACATAACTATTCTTACTACCTCTGCATGGATGAGGGTTACAAGGCCCAAAAGATCGAACAGTGCCCAAGATTACAAAGCAAAATGTCTAGACAAAGACTCCAGTGCTATGGCCTAAGTATGTCCTCCCAAACTTTTCTGATGACACTTAGTGGCTAATATGGTAGTATACAAAAGTATGGCCTCTGAGAAGAAAATAGAGGGGCTGGAGATACGGCTCGGTGGCTAAGAATGAGTATTGCTCTTCCAGAGGGCAGGAGTTTAGATTCCAGCATCCACCTTGAAGGCTCATAACTCCTTATAAACCCAGGAAACACAAAGCTCCTGTGGGCATCTGCACTCATGTGTACACACATGCAAGCACCTTAAAACTAAAATAAAAATTTTAAATAGAAGTTATTAGCGGGGTCTGGGTAAATGTCTCAGTCAGTAAAATGAAGTGAAAACTTCTAGTTCTTTGGAAAGTTAGTTACATCAAATGATGTTTTGCTGGGGCACACAGGTGAAAGAATATTTTTCTTTTGGGGGGTGTTGTGGGTTGAGACAGGGTTTCTCTGTATAGCCCTGGCTGTCCTGGAACTCACTCTGTAGACCAGGCTGGCCTCGAACTCAGAAATCCGTCTGCCTCTACCTTCCAAGTGCTGGGATTAAAGGCATGAGCCACCACTGCCTGGCCCAAGAATGTTTTTCTGAAGCAGACACAGGTAAAAGGATGTTTTGATATGGCAGACAGGTGAAAGGACACTTAATGACCTCACAGGCAGTGGGAGACGAGCACTGAGCATTGGCTTGGTTTGCTATGCCTCACTATTCTTCCCTGCTGACCAGCATGGCATGATTGGTCCGCCTTAAGTAGCATTTTTTAAAAGATTTATTTATTGGCCTTATGTATATGAGTACAATTATAGCTATCTTCAGACACACCAGAAGAGGGTGTCAGATCCCATTGCAGATGGTTGTGAACCACCATGTGGTTCCTGGGATTTGAACTGAGGACCTCTGGAAGAGCAGTCAGTGCTCCTACCAACTGAGCCATCTCTCTAGCCCCTTACATAGATAGCATTGTGGAGCTCAACTTGTGGTAACTCCAACATTGAGAGAAACTCGCCCAAGAACTGTCCATGAGGTTCCTACAGCAGCTTGCAGCTTCCGTGACCTCACCTGAGGCTGATTGGCAAGTCTGGCGGTTTCATCCAGAATGAACTACATACAGCTGCCTGGTGTCGCTGAAAGGACTGGACTGTAGCTGCTGGATCGTGCCTGGTGTCTGTCTGCCTAGAGAACTGGTTTGAAGGTGCTGAATAGTGTTTAGTGTTTGCTACAGGACTGACCTGCTGCCAAAGAAGATCAAGCTCACCCCCAAAGGACTACTGTTGAACAGGTCCAGTTCCCCCATAACTTTTCTCTTCCACTACCTCTGCTGAGTGGGTGATGGGCTAGAAGAGAGATTGAACCCTTGTTAAAGTACGTTGCAAAAAAAATTTATGCCTACAGTAAAAGAAATGTCCACTGCAAAAGCATGAGGACCTGAGATTGGATTCCCAGCAATGTGAAAAAGCCAGGAGGAATAGCATGAACTTGTAATTCCAGAACTGGGAGGTGGAGAAAGGAGAATCCTAGGAGCAGCCTACCAGCCAATGAATGGGCTCCTGAGATAGCGGAAAAATTCCTTTTCACCCAATGACAACAACTACTGCCCTCCACATTGCACACAGATGTCCAAGCATACCCATACTGGCATATGTGCATAAGCATAAACATAAACTTGTACACATATAAACACACATATCAGGGTGGGGGCAAGATACTCACTTGAGCTCAGGAGTTCAAGGTCAGCCTAGGCAATATATAGTAAGACTCTGTTAAGTTTTTTTTTTTTTTCTTTTAAGCATTTAGATCATTCAGACTTCTGGTCAATGGAATTCAGGCCCTTATATAAAAGGCTACATAGCAAGGTGGCACATGCCTTTAATACTTGGGAAGCAGAGGCAGGCAGATCTCTGAGTTTGAGGCCAGCCTGGGCTACAAGTGAGTTCCAGGACAGCCAGGGTTACACAGAGAAACCTGTCTCGAAAAACCAAAAGAAAGAAAAAATGGGAAAAAAAGAAATTTGTTATAGCAGCACAAATAGTTATACCTTTGTGTACATGGAAACTACATGCTGAAATGAAAATTTGGGGTTAGGGACAGAGGAAAGGTCTGGGGAGTGACTGGGAGACAGATAAGGGAAACTGTGGTCAGGATATTAGAAAAAAAGAAAGAAAATAAATGTTTATATGTATATATTATTTATACATATTTATAAATATAAATGTATATACATATATAAATATGTATAAAGAAATATGTATATCAGAAATTTTCTTCATATATAAACAAAATATATTTATCTATTTTCTTCATTCATATATACATGAAATATATATATATGAAATGAAAATTGAGGCTCATCAGAAGAGCACAGGTTTAACAGTGCCCTGGCTGCAGTTACTCTACTGATTTCCAAACTAAGAGCCATTTTCCTTTCTCTAGTCTTATGACTACTTATTTAGTGGTCTGCCTAGGCCTTTTACTGGGAAAACTCACGCTTTATATTATGACTATCTTAATACTTCCACCTGTGACAATTAGTTATAGCTGAGGAGAGTCAAAATAACTTAGTCAGGCCGGGTGGTGTTGGCGCACGCCTTTAATCCCAGCACTTGAGAGGCAGAGGCAGGCGGATTTCTGAGTTCGAGGCCAGCCTGGTCTACAGAGTGAGTTCCAGAACAGCCAGGGCTACACAGAGAAACCCTGTCTCAAAAAACCAAAAAAATAAATAAATAAATAAAAATAACTTAGTCAGATGTGGCTCTTAGTAGAGGATGCTAAGACAGATGAATCATGAGTTCAAGATCAGTTAGGTTATGTACCAAAGCCTTTCTCAGCATCCTCTTTCCCAAAGTTACCTGCTTGAGGGTCACACAAGGTTCTACTTTCAGTTTGTCACTGTAATGCCCTAGATAATCATCACATTGTTGCTATCTCTGGTGCTGGGATTTAGGGAAACTTTTCTTTCTTTTAGTTTCTGCTTGTTTGTTTGTTTTGTTGTTGATGGTGGTGGTTTTTGTTTTTTTGGTTTTTTTCCCAGACAGGGTACCATGGTTTGAATATACTTGGCCCAGGGAGTGGCACTATTTGGAGGTGTGGCCTTGTTGGAATAGGTTGGACTAGGTCACTGTGGGCGTGGGCTTTAAGACCCTACTCCTAGCTGCCTGGAAGTCAGTCTTCTACTAGCAGTCTTCAGGTGAAGATGTAGAACTCTCAGCTCCTCCTGTACCATGCCTGCCTGGATGCTGCCACATTCCTGCCTTGATAATGGACTGAACCTCTGAACCTGTAAGCCAGCCTCAATTAAATGTTGTTCTTATAAGAGTTGCCTTGGTCATGGTGTCCATTCACAGCAATAAAACCCTAACTAAGACACAGGGTTTTGGTTGGAGAGATGGCTCAGTGGTTAAGAGTACTGACTGTGTTTCCAAAGGTCCTGAGTTCAAGTCCCAGCAACTACATGGTGGTTCACAACCATCTGTAATAATATCTGATGCCCTCTTCTAGTATGTCTGAAGACAGCTACAGTGTACTCGTATATAATAATAAATAAATCTTTTTTAAAAAAAGACACAGGGTTTTCTTGTGTAGCCCTGGCTGTCCTGGAACTCACTCTGTAGACAAGACTGGCTTTGAACCCCAAGAGATCTGTCTGCCTCTGCCTCCTGAGTGCTGGGATTAAAGGCATGTGCCATCATTGCTGGGCTCAACTTTACCATTTGTGGTTGTGAAACAAGGTTTCATTTTTAGCCCAGGATAGTATGGAACTCACCATGTCACTTAGACTTGCCTCAGACTCTTAGCAATCCTTCATTAGCTTCCTAAGTACTGGGATCATGGGTGTGAATTGCCCAGCCTAACATAATTCTTTTGAAATAGAAATAGCCACTTAAGGATAACCCATTAGAGACATAAGTGTCTATATAAGCTAGTTAGTTGATTCATTTTACAGATCTACTGAAGGCTGTAGTACAGCCTAAGAAGTTTGGGTTCCTGGCAAAAGGGGAGAGAAAGGTAAGGCCAGAAGTGTCAGAGACGGCTGCTTCTTTCTGAGTAGATATGGGTTATATCTTAGAAAATTCCTGGTGCTTGTTCAATACATGATGATAGTGAAACCGAGACTGGTGTTAATCTTAAGGGAAATTAAAAGGTGCTAAGCTATCAAGACTGATATAATAATGGTTCTGCAGTAGAAAGTAATAACAGTCTGACCTTTATATAGTCTTAGCATACCCAGTGCCTTTCTGCAATTGTAAAGTTGACCCTGGCTGAAGTAATGAGGAATAAGCACATCGATACAGACATATGAGCCACTGAAGAAAATCCGGAGTGATTTCTCCACTTCTACCATCTATGACTTCTAAGGAATGAACTCAGGTCATCAGTCTTGGAGGCAAGTGCCTTTACCTACTAAACACTCTCATGGGTCCTAAAAATAAAATGTGTTTTGTTTTTATGTCTTATCAAGTCTTATCAAGCTGCCCTGCCTGGCCTAGAGCTTACTATGCCCACCAGGCTTGTCTCAAACTCAGAGATTTGCCTGCCTCTGTCCAGGAGCCTAGATTAAAGACATAATGGATCATGATGCACAGCCAGAGATGTTTTGGTCACTAGCCAAAGGATCATTCTCCAGAGCCGGGGCTAGAATCCTGATGTTTTAAGGAGGTCTTTTAATTTCACTTCTGCATGGAATCTGACCATCCTGAGTATATTATGACAGACTCTCCCAAGAATCCACAGGAAGGGACATACTGAATAACAGAAAGCTCAAGGCTAAGACTGGGAAAGCAGACAGAAGTCTGGACTGTGTGACGTGGAATGACTGTTGTTGAATTTCCTTGATTTCCTATCAAGTTGAGTCCTACACAGTGAGCCTTGCCCTTTGTTTATGACTTGGCTTGAGTCATTACAGGCAGTTGATCACGCAGCTCTACTGTGCAGCCTAAACACCCCAAGGCTGAAGTCGTCCCGCTTTTGCTTAATGATGAGAATTTCTCCAGTGTGTGTCATTTCCCAAGAGGGAGCTTCACTTAAGAAGTCCTGACTGGGAGGAAAGAATCTTTGTGGCTTTTTCTCGGGAAACTTTCAAATCAGTGAGTAGGGACGCTTACTTGGATTTGAAAATTAGAACTCATTTGGAAAATGACTTTTTCGATGCTAGATTTCAAAATGCTAGACCACTTGATCGTTGCTCATTTTTTATTTGGTTATAGGAGGGAACCAAGGGGCTCATGCATGCCAGGAAACTGCTTCCCACTGAGCTGCCTTTCCAGCACTGTCACTGCCCTTCTGAAGATAAGAACTAACTGAAATCACTTGGCTTCCATGTGAAGCTGCATACTCAGAAGAGAAATACTCAAGGAACTTTCAAATTCTGTGTCTTTTAATAACCTGTTGCTAGACCACAAAGCTAGATCCAGTAGCTGAAAGAGATTTGTTGATAATACTGCCACAGTGAAAGTTATAGGTAAATGTACTAATGAAATTTAAATAGGACAAGTCCAGCTGAGTTTTGCCATGGTCCCCCATCCCCTACCTTCCACCCGAGCTTTTTTTGAGACAGTGTATTAAATTGCCCTGGCATTTGCTCTATAGCCTAGGCTGGTCTTAGATTTGAAATCCCTCAACCTCTGGAATATTGAATTGAGATTATAGGAATGCATAGTCAGGCCTGGCCCTAACTTATAGAAACTTGAAAAATTAATATGAAAGATTATTTATTTATTTATTTATTTATTAGTGTTTTTTGAGACAAGGTCTTTCTTTGTGGCCCTAGCTATCCTCGAATTTACTATGTAGACCAGGCTGGCCTGGCACTCGCAGACATCTGCCTGCCTCTGAGCTACCACATCCAGCTTTAACATAATCTTGAGACAAAGGACTCAGGTTTTCTAACTTCAAAACTTAACTGCTAAGTACCATTAATCGGCCAGTATCACACTGCCATAGTACATGTACAACTTAAATGAGAGGGAATTGGCAATAGAAATGCACTTTTTTTTCCTTTCAAAGAATTATTTATTTATATGTATATGAGTAAACTGTACCTCATACCAGAAGAGGGCATTGGATCCCATTATAGATGGTTGTGAGCCTGGAACTTGAACTCAGGACCTCTGGAAGAGCAGTTAGTGCTCTTCTTAACCACCGAGCCATCTTTCTAGCCCCCTAGAAATGTACTTTTAGAGTCAATTAGCTTTTCTTTTTTCTTTTGTTCCCCCCCCGCCCCAGACAGGGTTTCTCTGTGTAGCCCTGGCTGTCCTGGAACTCACTCTGTAGACCAGGCTGTCCTGGAACTCACTCTGTAGAGCAGGCTCAGGGGTAAAGGCCCTTGTGGCTGAGCCTGAGAACTTGAGATCTGTCTCCAGGAACCCTCATAGTGGAAGAAGAAAAACAGCTACTGCAAGTTATCCTCTGACATGTATCTCCACATGTAAACTGTGCCATTCACATGTACATGCACACAGAGTCAAATAAAGACATATAAAATATTCAAAAAACAATTCACAATTGCAACGTTTTCTACAGAAAAAGGAGGGAAAAAATTTCTATACCACTGCCCCCACCCCCCCAAAAAGATGTGATACATTTGTTTGAGTACAAAACTGATGGACTGTGTACTCCCTCTTAGTACTATATAAATAATATGAGGCTGAACTTCTGTGGGGGGAGCTACTATATGCTTTTGAAACATTTTTTTATTTTTTTAAAAAATTGCATATCCCCTCTGCTAAATTACATTTGTGAAGTAGATGTTCGAGTTGAACAAGTGAGAACTAAGCTCAGCTCTGGCTGAGGGCTGAGGTCTCCATACCTGCGTTATCTGTCTCTCCCAGATCAAGATCAAGTCTTTCACATGGGATTTCAAAGCAGTTTAAAGATGTTAATTATTCATAACAACCATGAGAAGCAGGCACATTTGATTATGAGAATTAGGTGCATTTGATTATGCCTGTTCTCTGCTTGAGGGCGTGGAAGGGTTGAAGGTTTCCCAGCATTCTACTGTCCATTGCTGTACGTGAAAGTAAGAGCTCTTCTCTTCATCAGCAATTTTCTCTTCTGGAAAAATGATAGAGTGGACTGGGGAAATAGCTCAATCAGTTAAGTGCTTGCCATGCAAGCATGAAGAGCTGAGTTCCATCTCTAACAAACCCACACCAAAGCTAGCACGGAGGCCTCCACACGTAATCCCACCTCTGAGGGCAGGGCACAGAAAAGTGATCCCTGAGACTGGCTAGCCAGTCTCCTTAGTCAGGAAGTACCAGGTCCCAGAGGGAGAGACCCTGTCTCAAAGAACAAAGTGGACGGCTCCTGAGGAACTACCCCCAAGACTGACCACACACATGCACACACATGCACATGAACATACACATCTACACATACACACAACACACAGAGAGACAGAAAGATGTTGGCCAAATAAGCAAAGCCAAACTAATTATACATGGAATATTTTAAAAACACTAGTTTTACTTTTTATGTTTTCTGTCTTTTTTTTTTTTTCTACTCCCAACCTCCTTGCAGTGAAGTTTATTAGGATAAAAGGTCTTTAAGGTCATGAGTGCCCTTGAGGTGGGAGGGAGAGCATTGAACAGAAACAGTCCGGTATCAGGAGATCTAACCCGGATGCCACCATGAAGGGGAGGAGAGGAGCATCCCTAGAGAGTGCCTTCAGAGCTGGCTCCCAGCCGCCTCCCTTCCTCATACCCATCCCATTACATTTCCTTAACTGTTTGGAGTGTCCTGCTGGGTGTGATGGCATTCACCTTTAATCCCAGCACTTGGGAGGCAGAGGCAGGCAGATCTCTGAGTTCAAACCCAGCAAGTTCCAGGACAGCTAGGGTTGATGTCTTTCGACACAGAGAAACTCTGTCTCGAAAAGAGAAAGTTAATTTATTTTGGAATTTGTTTGTTTGTCTGTTTTCTCCAAGACTGTATAATAAGACTATATATATAGACCAGGCTGACCTCAAAGCTTGTAATTCTCACTTAATCTTAGCCAAAAGGCCAAGAAGCGATAAGCTTGTAATTCTCCTGTCTCTCCTTTGAGTACTGAGGTTTCAGGCTGGGTGCACCACATATGGCTGGCCTCTTGCTTCCTATTTATTTATTTATCTATTTATTTATGGTGTTTTCCAGACAGGGTTTCTCTGTGTAGCCCCGCTGTCCTGGAACTCACTCTGTAGACCAGGCTGGCCTTAAACTCAGAAATCCACCTGCCTCTGCCTCCCAAGTGCTGGGATTAAAGGTGTGCGCCACCACCAACCGGTTATTTATTTATTTATTTATTTACTTATTTATTTTTTAAAGATTTATTTATTTTATTTTATGTGTATGAGTACACTGTAGCTGTGCAGATGGCCTTGAGCCATCATGTGGCTGCTGGGAATTGAACTTAGGACGGCCCCACTCGCTCCGGCGTAATACACTGTAACTGTCTTCAGACACACCAGAAGAGGGCATCAGATCTCATTATGGGTGGTTGTGAGCCACCTTGTGGTTGCTGGGATTTGAATTCAGGACCTTCAGAAGAGCAGTCAGTGCTCTTACTCACTGAGCCATCTCGCCAGCCCTATTTATTTATTTTTAACACGGCCACCTCTGAGATTTTTTTTTCTTTTGGTTTTCAAGTCAGGGTTTCTCTGTGTAGCTCTGTGTGTCCCGGAACTCACTCTGTAGACCAGGCTAGCCTCGAACTCAGAAATCCACCTGCCTCTGCCTTCCAAGTGCTGCGATTAAAGGTGTGTGCCACCACTGCCCGGCTTACCTCTGAGATTTTTTAAAAACCGCCATTTTGGGGCTGGAGGGATGGCTCAGCGGTTAAGAGCACTGACTGCTCTCCTGAAGGTCCTGAGTTCAAATCCCAGCAACAACAGGGAGACTCACAACCACTGCAATGAGATCTGACGCCCTCTTCTGGACTGTCTATAGGCAGCTACAGTGTACATATATATAATAAATAAGTCTAAAAAAAAACCCATTTTGCTCTGTTCTCTTACCCCCTCTTTCTCTTCTTTCTGAGACAGCATGGTTTGACGTCCAAGTTAGCTTAGAACTCCTGATAGGCAAGACAAAATGTGGGTCTCCCTAGGTTGGCCGACTCAGTCCTCAAAGGCAGTGGGAACAGAGACCTCGATCGAGGGGGTTTGGAAGCCCTGTGAGTACACTTGGCGATGACCACGACAGGACTGCTTGGGGTGATTGAAGGCTTATAAAATTTTGAGGGACTGAGGGCAGGGATATCTAGGGTGGCAAAGGTCATTGGCTGAGGGTTTAGGGTACTTGGAATACATCATTAACATGGGGAAGCATTTTAGGAATCCTAAGTGCTGGCTGAACAGGTTTAGTCAGGGGAGAGGAAACAGATCTTATAAACTAACTGAGGCTACGTGACATTCCTCAGGTAGAGGCGAGTGTGGGGGCTTAGAATTCCCCAGACAAGGTCAGAGAAGGGAGTCTCCGGTACCCCGCTGAGCCCAGAGGCTATCTGGTTGTGGTGGACTTCGACCTTAATTAGCAGAGTTTTACCTCAACAAAACAAAACAAACAAAAAAATGTGGTGTGGTCGAATTCTCCCGTAAAGAACCTGAGAGGCTGAGAGAGGAGTACTGTGAGTTCAAAATCAGCCTGGGTTAGACAGTGAGACTGTCTCAAAAACAAACACTCCAACTTATATTATTTTTGTGTATGTGTGCATGTGTGTATGTGGGCGTCTAGAGGTCAGAGATGAACATGGGATACCAATCACCTGAGACTTTTTTTTGAGACATTATTTTACTAATTGGCTCTGGCTGGCCTTGAACTCACAGAGATCTGCCCACCTCTGCCTCCCAAGTGCTGGGATTAAAGGCCTACTCTACCACACCTGGCTTTTGTTTTTATAAGTTTTATTTATTTATATTTTATGCATATGCATGTTTACACACCATGGGCATGCCTACTGCCTGCAGAGGCCAGAACAGGGCAGCAGATCCTCTGGAACTGGAGTTATACATCCTTGGGAGTCACCCTGTGTGATGTGAATCAAACCACTAACCCATTTCTCCAGCCCCCTGCCATGCCTGGTCTTTGTGTGGGTGCTGGGGATCCAAATCAGGTCTTCATGCTTATATAGAAAGCACTTTGTCCACTGAGCCGTCTCCCCAACCTATTTATTACTATTATGAGGATGATTTATTATCCCAGCAACTACGTGGTGGCTCACAACCACCCATAATGAGATCCCTCT
>NW_022196896.1:86022059-86054587 GCF_008632895.1 Mastomys coucha
GCAGTAGTGGTGCATGCCTTTAATCCCAGCACTTGGGAGGCAGAGGCAGGTGGATTTCTGAGTTCAAGAGGCCAGCCTGGTCTACAGTGTGAGTTCCAGGACAGCCAGGGCTACACTGAGAAATCCTGTTTCGAAAAACAAAACAAAACAACAACAACAAAAAATTACTTATTTATTTATTTAATGTATATGAGTACACTGTCACTCTCCTAGACACACCAGAAGAGAGCATCGGATCCCACTACAGGTGGTTGTGAGCCACCATGTGGTGCTGGGAATTGAACTCAGGACCTCTAGAAAAGCAGTCAGTGATCTTAACCTCTTCAGCCCCCAACTTCTGCCCTTCTTAGGTATGACTTTTAGTAATTTTATAGTTAATAATAAAATGCTTCCCATTTATGTTTTTGGTTCAGTTGATTATTTTTATTTTATTTATCTATTAGTGCTCTATCTGCATGTACACCTGCATGCCAGAAGAGGGCATCAGATCCCATTACAGATAGTTGTGAGCTACCATGTAGTTGCTGGGAATTGAACTCAGGATCTCTGGAAAACCAGCCAGTGCTTTTAACTACTGAGGCCTCTCTCTGGTCCCTTTATTTACTTTTAAAATATTGTTTGTAGATATTTTAAAATTAATCTTGTGTGTATGAGGGGGTATCTGTCACAAGATGCAAATAAATAAAAGTCATTGGAAAATTATGGAAGTTAGTTTTCACTTTTCATCACATGCTTTCCCAGGATCAAATTCAGGTCATCAAATTTAGTGGCAAGTACCATCTTGCTAAGCCATCTGTCTGGCCACCATTTACCATTTTAGTTTGTTTGAAGACAGGATCTCTCTGTATAGTCCTGGCTAGCCTGGAACTCACTATGTAGGCCAGGCTGGCCTGGAACTCACAATGCTGGGATTACATGTGTGCACCATTATGCCCAGTACAACAGAATTGTTTTTAGTACGCTCATAGAGTTGTTGGATTGCCATTGGAACCAATTTTAGAAAGTTTAGAGCATTTTCTTTACCCCCCAAAAAATACCACATTGAGGATCAAATGCAGGCCCTTGCATATGCCATGAGCTTTGTCCAAAGTCTTGAGAGTTTAAGTTGGGGGAAGATCTCACTATATATAGTCCAGGCTTGCCTCAAGATTATGATCCTCCTGTTGAAGGAAATTTGATCATACTGTCAATCCCAAGATTACATTGCTTAGTGAAAAAAACCCTGTTTCTAGTTGTGGTGTGGCTCAGCCCTTAGCACACACTTTAATCCATTTGGCTGGAATACAAGCATGCCCTTAGAATACACCCTTAATCCTAAACAATGAAGGTAAAGTTAGTTTGTAGAAAGAAGCACCTGTGTTTGAAAGTGATGTCTAATTGAGTGGCAAACAAAGTGACAAATTAGACGACAATTACATCAGGCAAATAAAAACTAATTTTGCATCCTCCTGTTTCTTCAGCCTTCCAAATGCTGGTACTCCAGTTTGTACCCCCAGAGCAGCAAGACACTCTTTGTCAACAGCAGTCATGCCCTTTATTTCCAGCTCCCACAACTGCCTTCCGACACTAGGCAATCGCTAGCGCAATCTGTAGGTGTCAAAGAACGTTTTTCTCTCCTCTCAGATACAATTAAGGACTACAAAAAGACCAGCAACCAATAGACTACCACTAGACAAGCAGAACAACGTGCAACCCAATAACCCAAGGAGATGTAGAGGTTTGTTCATCCTCTTCCTTCAGAGAAGGAAGCTGAAGACTAAGGAAGTTGAGAGGAAGAGTAAGGCATTTTCAGAGGAGACAAAGGAGCCTTCAGGGCAAACATTCACTCAGAAAAAAGTTAGACTGGCCTCAAGCTATGACGTCAATTTTGCTTCCTCTCCCTGATTAAGTATCAATTTCCCCAGCTGATGCACCGGTGGGAAGGAGACTAACAACTGGTTTGAACTGGTATGGCGCTGCTGCACGTCACTGGAGGCCGAGGCAGCAGGATAGTGAATTTGAGGCCAGCCTGGACTACAAAGTGAAACTTATCTCTGCGGTGTAAATCTTTAGTCCCCGAGCGTACTCCGAAGACAGAGGCTCTCTAAGTTCGAGGCCAGCCTGGTCTACAGAGCTTGTTCCAGGCTATGAAGGGCTACAGAGAAACCCTGTCTCAGCCCAACAAGGTAGCGCATGCCTTTAATCCCATCATTTAGGAAGCAGAGGCAGGTTGATCTCTGTGAGTTCAAGGCCAGCCTAGTCTACAAAGTGAGTTCCAAGACAGTGGGGCGAGGCTGTGACACAGAGAAACCCGGTCTCGACCCCCCCCCCCGCCCCAATACAGTTTGAGCAGGGCATGGTAGTGTATACATGTAGTCTCAGTCTCATAGGAGGCTGAGGTAGGAGGACTGTTTGAGCCTAGGAGTTTCAAGGACAGAGTGGGCCACGGAGGAGAGGCCATGGATTTTTGTGGGTTTTTTGTTTTTTTGTTTTTTCGAGACAAGGTTTCTCTGTGTAGCCCTGGCTGTCCTGGAACTCACTCTACAGACCAAGCTGGCCTCGAACTCACCTCCCAGGTGCTGGGATTAAAGGAGTATGCCACCACTGGCTAGCTTGGATTTTTGTTTTGTTTTGTTTTTTAAAGATTTATTTATTTATTTTATCTACACTGTAGCTGTCTTCAGACACACTAGAAGAGGGCATCAGATCTCATTACAGATGGTTGTAAGCCACCATGTGGTTGCTGGCATTTGAACTCAGGACCTCAGGAAGAGCAGTCAATGCTCTTAACCACTGAACCATCTCTCCAGTCCGGATTTTTGTTTTTAATGTAGCTCAGTGGCAGAGAATTTGCCTAGAACGCGTTCAATCCCACAACCAAAGAAGAGATTCAATGTTGCATCTTTTTTTATTACTAAAGTTTTGTGTCCAGGAAGGAAAAAAAAATCATTATAGGGAGATGTAGGAAGGCAAGAAAATGGCAAATGAGATTTCTTACAGATGTTTTACATAGAAACTTGGTTACTTAGTAAGTACATCTGAGAGTGCTGAGCTAGGAAGAGCCATTTTGCATAGTTTGAAATTGCTACATTTTTCTAAAGATACTTATTTTTAGTATCTGGAAAAACTATTGTGTGACATTTGAGAGAGGGATGAAAAAAACTCTGAATTCTAATAATTTCACTTTTTATTCCATGTTTTCAGAATAAGTGCCTTAGTTTTCTATTTTTTGTTTGTTTGTTTGGACAGGGTCTCAGTAGGTAACTCTAGCTGGTTTGGAACTTGCTTTGACTTCCAGGCTAGCCTCAGATTCCCCTGTCATATAGATATCCACCAAGTGCTCCCAAGGGCTGGGTTCAAAACTGTGCACCACATGGACCCTGGCATTTTGGGGGATTTCTTCTTCTTCTTCTTCTTCTTCTTCTTCTTCTTCTTCTTCTTCTTCTTCTTCTTCTTCTTCTTCTTCTTCTTCTCCTCCTTCTTCTTCTTCTTTTTTAAAAGATTTATTTACTTGTTTATTTTATGCATTAAGTACACCACCATTGCTTCTTCAGACACACCAGAAGAGGGCACCAGACCCCATTACAGATGGTTGTGAGCCACCATGTGGTTCCTGGGAATTGAACTTAGGACTGATGGAAGAGCAGTCAGTGCTCTTAACTGCTGAGCCATCACTCCAGCCCCTCTTAGAACATTTTGGATGGTAGCAGATACACAAAGGAAAATGACTGATATGAGAATTATCCTCAAAACAGTCTCCCCAAAAGGAATGAATCTGTTAGGAGAAGGCAATAATAGGTTTTTAGATTTATTTGTATTATTTTAATATGTATCTACTATTCTGATATATAAATTAAAACAACACAATATATATATATGTATGTGTATATATGTATACATACACATTTGTGATATATGCATATATATTCTTTATAACTAATTTTTTAAACATTATTTCTGTTGTTAGAGGTTTTGTTGTTGTTGACATTGATTGGTTGGTTTTGAAATGGACTAAACTGAAACTCAATACATAGGATGACCTTACATTTCTGATCCTCTTATTCCATCCCTTGATTGCTGATATGAACCACCACACCTGGCTATGTTTTGACATTTTTTGAGCTAACATTTCAAAAGTTTTATTTTAAAATTGCTTGTATGATTTAATTTCCTACCACAAAAGAGATCTAGAAAAATTGGTCTTTTAGCCAGGTATGGTGGCACACAGCAAAGGCTGAGGCAGGAGATTGCTGTGAGTCCTAAACTAACCTTAACTATGTTATAGGTTCCATGCCGGCCTAGGCTATAGGACAAGATCTTGTCTCAAACAAAGAACAAAAAACAAAAGTTGACTCTTGCGAGATGACTCAATAGCTAAGAACACTTTCTCCTCTTCTAGAGGGCCAAGTTTGATTCCCAGCAACGAGGCCAGATTAGTCTGTCCCCTGTCTCCTGCCTGCAGCTCCAGAGGAGATCTTTTGGCCTCCAAGGACACCCACATATATGTGACATACATAGACACAGACACAGACACAGACACACACACACACACACACACACATACACACATGCATACAAAAATAGAAGTTGGTGGTGGATTTCTTAGTTTGAGGCTAGCCTGGTCTACAGAGTGAGTTCCAGGACAGCCAGGGCTACACAGAAAAACCCTGTCTCAAAAACAAACAAACAAACAAACAAACAAACAACAAATAGAAGTTGTTCTTTAGCACTAAAGAAGAAGAAATCTATTTGAGCAGTGATTCAAATTTAAGGCATAATTAGCTTTATTTGGAGGCCATATCTAAATATTTAATTGGTTTTAACTAGGGGAATTCTAGATTGAGAAAGAAGAAAGTAAATTTGGATGTTAGTTTTTCTTTGTTTTAGGAAGCCTCTGCAAAGGGTGGATGTGTACTAATCTTACCCAGGGTTAAGGTCAGGAGTGTGGGTATTACAGTAGCTTCATTATTGCACAGATTCTGCCCTTGAAATTATCTTTGTAATTTCTGAAAGCAGATATCCAGCACAGTCATTTGGAGGTCATTATGAAGGGCCAGATAAATATTTATCAAAAGCCAGAAAAACTAGAATACAAGGCCATAAGGAGGTCTTGTTTTTAGACTTGAGTGCATCTCAAATGCTTATGTAGTGGCCTTAGCCTCTGGGTGAGAAAGATGTAGATGTGCTTAATAACTGGAGAAAGTATTGGAAAATTGTCAAACATCTGTAGAATGTGTAATAAATAGGATACTCGTGATCTTCCCCCACCGACTCCCCAGATAGAAGCCTACACAGGACCAAATATTTGTCTTACTTTATGTCCTTAGTTGGCTTTTCATTTTGGTGAAGATTTATTGGATATTTTCTGGCTTTGTAGCCGCAGATGATTTGGTCACTGCTCTCTGATGTCACAAGTCTTCCTAAGGAAATAATATTTTCACATAGTAACTAGCTGTTTGAAATAACTAGAGAAAAGCACAGTGTGCTTTAACCATGCTAACATTAGATGCCTGTTGTGTTCATCACTGAGAAGGACAGAGCTTTCAAAGATGAATACTGATAGAGTATTTTTATAAATACTTTTTTTTTTTGTAAAGTAAGGTACTGGAAGGGGTTTGATAAAAGCTCTTGATTGAGCCAGGCAGTGGTGGCACACTCCTTTGATCCCAGCCCTTTGGAGGCAGTTCGAGGTGAGCCTGGTCTACAGAGTGAGTTCCAGGACAACCAGGGCTACACAGAGAAACCCTTTCTCAAAACAAATAAACAAACAAGCAAACAAAAAAAAAAGCTCTTGACTATCAACCTATATAAGTCATTGTGCCTCTAAATAATGTTAAGATGGGGAGTCAGATGTCATAGGGGTACATGAAAGGCAGATTATGTATTCTTCTCATGATTTAGCATTTAAGTAGAAAATTTATGTTCTAGCTATGAGCAAGTGAAAATAGAGTATTAAAAAGGATAACATGTGGTTAGGTATGGTATGTGCCTTTAATTCCAACATTTCGGAGGTAAAAGTAGGTGGATCTCTGTGAGTTAGAGACTAGCCTGGTCTATATATTGAGACTGTTTCAAACCCCTATCACGCTCCATGTCATGAACTTTATTAAAGTGCAATTATTGTGACTATAATCTGAAAAAGGTTATTTTGATGTATGAATGAAATATAAAGTAGCCTTAAAATATATAGCTGGAATAAAAGGATTATCGCTGTAAACAGTAACTGTTCTAACTATCCATTGTTAAGGTTAAATAGAAGATTGATGAACTAAAGGAACTTCTAAGATTTCAGCATCATTCATATTTTTGTATCATTTTTTCATATATATATATATATGGAATATATATATATATTGCTGTTGTTTTGATGTTTGTTTGTCTTTTGAGACAGGTTCACTTTGTAGCCTTGGCTGGCCTGGAACTCACTCTGTAAGACTAGACTGGCCTCAAATTCATAGAGATCTGCCTGCTTCTGCCTCTCAAGTATTGGGATTAAAGGCATCCCAGTTTGTTTCTCATATCTTTTTTGGGGGGGGGGTTGAAACAGGGTTTCTCTGTTTAGCCCTGGCTGTCCTGGAACTCACTCTGTAGAGCAGGCTGGCCTTGAACTCAGAAATCCTCCTATCTCTGCCTCCTAAGTGCTTGTTTCTCATATCTTAGGGAAGGTTTGAAACAGTTTATTTCAGTGGTGTTTTTGAGGGCTGCTGCTAATCCCTTTCTAGGGATAGTGATTAATCAGACACAGCTGCAAAGTTATTTTAAATTACAATCTAGTACTGAAAACAAGTTATCAAAATGTGGCATGACAATGCAACATTGTACAAAAGCCAGAGGTGCGGGTGGGAGGTGGTGGAGCCCAGGTGTGTGAAGAGCTGGAGAGGCAATATTTGGGGTATATATAAATAAAAAAAGTAATTTTAAAAAAAGATTTATTTACTTTTCTATGTGTATGAGTACACTGTAGTTGTACAGATGGCTGTGAGCTATCATGTGTGTGGCTGCTGGGAACTGACTCAGGACCTCTGCCGTCCCCACTTGCTCCGTCCCTGCTTGCTCTGGTACCCGCTTGCTCCAGCGTAATATACTGTAGCTGTCTTCAGACACATCAGAAGAGGGTGTCAGATCTCATTACGGACGGTTGTGAGCCACCATGTGGTTGCTGGGATCAGAATTCAAGACCTTCGGAAGAGCAGTCAGTGCTCTTACCCGCTGAGCCATCTTGCCAGCCCCCCAAAAAGTAGTTTTTTAAAAACAAAAAAATTTACAAATGAATAATGCACAGAGGGAATAATTATTCTTTTTGAGATCTGGGGTCAGTGGAATCTTGTGTTTTTTGTTTTTTTTTTTTTTCTTTTTGGTTTTTCGAGACAGGGTTTCTCTGTATAGCCCTTGCTGTCCTGGAACTCACTCTGTAAACCAGGCGGGCCTCAAACTCAGAAATCCACTTGCCTCTGGAATCTTGTTTTTTTAAAATAATTATTAAATTTATTTTTTAATTTGTGTGTATAGCATGTGTGTTTGTGCATGGGTGCTTGAGTACCAAGTCATTTGTGTAGAGGTTAAAGGAAACTTTTAGAGTTGTTTTTCTCCTTCCACCATTGTAGCTCCAGAGGATCAGACTCCTATCTCCAGACTTGGAGACAACACCTTTACTTGCTGAGCCATTTTGTGGTCCCAGTTTTATCTTATTATAGGTGATATTGTCTAACCTGACTGGAGAATGGCAAGAGTTAATGATTCAGTCAGAGAGTAAAGTATGTTCTTGGCAGACAAAACAGCCAAGAGCAAAAGACACAGAAAGGACTGTGTGCTCGAGGAACTGTGAATTATTTAGTAACATGGAGCTCTGTTAGAGCAGATAGTTTGTCTGTTTTCTTTGTATCCAAAACTTCCTAGTATGGAGTCTGTACTTAGCCTCTAAAGATAAGTAAGAGCAAGCCTTGTGCATCTCTAAGGAGCTTGAGTATAATGTATTGTCTCCTGGAGTAGTTGCTTTTCTATTGTTGCCATAACATACCATGACTATGACAACTCATAAAAAGAAGAGTTTATTCAGACTGTTTGGTTCTAGAGATAGAAGAGTCCATTGTGGGGAGGAGATGTTGCAGTAAAGGGCAGGCACTGTGGCAGGCAGAAGCAGGAGGCTGGGTGGCCATGTCTGTCCACAAGCTCGAAGCAGGAGATCAAACTGGAAGTGGAGCAAGGTTGTATAATCGCAACCTCCATCCACTAGTGACGGATTTCCTCCAGCAAGGCTGTGCCTCCTAAACTTCACCAAACAGTGCCACTGACTGGATTGAAATATCAGACTCTATGGAGGTCACTTTTCATTCGAACCATCAAACCCCACTTCAGCTTACTTAGAAGTCAGTAAGCAAAGGAATCTTGATAATTTAGCTTCAGGGGTCAGTCCCTAAGCAAAAAAGAAAGAGAAGAGAATAGAACTCAGAACAGATAGGGTTTCTCTGTGGAGCTCTGGCTGTCCTGGAACTTACAGACTAGGCTGTATTTGAACTCAGGGATCCGCCTGCCTCTGCCTCACAAGTGCTGGGATTAAAGGTGGCACCTCCACTGCCTGGCTTTAAATCCTAAAATCTCTAAGCATTTTTTTTTTTTTTTACTATTATTTGAAGATTTGAGAGTGTGCATCTGTGTGAAGGTGTGTGCATATGAGTGAGCATGTTGCCTTGGAGGTTAAAAGAGGGCGTGTTTCTTAGACTTGTAGTTTCAGAAGCTTGTGAGCACCTGACATGGATGCTACGATGCAAACTCTAGACCTCCTGAGTGAGCTGCAATGGCTCTTAACACTTGAGCCATCTCTCTAGCCCTAAACAGCCTTATTTTCTGTTATTCTGGCCTGGATAGACATCTCAGTGCCAAACATTGGATATCTGCACTTTTTTCCTGCTAAAGTTAAGATTTCTTTCTTTTGGGGGCTGGAGAGATTGGCTCAGCGGTTAAGAGCACTGACCTCTTTTCCAGAGGTCGTGAGTTCAATTCCCAGCAACCACATGGGGGCTCACAACCATCTGTAATAGAATCTGATGCCCTCTTCTAGTGTGTCTGAAAACAGCTACAGTGTACTCATACAAATAAATAAATAAATAAATAAATCTTTAAAAAATATTTTCTTTCTTTTTTTTAATGATTGTGAAGTTTATTCTTAGAAGAATTTAGTATTTCTGAGCTATGGCAACTCTGATATGTCTTCATTGGTAGAACATGAACTCTGAATTCTCTTTGGACTTTACTCCAGTTCCAGATCTAATAATCTGTTTAAGTCAGATCAGTTGGCTCATGCCTATAATTATAGCACTGAAGAGGCAGGATCAAGGCCAAACAGGGCTGTATATTGAGGCTCTATCTCAATTAAAATTCCCAAACTAATGCCCCCTACTAAGCTGGGCCTTGCTTTTTGTCAGTTCTCTAATTCAAAGGAAAGACAGAGTCCATGAAGGGGCATAATACACAATAAGGATACATCAGATTTTCAGATGTTGTTGGTTTGTTTACCTGGATTTCTGTGATATTTCCCTTCATTCCTGGATTCCCTACTTCCAAGTTTCCCTGTATATTAGAAAACCTTACTTGCAGGGCTTTTGGTATCTAGAGTACAGGGATTATCCCTTGGACATGTGGATGATGCTAGAGCTTTTCTCAGTACTCAGGGTCTTTCTCTAGTGATGTGATAGGATTGCATTTCTTACTCTTCTAAAGTTAGATTTGGCCATGTGACTTCACTGGTTAATAAAATGAGAATTGCTTCTGGTAAAAGATATTTGTCTATTTTTTTAAACAGCCAGACCCCTGGGTGGCAGTTGTGAATACTTTTAAACCCAGTATATGGGAGGCAGAGGTAGGCAGAACTCTGTAAATTTGAGGTCAGCCTGGTCAACAAAGGAAGTTCCAGCACAGCCAAGGATACATAGAGAAACCCTATCTCAAGAAAACCAAAAAAACAGCCAGAGCAAGACATCTAGCAATTAAAATGTTACAATCCCTACTCTGGCAATCTGGAAAGCCTATGTCTTAGTGAAGCATCTAGCATTGCAGGGACCTCAGGGACTGCAACGAGGAGCACCTTGTTATGCTGAGTTCCCAAATACACACGACATATTCTTTCTCCAAATGTTCAAAGCCCAGGTAACTGAGTTCTCGGGTGGATCCTTCTTTGAGGGTTTTTCTTGGCTCAAGTCACCTTCCAACCGTGGGTACAGTCTCTGTGCAACTGGTGTCCTATTACATTTTAGGACAAGGCCGCCCCTATCCCAGAGCCCCTGTAGGTCGGCTGAAGGCTGAAGCCTCAGTTGCAACTATGTCTATCCCATACTCTCTAGTCCTGCCTTCCTTGGTGCCAGAGAGATATTCTTTTTTTTTTGGTTTTTCGAGACAGAGTTTCTCTGTATAGTCTTGGCTGTCCTGGAACTCACTCTGTAGACCAGGCTGGCTTTGAACTCAGAAATCAGCCTGCCTCTGTCTCCCAAGTGCTGGAATTAAAGGCGTGCACCACCACTGCCCAGCTCCATAGAGATATATATATATATTTTTAAAGATTTACTTATTTATTATGTGTAAGTACACTGTAGCTGTTATCAGACGCACCAGACGAGGGCGTCAGATCTCATTATGGGTGGTTGTAAGCCACCATGTGGTTGCTGGGATTTGAACTCATGATCTTCCGAAGAGCAGTCGGTGCTCTTTCCCGCGGAGCCATCTCACCAGTCCAGAGATATTCTTAAACTGCATACAAACCCCATGATTGGCTGACTGATGCTCCTATCAAACACAAAACAGGATAAATAAATTTTTGCCTCAATAAACTAATAATGAGGATTTGTGGAATATTATTACAATGCAGCCCATCTTGATCACCAAAGAGACCAGACCAGATCACACTGCCCTCTGAGTTCTGCTTTCACCAGAATTAGACCAGTATTGCCTTTCTTGTGTATTGCTAAGTTTTAATTCTTCTATATGTTCTTTCTCACTGGAAATAGTCACATCTCGACTGTAAAGGCAACAGAAAAGGAATGAGGGTTGCATGCAAATCGAGGTCTGCTGATTCCAGCTAAGTTAGTGGCATGAACTTTTTCCACATGAATTTCCTAAGACTTCTTTCCTACATAATTTATTATGCATTTATAACATGTATAAGGGTACTTAATGTTTCTTAGGAACATTTTATGCAAATAATAATTGAATAATAAAGTACTTGACCTCAATTCGAGGAAGAAAAATTGTATTTCATCAGCTAATAAACTTCCTGCACCTTCAACATCTGTCATTTCCTTGACAACTAGATCTCATGTCTTGAAAGCTAAATGTTAAAACAGTACCAGTTCCTTATTTTAGGCCTTTTAGGCAAAACAAAATATGGCATTCAAGCTAAAGAGTTAATGCATATGCTCCTTATTTTTCAAAAGGTATTTTATTATATGTATATAAAAAATATCTCTGCCTGAAGGATAAACAGTATAAAAATATTTCAGCTAAAAAAGGGCCCTGGGCAGGTATTACCACAACTCTTAATTATAGCAGATATTTACTATGATAACAGAAACCAGTTTAAGGAATGTGATTTATTAACATCACGTTCAGATAAAGAGATAAAAGGAGGCTTGAATAAGCAAGCGAACGGTAGGGCTCGAGGAGTGTGTTTATGAATGTATCCTGGAACTGCCCTTAGCCACAATGAAAGACCGGCAAAACCAGCCTTCAGAACAACCTTTCTGCAGACTAGGAGAAGGGAGGGCTAGACTTCACCTCTTAAGATCGCCCTCCCACGGAATTCTTCCACCTCGCAGTTAAAGAATTAAACCCAGACTTCCGATCATGGCGCCAAGCACGTCATCTTCTCCCCTCTCCCTTAGCAAAATCCCACCCAAGTCGGGCTGACCCCGCAGGGGGTCCCTCATCCAGGTTGCCTGAATCAAACCAAACTGAGATTAAAAAAAGAAAAAAAAAAGAGGTTTAAAGTGGTTAGGAAACTGCAGTGCAGGCGGAACTGTCTCCATTCGATGAGTGAGGAGCTAGGACCCCACTCCATACCTGGAGGCAACCACCCTGAGCCGCAGTTCTCCTTTCACAGGCCCTGCAAAGACCCTAGGGCCTTTGTGAATAAAACCCTCCCCGGGAGAGGTGCGGGCGGAGCAGCAGGCGCGCACACACAGCAGGCCCGCATGTGCGATCCTAAGTTTTCTCGCCGGTTTCGCGTGCTCGCAATCGCTCAGCAGCCTTGCCATCCAAGAACGCCCCGGGGATGGCTGTTCTAGGGAAGCCCGACCCAGACTAGAGCACACGCGTCAGTTTCGCGGTCTTCACGACTGAGGCTGAGGCTTTTGTCTGGGCCGGGACGGGAAGGGGAACCCGACGCGGCCCGGGTCTCGGCTTCAGGGAAAGGCGGCTCGGTGGGGAGTCTCAGCAGGGAAACCGAGGAGGGTGCGCCCGCCGCCACAAACAACGACAGTGTGCCTCCGAGGCTCTTCTCCCACCTTCCCCGGGTAGCCACTCTGCCTACATGAAACAAAAGATTGTGGCCGCCGCCCTCCTCGACACGCTTGCACGGATCGCACGGCATCCGCGTGCGGGACGGTAGCGCGTGTGAGCGAAGGGATCTAGGCTGCTCACCCCACGGCTTGCCCCTCCCTGCCCCGGGCGCCCAAGCGACAGACGCCGCGCCAAGGCCTCGCTCTCTCCAGCTAGCCTGGGAGCGAGGGGCGGGGCCGGGCGGGGCCGCGGGCGCGCAGGCGCAGTGCGGCTCTGTGGCGCCGCCGCCGCCGCCGCCGCCGCCCGCGCTGCACCACGGGCCCGAGACAGACAGGGGTCGGCTGGAGAGCCGGAGACTGAGAGGAGGCGGCGGCGGAGGCGGGGCGACTCCGGTGACCGGGAGCGCCTCAGACTGGCAGCTGCGGCGACTCCCCCCTTTGTGTCTGGTCTGCTCGGAACCACGGGAGGCGCTTCCCGGAGGGGCTCGGGGTGTTTCGCAAGCTCAGCTGCCCACCCCTTCCTCGGCCACCTACGTCCGTCTTCCCGCCGCCCCCCGCCCTCGGCCCGCGACGCCCAGCCCGAGCTCCGCCCGGAGCCCAGAGCTGCGGAGGACGAGGCGGCGGCGACCGTGGCGGAGGCTTTCCTCCAGAGGAGCTGTGATTCGCTCACGCCAAACCATCGACGGGAGGAGATCGGGCTTTCATGGTGGAGTTTCCTTCAGGCAAGAGCGAAGGGCTGGAGTAGCAGAGAGCGAGGCCGCAGGCCGAGCGCCCTCGGAGGGCCGGCCCCGCACCTCCCCGCGTGTCGCTCGCCCGGGCTCGCCGCGCCGCCGCGACCCTCCCCTCCCCTCCCCCGCGCCCGGAGGCCCGGCCTGCGCGACCCTCGCGCGATTGTTCCGAGGAAGCCGTGGGCTCGCCCATGGAAGCGGGCACCTTTTTCGACCCAGTCGGTGGACAGGATTTGTTGATGTCGAAATCAGAGTGAAGGAAGCCACGAAGCGAAACTTTAAAAGGAACCCCACACTGTCCTCCCGAGTCGGGAGCGATGCTACTCCGGCGGCCGGGCGCCGCTGCCTGCCCCGCTTCACCCTTCCCGGCGGTCCGGAACTTGTTCTGATCCTCAGTGCTCCCATCGAGTCCCCGCCCTCCACCCCCTCGGCACTCTGGATATGTTTTCTCCCAGATCTGGATATTTTTTTGATATCGTGAAACTCCGAGGGAAATAATTGCAGGGGTGTTTCTTCTGGGCTCCCTGCGTCTTCCCCCATGGACATGCCTTCAATTTGGGGAGCCGAGGCATCCCGTCCTAGGCGAATGAAGCCCCCCAGCCACGAGGGAGCGAAATGAAGGAAAATTCTGCAGTGGAATGAGAGCTCTCTACTAGCTAGGTCCTTGCATCTGCCATTTGTCCTTTTCAAACTGCATTGTAATCCGGGCCGGATAAATCAGACGAAGAGCAGCTTCCTTAGCCGGATTTCTCCGCCCGAATTTACTTTTCCAGATTTCTTTTCTTTGCCCTCCTGCTTCTTGGCTGGCCCAGGGATGACTTCCTCGCTGCAACGGCCCTTTCGGGTGCCCTGGCTGCTATGGGCCGTCCTGCTGGTCAGCACTACGGCTGGTGAGTAGCCCTAGGTGGCGTGTCCCAGCTCCTAGCCCCGTGGGTGGCGAGGGAGAGAGCCCCCTGAGGCCGAGGCCTGTGCTCTCCCCTCGCAACGTGTGCTCTCGGATAAGGGTGGAGAAGCCAGCCAGGGAAATCACCTTCGGTGTTTGCGTGTAGTTTTCCCGTCCCTACTCCCGTATTCCCTGACCCCTCCCCCACGGGGGGGAAAAAGACATATTGGGTGTGGTATCTTGACATTTTTAGCTGTGAGGTAATGCCAGGATTAAAAATAATATTTTAATCACTAGTGAACTGTCTATTAGATTTTTTTGGAGATAAAGCTGGTAGTTTTTTTTTTTTTTTTTTTTTTTTTGATGGAAAGAAGCAGATTTGGTTTACAATAAAAAGAACAACTAGACACACACTTGATTGAACCTTATTTTTACATTTAGATCACTCTTTGGGAATCCACGTTACTTTTTGTTATTTAAAAATGTTACCTGATGAATAGAATAAACGTTGAGGAAGTCAAAGTGTGAGAATCTTGATACAGTGTATAACACTGTTGATGTCATCGTTAATATTGTTTTGCTCCCAAGAATCTTAACTATTCTCTGTCTTTTTATCCTGGACATTCTTACTTTGTATCCTTTGGAATTACTGTTGGGTACAGAAGTGTTTTTGATAACTTTTCTATTAGTCATCTGGCGTCTGTTGGTTTTCCTGTCATTGAGACAACTTTGACCTCACATCAGACTTCTAGGAGATTTGACTCCTGAAAGTTCTTTGACATTTTCCTAACGTGTGAAAGGAAATGCTACTCCCCTTTGCTCTGGCCATTTCCTCTTTAATTCTCGGTTGCCTTGAGAAAAAACCAACTCATTTTCTCATTGCAGTTATTTTCAAGCAACAGTCTTTTGTGATTTGCTTTTAGAAAATTTCAGGAATGAATTCTTAAATTAGTCATATGAAGTATGTGTTTAAAAATGACTACACAGAGTAATGGTTTTCCAGTTTTTTAAAAAGTAATTTTCACATTCAGTGAATTCTTCATTGCTGTATTAGACACAGAGATAACTTGTTTAATTTACATTTTAAAGGTATGTCCTGGGAAAATACTGAAAGAAAATTTGAAGTTCCCTTTTGTGAATTTGATACTATTGTCTATTGTTGATTAATTTGTAGTATTTTATATTTTTGATTATGAGTCTAGCCTTTAATGGCAAAGCCATTTCTCATGCCCCATTTTATTTGGAATTTTAATGATGAATCTATGTATTGTTAAAAATCATTGGAAAATCTGATTTGATTACATATTGAAACTATCTTGATATTTTAATATTTTCGATTGTTTCAATTATTTTTGAAGCAAAACTGAACAAATTTTCTCCAAATTTCTTTGTTAGCTATTTAAATTCTCTAACCACAAGTCATGTGGTTCCTGTAAAATGTGAAAAGAGTGAAAACGGCCTTGACACGTAAGCAGTCACTCGGCAAGCAGAAACCCAAGAACATTTTGTTTTAAAATTTTGATCATTAGAATCTTTAGAAGGCAGATTCTCATTTGTAGTGTTGTGCTCATCATTGTAACCAGAATCAAAAATCAGAAGAAAAAAAAAAACTATTGATTTCAAAACAATTATTTGGTAAATGGATTTTGTCCTCTTTTAAAAAGGGTTATATTTAAGGAATCGTTGTATAAAAGTGAGCTTAGTCTCCCCTGCCCCAGACCCGCCGTGTTATAAAGTCCTAGATGATGGCATCTCTGAAGCTGGATTTCAGAGCTGTAGTAGCTGAGTTTACTGAGTGCTTGCTGAGCACCAACAAGTATTAAATGAGCTTTGCATGCATTTTCTCCTCCAGTGGGTCCTCTTGACAGTTCTGTGTTGTAGGCTTTATTATTATTCCTCTTTTACAGTAAGGGAGAGAGAACTTAGGTACAAAATCTTAAGTAACTCATCACGTAGTAAATTGGGGAGCCAGGATTACAGCCTGTGTCCTTAGCCAGCAACAACTTCCTCTCCCTGCAATTGGAACATGAGATAAAGTAATGCTTTTGACAGATTAACTTTGAAAGGAGGCTTGGATATTTATAAACTAGTGGTACAGGTACTGATCATGCACTGCCGTGGTTCTGAACCTGTAAAACCTTTGTCTAACTGGTGGATCTCTGAGTTCAAGGTCAGCCTAGTCTACCTAGTGAGATCTAAGACAGTCAGGGCTACATAGAGAAACCCTGTTATAGAAAGAAAGACAGAAAACTTTGCCCAGTAGTGGATTATCTAGTGCAGCTTCATAAGTACAAAGTGACTAGGGAGCATCTGTGTATATTTGGGATATACTGATAAAGTGATGTAACTGGTAGGTGCAATTGATGTAGTTGAATAGGAGAAAAAATATTGCAAGACTAATAATTATTATGTCATTCTTTGGGATCCTGGATAAGTTATTTTTGGTGGTGGTGTTGTTTTAGGGCAGTGTGCCCTGCATGCAACTCTGTGTAGTCTAGGTTGGATTCAAGCTTTTGGCAGTTCTCCTGCCTCAGCCTCCCAAGCACTGGGATTACAAGTGTGAGCTACCAAGTCAGGTTTACTAAATATATAATTTCTTTTGAAAATGATTTTAATCTCTCTTACTCTGGTTAAGTTTTAGACTCCTTAATTCTAAGAACAATTGGTATGCAAATAATTGGAATTTATTAGAAAAAAAGATATACTTGCTTAAAATAAATTATTTTAATAAAAATTTATTAAATGCACTAACAGCTTTAATAAGATAATTCAGGCTTGCTTGAGGGTCAGTTTTTGTAATATATTTGAAATAATTCTTTTGTCTATATTTTGGTTTTACCTCTCTTCAGGAATATAGTTGTCTAAAGTGAGAAAGTCATCTGTTTAACATTATTGAGTACTTAGTGAATTTTGTCAAGTAACTGCATGTTTAGTAATCTTCATTTGTGTTTTTCAGTTTGGATACTATAACAGTTACCTGCATTTCTTGATAAAATGAGTATTTTTTTTCTCTGTAGTTTAGTTATATTAAGTTAATTTGTATATAACACACTCTTTTGGGGGTGGGGGAGTTCTTTACCCACAGAGTTTTAAAAGAGGTGCATGGTTTATATCATCAGTGCTCACAGAATCTGAGTATGGTAGATGTCCACTTTTGCTACAAGATTATTTGCAGCCACAAAGTCTTCATATCATGTAACAACTATTTATTTCACTTCATTTATCTTTTTGTGGGCCCAAATCTGGAGGGAGGAAGAGTAAACCTGCCCACCTAGGAGCAGTGTGTGTCAAGGCAGTGACAGAGGGTGAGAGAGCAGGCCTAGTCCCACTGAAATATTTGCAGATTCTGTTCCTCTAACATTCCATTGGTCTCCAAGACATACCACAATGTTAGATGACGAGATGTATGAAATAGTACATTTTGTGTATAATGAGGCTACATGTAACATATGACTGCATAGTATAATCACAGAGGAATGAAGAATTCAGTATCCCAGTGGACTCCAGAGGATTGGGAAGAGGGTACAGAAGGGTGTTTCTCTTATCATTTGAATGGGGCTTTGCATGAAAATCTTACAAGCTTTGGTTTTTACATCCTGGATTACCACCTGTGGTATTACTGTTAGTGTTCTCTGTGAAATCCGTCTGCCTCTGCCTCCCAAGAGCTGGGATTAAAGGCGTGTGCCACCACTGCCAGGCCATAAAATGAAATAGTTAGTCTAAAAAATAAAAACTTGTTTGAAAAATGTAAAGAATAACATCTAAGACCAATATGTTAGCCCACATCATTCAACAGATATTTATTACATTTATTATTTATATATGTCAAAGTATCAAATCCAAACTGGCAAAATAAAAAATTTCTTAGTACTTCCTATAAATATAGGAATTTATATTAGTATATATTTCCAAATCTCAGCCTAGCAATACAGTAGAAACACCACAGTAGTTTCTACTGTATAATCTGCTTCAACAAGTCCCTCAAGTGATTTTGATACGCCACGTAACCTCAGGATCACTGGACTGTAGAAAACCACACTGAGCTCTAAGGATGTATGCAAACTCTATCTTCCTTCACATTATAAATCAAGCACTTGCTTACCGTGTAGAAGGCCTAGGTTTGAGCCCACAACTACAAAATAAATAAATAATAAATAGATAAATAAATACCACAATATTAGGGAAATAATGCTTGCTGAACAAGCCTGTAAACCTGAGTTTGATCCCTGTAACCCACAAACAGAAAGAAAAAAAAAAGTGTAACGCCTCTACTGGTAAAGGTACTTACTTGCCTCCAAGCCTAACCAATCCCAAGGCCTGACATAGTGGAAGCAGAGAACTAATACCCACAAGTTGTCCTCTGAACTGCATGCACACACATACACAATGTGTCAAGATGAAAGAAGCAACTATACCAAGTAACACTCCAGAAGTGATATGATAATCAAAGACCCTCCTGACGCTAATAGCTTCCCTGAACAAGGAAACTGCCTCAGCTAACCACACTGACGACCCTCCCCACTCCTTTCTGTGTTCCACACTGACACCATACAGAAGCAAAGTGCAATTACTCATGCCTGTCACAGTGCTGCGGACAGGAAGCTAGATGGTACCTTTCAAGAGCAGTGCCAAGTAATCATGATTACCTGTCAACTCTCCAGGAGATATTCTTCAGTTAAAGATTCCTAACTCCGCCAGGCAGTGGCGCACGCCTTTAATCCCAGCACTTGGGAGGCAGAGGCAGGTGGATTTCTGAGTTCGAGGCCAGCCTGGTCTACAGAGTGAGTTCCAGGACAGCCAGGGCTACACAGAGAAACCCTGTCTCAAAACAAAACAAAACAAAACAAAACAAACAAAGAATCGTAACTCCTTGGCAACACCCTATACTTTAATTTAATTCTTTCTGGGCCCTTTAGATGTACTACTCAAAAGATGTTCTAGCCTGTATGTTTTAATGTAAATGAATATTTATAATGCCTATCTCTAAAAGAGGGAAGCAAAAGAATAAAACCTTCAACTACAAACATAAAACATACAAGGACAGAGCAATAACTAAAACAGTAAACCAAAAGAAAAAACACAAAAGTGGACATAGATATGTTAAATAAGGTTTAAAGGATGGCAAATTTCTCTTCAGTTTTAGTAAAACATTTCTATTCGAAAATTCTTTCCAGGCAGGACTACAGCTCAGTGGTAAAATAGAGTAAAGGTCTTAGGTATGCACAGGGCCTTGCATTCTGATCCCTAATACCACAAAATATCATGTTATAGCAAAAGGTAACATAATTCCTTCTCAGAGACTTTAAATCTTTTATTGATTGATTGCTTTTGTTTTTGTTGTGAGACAGGGTTTCTCTGTGTAGCCCTGGCTATCCTGGAACTTGCTCTGTAGATCAAGCTAGACTTGAACTCAGAGATCCACTTGCCTCTGCCTCACCAAGAGCTGACATTAAAGGTATTAATCACCACTACCACCTAAATCTTCTTTTTTTAATTAAAAGAAAAATAGAGATTGCTTCATTCTGTCAACTAGTAGAATTATAAAATGGGAAATCAAAACATAGAAAACATCGAAAAACCAAAAAAAAAAAAAAAACCATAGAAAACAAATTCATAATTTACTAGATAGGGATTCCAACATACCAAATTTCATCTAGAGGGCACAAAAAAAATTTGTAAACATTCATAATTGTCTATTTAAGACTAGTATATTGGGGCTGGCGAGATGGCTCAGCGGTTAAGAGCACTGACTGCTCTTCCAAAGGTCCTGAGTTCAAATCCCAGCAACCACATGGTGACTCACAACCACCCGAAATAAGATCTGATGCCCTCTTCTGGAGTGTCTGAAGACAGTTACAGTGTACTTACGTATAATAAATAAAATAATCTTTAAAAAAAAGACTAGTATATTGATTAAAAATTAATTTTTTACATATGCTCTAACAACATTTTTTCAGTTTATTTCATTAAAGAAGAAGAAACACCCACTTGTAAGAAACCAAAACAATAAACTGCCCTCTTTTGTATCCCTCTATCCATAGGCTAGTGCAGGTCTCATCAGAGAAGTTCCTTTGTAAAGTGAACAGCAGTTAACAAAGAAGCTCACAACCAGCCAGAGTGCAAACACTGTCACTGGAGTTTTCAGCCACAAATTGGGTATCTACATCCACACACACGTCTCAAGGCTCAGGGATAACTGCAGAAGAGGGAGCAGAAAGATAGCTAGAGCCAGCGGTCAGGGAACTCACAGCAGCTGTGGCTGCCTGCTTAAGACCTACAGAGGATCAAGCCAGTCAATATTCTAGCACATAGGGTGGGTTTCATGAGTTCCCAACCATAATTTAAGAGCTATGGACAGTTAGTGACTTGTGGGGAAGGTAGAGTCAGTTTTCTTTTTCTTTCTTTCTTTTTTTTTTTTGTTTTTTTTGTTTTGTTTTTTCAAGACAGGGTTTCTCTGTGTAGCCCTGGCTGTCCTGAACTCACTCTGTAGACCAGGCTGTCCTTGAACTCAGAAATCCGCCTGCCTCTGCTTCCCAAGTGCTGGGATTAAAGGCGTGCGCCACCACCGCCCAGCTAGAGTATTTTTTTTAAGATTTACTTATCTTTTTATTTTATTTATTTTATTTTTAAAGACTTATTTATTATTTATTTATTATAAGTACACTGTAACTGTCTTCAGACACACCAGAAGAGGGCATCAGATCTCATTATGGGTGGTTGTGAGCCACCATGTGGTTGCTGGGATTTGAACTCATGACCTTTAGAAGAGCAATCAGTGCTCTTACCCGCTGAGCCATCTCACCAGCCCCCGAGTATTTTTAAATATACAATTTTTTCCGTACTTTCGGTACTTGTAAAGCACTATAAAAACGTTGCCTGACTCGAACTTACTTTTCAGCATGTGTTCATCATGTCTGAACCCTAACTAAAAGTATTTTTTTAAAGTAAAAAAAGAATCGGGCTGGTGAGATGGCTCAGCGGGGAAGAGCATCGACTGCTCTTCGGAAGGTCATGAGTTCAAATTCCAGCAACCACATGGTGGCTCACAGCCACCCATAATGAGCAGTCTGAAGACTGCTACAGTGTACTTACATATAATAAATAAATAAATCTTTAAAAAAAAGAATCTATTACGTGATTTTACTTATCACTTATTAAAACTGATATTAAACTTTGGGTTTTCTTATTTCAAGAGCCATGCATATGTGTAAAAGATCAACCTTACAGTGCAGAAACCTTGCAAACAGTGTTTTAACCAAATAGGCAGGATTACTGTTATCCTGTTGATAGTGTGTATTATGTGACACAATGTGGTAGAATAATACTTTACCTTTTTGGTCTTCTAAAACCCATAATCCTATTTGAACCATGAGAATATGAGAAGACCTCAGAATGTGAGGTCTTCTGCCCAGTGCCTGCTTAGTATATCTCAGAATTGTCAAGGTCATTAAAGACAAAGGTTAGAGTCTCATAGCCTAGAGGAGCCTAAAGACCCATGATGACCAAATATAATGTGATGTCTTGGATGGATCCTGTTTCAGAAAAAGGAACTAGAGAACTAGAGGAAACTATAGAAACATGAATAAAGCGTGCTTAGTCAGTCAGTAACTTCCTAGTATTGACTTACTCATTATACCATATAGTGATGAAAGATCTTAGTGATTGATCTCTGTACTACTTTTTTAAAAAAGATTTATTTATTTATTTAATATATGTAAGTACACTATAGCTGTCTTCATACACCCCAGAAGAGGGCATCAGATCTCATTACAGATGGTTGTGAGCCACCATATGGTTGCTGGGATTTGAACTCAGGACCTTTGGAAGAGCAGTCAGTGCTCTTAACCACTGAGCCATCTCTCCAGCCCCATGCACTACTTTTATTAAACATTGCTGTAAAACAAAAACTACTCCAAAATAAAAATTTGTGAAAAAAAGCACACAAAAGCATACACATTTCAGAAGTATTAGGAAAACAGATAAGTAAGAAAAGAAAGTAGGGAGCTGGTAAGATGGCTCCGTGGGTAAGAGGACCATCTGCTCTTCCGAAGGTCCTAAGTTCAAATCCCAGCAACCATATGGTGGCTTACAACCACCCATAATGAGATCTGATGCCCTCTTCTGGTGTGTCTGAAGACAGCTACAGTGTACTTATTTATAATAATAAATCTTAGCTGGGCGGTGGTGGCGCACGCCTTTAATCCCAGCACTTGGGAGGCAGAGGCAGGCGGATTTCTGAGTTCAAGGCCAGCCTGGTCTACAGAGTGAGTTCCAGGACAGCCAAGGCTACACAGAGAAACCCTGTCTTGAAAAACCAAAAAAAAAAATAAATAAATAAATAAATAAATAAATAAATAAATCTTTGGGCCAGAGTGAGCGGGGTTGACCAGGGAGAGCAGAGGTCCTAAAAAGTCAGTTCTCAACAACCAGATGATGAAGGCTCACAACTATCTGTACAACTACAGTGTGTACTCATATACATAAAATAAATAAATAAATCTTAAAAAAAAAAAGAAAGAAAGAAAGTAGAAAAAAAATCACAGTCCTTACTAAATATGAGACATTTTGAATATCATACTTTCTGCCCCCGCCCCAAAGCTGAGGATTGAGCTCAGGGCCTTGCACAAGAGTGCTATTCTAAACTTCTTCTTGCATATCTAATTTTGATTTAAGTCTTTTCCATGCATCCATTTGAAAGTGATACCGTGCTGTGACATGTTGGTGTATGTGTGTCTGTAGTCTTCAAACCTAGTTTGTATAAGTGTAACCAGAATTATAATTAATTAATTTAAGACAAGATTTCACTATGTAGTCCATCTGCCTAGATTCTTCCCTCAGCCTCCTGAGTGATGGGATTTTGTTGTATGTCACTTATTTCTTTGTTCTGTCTATACTGACTCTGGGTAATTTCATACAGTCTTAGGATTTTAATTGGCTTCGAGAGGCTGAGTTCCAAATGTACTTCTTTCCTAAGTTGCACTTTTTTTCTTTTTTTTAAATGGAGACTGAATCCAAGGCCTCCTCTTCTGTGTATGCTAGGCAAGCCCTCTTCCACTGGGCTCCAGCTCTAGCCATGGATATCTTGTCTAAAACTGAACTGAAGGTGCTTTCCAGTTTGTCTTGTGAATTTACCTCATTTAGCAAATTAGCAACTCTTTTTTTTCCAGTTGTGTAGTCTGCAAATAGGAAATGTCTTTTCTCCTTCTCTCTCTCTCTTCCTCTCTCTCTCTCTCTCTTTTAAGATTTATTTAGTTTATGTATGTTAGTACACTGTAGCTGTACAGATGATTGTGAGCCTTCTTTTTTTTCCCCCTCAGTCAGGGTTTCTCTGTGTAGCCCTGGCTGTCCTGGAACTCACTCTGCAGACCAGGCTGGCCTCAAAGGCTTGTGAGCCTTCATGTGGTTGTTGGGAATTAAATGTTAAGGACCTCTGCTCACTCTGGTCATACCTTCTCACTCTGGTCATCCCAGCTCGCTCAGTCCCTGCTTGTTCTATAAAGATTTATTTATTATTATATATAAGTACTTTGTAGCTGACACTCCAGACACTCCAGAAGAGGGCGCCAGATCTCATTACAGGTGGTTGTGAGCCACCATGTGGTTGCTGGGATTTGAATTTAGGACCTTTGGAAGAGTCTTCTCACCAGACCCTTTTGTCTTTTTCATTTTTTTTTTTTCTTATTTCATTCAATCTGACAGGAAGCTCTCTTGGTACCTTCATGATATATATGGATTGTGACTGCTTTGACCAATTCTTCTGCTCACCTTAATCTAAATGCTACCACTATCTTCTCAGGTGTAATATTTCACTAACCTTCTTTCCTCTGTTAATACCCGTGCTTATTATATATTCTCTTAACATCAGAGCCTTGGTGACCCTTCTTAAATATCCTGTTCCCCTTTGGCTGGGTGTTCCAGAGATTGAACTGAGGATGGCCTGTGCTAGGCTAGTGCTGAACCACTGAGGTGTCTGAACTCTCCTCTACTTTCTAGTTTGAGACAGGGTCTCAGAAAGTTGCCTACACTTGCCTTAAATTCAAGAGATAGCCCAAATTGATCTTAAAACTTGTGATCCTCTTGCCTCAGCTTCCCCAGTAGCTAAGATTATAGACCTGCATTACTAGGCCCAATTTAAATCATGACTTTTTTTGTTTTAGTTTCTCTAGTACCTCTCCAGGTTACTTGGAATAATAGTCACAGTCATTTAAAATATATCATGCAATAAACTTGATGTGATGGTAAAGCCTGCAATTGTAGCACTTGGTAAGTGGAGGGAAGAGGCTCTGAATGTCAAGGTCATCTGGGTTATGTAGTTCAAGGTTAGCCTGGGATGTATGATACTCTTTATAAAGCAATGCCCATGTGTAATCTGGCCCTAGGGTTTGTGACTTGATGAACCAGTTTCTCTCTTGCTCAACTTTAATCCTGCTTTTAACTTTACAAAGAATTAAATTAAGAAAGTTAGATGTCTTAGAATAGGTTACATTTAAAGTGCCTTTTACTATAAAATTTGACAATGGCTATAATTGATAAGTAAATCTGTATGCTGAGGGAGTAAGGGAATAGTCACATAAACAGTTTTTGTTTGTTTATGTTTATTTTGTTTATTATGTTAATCTCATATGTATGAATGTATTGCCTGCATGCATGTATGTGTACCATATGTATGTCTGGTGCCTTTGGAGGCCAAAGAAGGTGTTGGTGCTCATGAAACTGGAGTTACAGGTGGCATAGTCACCATGTAGGGACTGAGAACTGAACCAGGGTCCTTTGCAAGGGCAGCAAGTGCTTTCAACTACTGAGCCATCTCTCTAGCCTTAGCATTTCTTGAGTGTTTAGTATAATTAAGTTCTTTTTATAAGTTATCTCACTGTCCACTGAACCAACTGACAATATTATTTTTCTCTTTTCTTGTGTGTGTAAGGGTTAGCTTTCAGCCCAGGGTCTAAAGTATGCTAGGTAAGACCTTTATCATGCAGCCATCAACCACTATTGCTGTTACTTCTTTTCTTTCTGTAGAAGTACTCATCTACCAAGTGGGAGATCTGAGATTAAGTTCAAGACTTTATTGCTCCAGAGCAAGACATTCATAGAACATACAGTGTTAACCTGAAGGACTTAGAAACCCTGTGTGATGGCTTATAACCTTAGCACATGGGAATTCAAGGCCAGTCTGGGAAACCTAATGTAACTGTGTCTTAAAAAATACCTCCACCTCCCATTAAATAAACAAACAACAGAAGCTTGGATGGGCTGCTATTGGAGCTCCCTTGGTGTATAACGAGCCCATAGCTTCATCTCTAGCATTTGGTAAGTGCGTTGGCGCTGTGTGCACTTGGAGTAGAAGTTAGGAAGTTCAGCAGTACAGGGCCATCCCAGGCTGCTCAGTAAATCAGATCTGATCTGGGCTGCATGGAAACTGTACATTTAAGAAACAAGAGTCAACAACAATAAAAACATTTTTAGATATCCACAAAATCTTACATTTAATTATTCAAGATAACTGATGAACTGAATTGTGTCTCAGTTATAGTCTCTTATATAGCTGATTTTTGAGGTTTGTGATATTTAAATGTTGGTGGATATACAGCCTTTCCTTGAAGATGCAAAGCTTCAGTTGTGGAAAACAACAGAGTAGGAGTGTGATGGTGACATCATTTAGCAGAGGCTATGTTTATAACGTCTCCATGTGTTGGTAGTGATTAGAATCCCGAGGGACCAGTCTAATGTGAAGAGTAACTTTTTATATTTAGTGAGTACACCCAAAGCAGTACTGTTGAGATAAGAAAGCAAGATTAAAACAGTCAAATGAAGCTATTCCATAACTTTTTGAAGCACAATTTTATATGGATATGGCTGTTGAGTTGTTTTTGGCCAAAGCTTGTGTGTTAGCTTGATGAAATGTTATAAAAATGTTAGTTTATTATGAACTTATTTCAGCTTTAATGCTAATCTTTTCCCCATTTATACAGCTACTTTCTAGGATTCATTGTTTTGTCCATATATTTAGATTTCTGAGAATATCCTTTTTTGTTTGTTTGTTTTCTTTTTGGTGACAGCTTCACTCTATTATGTACCTCTGGCTAACCTGGAATTCACTCTGTAGACCAGGCAGGCCTTGAATTCACAGAGATTTGCCTGCCTCTGCCCTACAGAGTCATGCACTATCACTACTGGCTAAGTCATTCTTTTAAAAGCAAAATACTGGGCTAGGGGCTGGAGAGATGTCTTAGTGAGTAAGTGCTGTTCTCACAAAGGATAGATATCCAGCCCTACCTGAGACCTTACAACCATCTGTAAATCCAGTTCCAGGGGATCCAGTGCCTTCTGGCCTCCAAAGGCAACAGGCATGTACATAATACACTAACATAAATGGAGGCAAAACACTCAAGCACATAAAATTAAGAATAAATTAAAAAATAAGAGATATGAGTTGCTTTTCCTTTTTTCTTTTGGGGCTATAGAGTAGGTTCCATTCTTATCATTAGTAAAAAAGATTGTCTTTGATTGGTAGTAAGTTGAACTTTAACAATCTAATACACTTATATCTGTCATCTCTACATAAAGAGTTTAGCTTGTTTAGCCTTTTTGCAGCTTTGTGAATTCATACACTTTATATGTGGTTTTAGTACTGGAGCGTTCTGTGACTATTATTTTTTTAATTTTAATTTTTTGAGAAAAGGCCTTGCTGTGTAGTCCACAGTAGTTGGAATTCTCTGTCTTCCTGTCTTAGCTTCTCAGGCACTTGGTTGTAGATCTGCACCACCTTATCTAGGCTTAGGGATATTACTTAAAGTAAGCATCTGTACTTGGAAGAGAACTCTGATAATGAAATAAGTAACAGTATCGAATAGAAGTTAGCAAGCCTCAGTGCTACATTACTGGGAGAATGTCCTTTTGTTCTGCATTCTTCATTTTGTAAATTAGGTAAGCTGTTGTTGAAATCTTCACAGCCTATTTGACTTATTCAGGCCACTAATTATAGAATTTGTTGTTTAGAACATGACATCTTTTTGTTAAGGTGCTAAGAGAGATTCCTGTGAGATTCAGCTTAGTCATGTCCTTAGCAATTGTCTTGAGAATTATGTTGGAAAAGCAGTGACTTTCTACAGCAAATGAATATTTCATTGTTGTTTAAAGAAACTAGTTCTATATAGACTCACTAAAAACAACTCCTGAAGCCTATAAAATAACACTTGTATATTAGATACTGCTGAGAGTAACAAGTGATATAGATATATGTATTAATAGTAACTTCCCCATTTTGAGTATCTACTATGTATCAAGTATGATGCAGGCTGGATCTTTCTTTCTTTTCTTTTCCTTTCTTTCTTTTTTTTGAGACAGAGTTTCTCTGTGTAGCCCTGGCTGTCCTGGAACTCACTCTGTAGACCAGGCTGGCCTCAAACTCAGAAATCCACCTGCCTCTGCCTCTCAAGTGCTGGGATTAAAGACGTGCGCCACCACCACCCAGCTTGCTTGCTTTCTCTCTCTCTCCCCTCCTCTCTTTCCTTCCTTCCTTCCTTCCTTGTTGTTTTTTGTTGTTTTTGTTTTGTTTGTTTGTTTTTTCAAAACAGGCCTCCAACTCAGATATTCGTCTGCCTCTGCCTCCTGAGTGCTGGGATTAAAGGCATGTGCCACTACTGCCTACCTTGTTATTTTCATTTACTCATTTATGTGTGTATGAACTCATGTGTGTGGAGGTTAGAAGACAAGTTGGGAGTTTCCTTTTTCCAGCTTGTAGACTCCAGAGATCAAACTCAGGTCATCGTATTTCCCAGTAAGTGCTTCTTCCTGTTGAGCTGTCAGCAGTAAGACTGATGTTTTGTTTTGTTTTAGAGACAAAACTCTACTTTGTGACTTTGGCTGGTCTGGAACTCACTATGTAGACCAGGCTGGCCTCATACTCACAGACATCCTACCCAGCAGACTTTTTAAATTTAAACATAAGTTTGCATTTTCCTCTAGTTCTCTTTAAGGTGTTTTTGGTGTGTGTGTGTGTGTGTGTGTGTGTGTGTGTGTGTGTGTGTGTGTGTGTGTGTATGTGTATTTAACCTAGTGCCTTGGCAAGTTAGTCAAGACTTTGCCACTGAGCTCCAGGATTATTTTGACTTCTAAAAGTTTCTATGATTTGTTTATCTGTTGCTGGGTATATAATCTGGGGCCTTACCCATGTCAGGCAAATGCTCTGTCACTGGGTTATATCTCTAGCTCACATGTTAAGTTTCTATTCTTCTTGGGGGAGTGTGTATTGGGGGAGACAGTGCCCTTAGTGTTTACATTCTGTGAATTATTTTCTCTGTAAATTTAGCAAATTAGAATGATAATCTCTTCAAACTAATTGTGTAATATTTGGTTTATTAGCAGAAAGTTTTCTATTACTTGATCAGTTGTTTTCCATGTATCATGTATTCATTAAGTATCTATCATGTATAATTGTGTTAGGGTATAGAAGTGTGAGTAACGATTCCAGTATTCGATGGTATGTGATCACTGCTAAATTGTGGGTTAAAACATCTAGGCTTGGCTAGATAAGAGGTAGTACATGCCCACAGGGCCAGCCACTGGGGGAGCTAAGGTCTGACATTACTCATGAGTTTGAGACCAGCCTGGGCAACATGGCCAGACCCCATCTTTAACTAGATTACTGGTGAACAACTGTGTTGGCTAGTTCTATATCAACTTGACACAAGCTACAGTTACTTGAAAGGAGGGAACCTCAATTGAGAAAATGCCTCTATAAGATCTGGCTGTAGGCAGGCATGGTGGTGCATGCCTTTAATCTCATCATTCAGGAGGCAGAGGCAGACAGATTTCTGTGAGTTTGAGGACAGCTTGGTCTACAGAGTGAGTTCCAGGATAGCCAGGGCTAAACAGAGAAACCTTGTTTCAAAAACCAAAACAGAACAACAACAACAAAGATCTTTCTGTAAGGCATTTTCTTTTTAGTGATTGATTGGGGAGGGCCCAGACCATTGTGGGTGCTGCTATCCCTGGGTTGGTGGTCTTGAGTTCTATAAGAAAGCCAGCTGGGTAAGCCATGAGGAGCAAACCAGTAACCTTCATGGCCTCCGTATCAGCTCCTGCCTCTGGGTTCCTGCTCAGTTTAAGTTCCTGCCTTGGATCCCCCCAATGGACAGTGCTCTGTATGTCAGCCAAATAAAGCTTTTCCTCCCAAAGCTGCTTTTGGTCATGGTGTTTCATCACAGTAATAGTAATCCTTACTAGGAAAACAGCAAAGTATGGATTAGACATATAGAATGTTCATATAGGCAGTAATAAAATGATAGTATCAGTATAGACATTGTATAAGTCTCTGTGACTGAACAGGTATTAAAAAGGGCTTAAAATTTCCTTGAGGCTTGACTAAGGAACTGATTTTATTATGGAGTTCTTTGGAAGAACATCCAGGTGGAGAAGGCATTGGGACCAAATACCTTGTAAATGCATTAGCCAATTGTAAACAGGATAAGCTGAGGTCCAGGAAGGCATACTTATTTGGCATGTGTTAGCCCAGTTGCTAAACTTAGCTCTGCAAACTTTAGATATAAGTAATGAGGGATCATTCTTGTGGTGGTTTGAATAAGAATGCCCCGCCCCCGGGTTTGTTTATTTGAATGCTTAATCATTAGAAAGTGACACTACTTGAGAAGGACTCAGAGACGTGGCCTTATTGTGGAAGTACTTGGGTGTGTGTGTGTGAATTTTGAGGTTTCAAAAGGCCTAGTGGCTCTTTATTCCTGCTGTCTGCTTATCCGGTCATCACCAGCACCATCTCTGCCTGCTTGCCACCATACTCACTGCCATGATGATTACGGTCTAAACCTCTGAAACTGTCAACAAGTCCCGATTAAATGCTTTCTTATATCAGAGTTTCTGTCGTTGTGATGTCTCTTCACAGCAATAGAATACTGACTAAGACCACCTTATAAAGAGAAAGGGTTGGGAAGTATAAACATAGCTTAGTTAAGGAGCTGCTAAAGTAACAGTATAAAAGAATAGATGTGCACACCAGATCTCAAAAATAATGATAGAAATGAGTAAAAACATGAAATACAACATACTTTATAACAAATAAATTAAACCATCTCTTCACTCCCTCAAAAAAAGCTTATTTATTTATTTGTTTCTTTGTTTATGAGACAAGGTCTCTCTGCATATCCCAGTTGTCCTAGAACTCACTGTGTAGACCAAGTTGACCCAGAGATCCACCTGCCTCTTGTCTCCAAGGAAGTTAAAAAAGATTTTTTTAACTTAAAAAATGTACTTTTAATAAATATGTTTTACTTCTGGATGTGGTAGTATTCTCTTATCTCAGCTCTCAGGAGGCAGAGACAGGGGATCTCTGTATTCAAGGCCAGCCTGATCTACATAGAGAGTTCTAGAACAGTTGGGCACATATTGAGACTGTTTTTGAATATATATATATATATTCTTTGAGAATTTTTGTACATACATAAGTGTATTTGATCATATGCATTCCTATTTCCCTTTCTGAGAAATTTTAATGCAGAATAATCTATGATATAATTTGCTTATCTCAAAAATTACTTGTAGCCAGAGAAGGATTGGAAAGGAGCTATGGGAAAAACAGAAGCCTTTGGTAGTAGGTGAGGGAGCAGCAAGCCGGCCTTTCTCTAGAGTTCGGCAGAATCATGTTGAACCACTCACCTGCTTTGTGATATACTGCTGTCTGAGTAGGAAGAACTCTAAGTTTAGGCTGATGAGTTGAATTAGTTAAAAAAAAAGCAAAACTATTTCTCGGAAATGTTCGTTTTAGAGGTTTTTGTTACTCTAGGTTTCCAGTGTGCACTACAAATGTGTGTTGGTACTAAGTGTACTTTTTTATGGGAGACTGTAAACATGAAAAATTCTTTCCTTGGAGTAATTAAACAAATAGTTTACTTATTTGTTTATCGTTTTTTGGAGACAGTATTTCTCGGTGTAGCCCAAGTTGTTCTGTAACTCACTCTGTAGACCAGGCTGGCTTCAAACTCCCAGAGATCCACCTGCCTCTGCCTCCCAAGTGCTGGGATTAAAGGCATGTGCCACCACCTCTTGGTTTCTTGGTGTAATTAAAAGAAAGGATGTTATCTTCCTACACTTGTGGCTCTTTGCAAATTGGTGACTTTCCTGTTTGTCCTGTTCTTTTCTTTTTTTTTTTTAAATATTTATTTATTTATTTTATGTGAGTACACACTGTAGCTGTACAGATAGTTGTGAGCCTTCATCTAGTTTCTGGGAATTGACTTTTTAGGACCTCTGCTCACTCTGATCAACCCCACTTGCTCCAGTTGGCTCCGCTCACTCAATCCCTGCTTGCTCTGGCAGGTTTTTTTTTACTATAAATTAGTACACTGTAGCTGTCTTCAGATGCACCAGAAGAGGGCTGGGTGGTTGTGAGCCACCATGTGGTTGCTGGGATTTGAACTCAGGACCTCTGGAAGAGCAGTCAGTCCTCTTAACCGATAAGCCATCTCTCCAGCCCTGTCCTGTTCTTGAAAGACATTACTACAGTGTTGAAGGACCACACCTGTCATTTGTATTCTCATTTAAAGGGCATGTGATCTTTTTTTCCTCACATGGGTACATATATATTTGAGCCTGTTGTATTTTTTTGTTGATAAAATCCCCCTCCCCCAATCATAATGAAATGCTCTTATAGTGTTTTTGGCTTTGATTTTGGGGGAGAGGAGATCAGTAGAACATTTTTTTCCTCCCTCCCTCCCTCCTTCCTTTACTCCCTCCCTTCTTCTGTTCCTTCCTCCCTTCCTTCCTTCCTTCCTTTTTTGGGAGCTGAGGACTGAACCTAGGCCCTTACTTTTATCTCTACCACTGAGCTAAATCTCCAACTCCCAACATTTCCTTATTCTTAATTATTTTAAAATAATACTGTTGGTGGATTTGTTTGGTATTGACAATTTTCATGCTTGGACTAGAGTAGTAGAGTTACTTCAAGTTATTATGACAACAAAGTCTCTGATGCCCCACCCTCACCCCTACCACCTCCCCCCACAAAAAGGAAAAAGAAAAGAATGATGGGGCAGTGGCTAGGGACTGGGCTGAGGGTGAGCCACATTTGGGGTGGAGTAGGGTACAGCTAAGCCAGGCATGGCCTGGAGCTCACCCTGTATCAGAGGAGCCAAGCCAGGGCCGAGTGTAGAAAGGGCTGAGATATGATCCCTCATAGGAGAGGAAAGTGTTCAGAGTTAATGCGATTCCTTTTATCTCATTGATTCTTTTTGTTAAGTGTTTGAAAAGCTTAAACCAAGTTGTATCACTGCGTGTATTCTTCCTAAAATACTTGTCTTTCCTGTCAGAAGAAACTTATGTTGGGAAATCAGTCCTTCTCCACAAAAGCATTATCCTTGTAGTGGAGATGTTGAGTCCAGATGAATTCTTAGCAGGATTCTTGTGAGGTTCAGGACAGCCAGGGCTACATAATGCTGCCCA
>NW_022196896.1:86054597-86057668 GCF_008632895.1 Mastomys coucha
AAAAAGGCAGTAGAATGACTGGGAAAGAATTAGGGTGGTAAGGTCTGAAGGAAATGATTAATTGCCAGAAGACCCAGCATAGGCTTTCAGCCTGATTCCTAATCTGATATATCAACAGCAATGGTTCATTCAGTTTCTTATCTTATTATTATTATTATTATTTTTTGGTATTTTGAGACAGGGTTTCTCTGTGTAGCCCTGGCTATCCTGGAACTCACTCTGTAGACCAGGCTGCCCTTGAACTCAGAAATCAACCTTCCTTTGCCTCTGCCTTCCAAGTGCTGGGATCAAAGGCATGTGCCACCACTGCCTGGCTCTTATCTTAATTTTGAGTCTTTAAGCACTAAAGAACTTTGAGAACTGTAGCTCTAGTGATTTCTTTTTTAGCTTTTCTCATTGTTAAAAAAAGTTCAGAGTAAGTTCATAGAGTATAAATTTATTTTTGAGTCAGGTTTTTGCTATGTGGTCTGTCTGTCTTGAAACTTTTTTATGTAGACAAGGCTGTTCTCACACTCAGAGATCTGCTGCCCATCTTTGCCACTCAGTACTGAGATTGAAGGAATGTGTCACTATGGTGGGCCCATAGGTTTTTTCTATCTGTAAGCCTCTTTCATATGCAATACCCCAGGATATTAAACATTTATTTTCCTCTGCAGGAACATTTCATAAACTTTATATAAATATATGATTACATATTTAATCTTTTTGCAGTCTGTGAGTCAAAATTAGGGCCTCATTGTATGTTTGGCTAGTGCACTGTTATCCTAAACTTGAGCCCACTATAGCTGAGGATAACTTTGAACTCCTAATCTTTCTGCCTCTGCTCCCCATGTGCTATAATTATAAGCATGTGGACCCAGCCTTACAATTCTACCTAATACTGAACTTTAAACCTCCTTAAGTTATGTTTAATTTGTATAAAATAATTTTAAATTAATTACTTAAAGATACATTTAGAAGAAATAAAATTGGCCAACAAATAGTTGAAAAAGTATTCAGTATTTTTAGCTATCAGGGGAATGTAATTTAAAACTGCTCTAGCCAGACGGTGGTGGCGCATGCCTTTAATCCCAGCACTTGGGAGGCAGAGGCAGGCAGATTTCTGAGTTCGAGGCCAGCCTGGTCTACAGAGTGAGTTCCAGGACAGTCGGGGCTACACAGAGAAACCATGTCTCGAAAAAACAAAAACAAAAACAAAAAAAAAACAAAACCAGAAATACAACTACTGTATGACCCTGCCCTATACCACTCCCCAGTATATATCTAAAAGACTCTAATATAATGTGCTACAGAGACACTTGCATATCTGTGTTCATTACTCTACTGTTCACAATAGCTAAAAATGAGCCAACCTGGACATCCATCAGTAGATGAGTGGATAAAGAAAATTTATATTTGTTCAATGAATCATTATTAAGTTATAAAGATAAATAAAATTGTGACATATCCAGGAAAATGGATCCCAGTGGACTTTGGGATCTTTCTTTTTTTTCTTTTCTTTTTTCTCTCTTTCTGTGTGTGTATGAGAAAGAGAGAGAGAGAAGAAAGAGAGAGAGAATGAAAGGGGCTCAAAAAAAGGATGGGAGGAAGAAATCTAAACAGAGGTGGGAGGGAGGGAAAGCAGACTGAGAGAATATATGTGACATGAAAGAAGAAGGGAGTAATTATTTAGGAGGAGAAGGGGACCAGCAAAAAAGGAGAGAGGGATGAGGGAGGGCTGTGGAGGAGGGGAATGATAAGAACAATGTTTAAAAAAAAGTGACTTGTATGTATGAGAAATGCTACATGAAGCATGTTACTTTGTATACTAATTTAAAACGTTTAAAATACAATTAGTTCCAACTAGTATAAGTCTATTACAAAAAAGTTCAAATTGTTTAAAAGGATATATAATGAAGTGAGCACTGAACAACACTGTTATTATCTAAACCCAGAGAAGGTGGCAGTTTTCTTTCAGTTAGATGTCTTCAGCCTATCCAGTATGCTAATGTCTTTTGTCTGCATGCCTCCAGTTCAGTGGCAGCTAGTAAAGGAGCACTGGCGGCTGCCAGCAGCACCGTACAGCTCATCTGACTTTAGTTGGATGGTGGAGTGAATGAAAGACTTGTAGGTTTTTTTAATCCAGTGAATGCACATTTTTCTGGTAGTAGATATGGTCACAGTATGTTGAGATCATTGCTGAAACACGCTGAAGGAAAGGTATTCAGAAATGAGAGGGTTTTTCTTTGTTAATGAGTTTGTAAGTGTTTAATAAGGCTGCTTTCATATAGATTGGTAATCCTTAATATGTATTGTATGTCAGGCTTCTATTTGGTACAGATCAGTAAGCTGTTGTATTCATTATATAATATCTTAACATGATATAAATAAGAAGTACATTTTTTAGAGTATTAGTCTTAAAGCAAAAGGATGAACAAAAATGTTAGTCTTTAACAATTTATTTTTGGTAAAAATTTATTGAGAAGTTTCACATGAAGGAATCATATTTCAACCAGAGTCTCAGTATATTAATCAAATCTACCTCTTAACAAATATATATATATCACCTAATTAATAGTTTATTTTTTGTTGAAAGATTTCCAGAATGTCCATATTTATTTTTGAGATTGCTCTGTGGTTATGATGCAGTAAAATGTTGGAAATTCTTAAAATGAACACAGAACAAAGAAGAGTTGGGTGTAAAGAGCTCTTTTGTCAGCATAGTTTGGCCAGTGCGTCCTGCCTATTTTAGGGGAAGTCTATAATGCCTAATAGTCCTGTTGCCAGGACCTCATTAAGCTAATGCTGGATTGTAGCCAGACATTCAGTTGGTCAAAACCCCATACTTCCCAGAGACCTAAGAAGAGCGGCTAAGAGAAAGGGAATGAAGGAGGGTGGAGGATGGGGGATAATGAAGAGAGGGTTAGAACAGGGATTTTTACATATTAACACAGATTTTTATTGAGTCAAGTATGTTTAGCAGACATTTAGAATTAACTTAGGCCTCTTAAGTTTTTATGTTCTATAATATTCTGTTGTGTTTGTTAACAAGAAACAATAACAATTTTTTTTCCTGTGTAATTTCTTTTTTT
>NW_022196896.1:86057678-86073534 GCF_008632895.1 Mastomys coucha
ATTTTCAAGACAGGGTTTCTCTGTGTAGCTCTGAGTGTCCTGGAACTCTGTAGTCCAGGCTAGTCTCAAATTCACAAGAGATCTATCTGCCTCTGCCTTCTGAGTGCTGGGACTAACAGCATGTGCTCAGGGCACTTTTCTGTGGAATTTTAAACAGACTAATACTTTTCCTATTTTAAAGAAATAGAAACTTGATTAGAAATAGTACCTCTACAAAGTTGATATTGATTTAAGAAAGTAAGAAGGCTGAGGAGTGTGAGGCAGGTGAGTTTCAGGGCAGTCAGGAAGCCATAGTGAGACCCTGTGTCAATAACGTAAAATAAAATAAAATAAAATAAGCAAACAAAACTGGTCTGGTGGCACAGGTCTTTAATCCAGGTACTCAGGAAGAAGAGGCAGGTAGATCTCTCTGAGTTCCAGTACAGCCTGGTTTGCATATTAAGTTACAGGACAGCCAGGGCTGTCCACCACCACTACCATCCCAAAAAAGAAAGGATGAAATATTTTGTATTTTTGAGGATGTATTTAAAGAAAAAGATATTAAGAGCTTTTACTTTGTATGTGTGTTATTTGCTTTCCTCATTGGGTGGCCAGATACCTGGCAAGAAGTAGCTGGCTGTAGATTGAATGTTAGGAGCATATTGCCTATGATGGTTTGTTTTTACTTTTATTTTATCTTCACGTTTGTGTACCACTTGCATGCCTGGTGCCCTCAGAGGCCAGAAGGGGGTGTCAAGATGTGTTGACACTGGAGTTGGGAGCTGACTTGTAGGTAGGTGTTGGCAATTGAACCTGAATTCTCTGAAAGCAGTCAGTGCTCTTAACTGCTGAGACTATAGTTCTGGTGGTTGTATTTAATTGTTGACTTGATAATATGGAGTCACTGAAAGTCTCAGTGAGGGATTGTTTAGGTCAAGTTGGCCTGTGAGTGTGTCTATGGGATAATGCTTTGTTTACTCCTCTTAATTGATGTGGGAAGAGCCTTGCCCAGTGTGGGTGCCATCATTCCTTAGTCAGGGGATCATGGACAGTAAAAGTGAAGGGAGGTGGCCAAGCACAAGTAGGCATTCATGTATTTATTTTTCCTCTCTACTTTTGGTTCTGTATAAGGGACTGCCTTGGCTTTCTTGCATGGGTAAACTATAACCTAGAATTATGATGTGAATAAACTCTTTCAGGGCTTTATTTTGTTGCAGCATCTGGAAAGGAAGCTAGGATCCTCCCCACCTGGGTGAGGAAGGCATGTAGTGGCGTGGCTTTCAGCTCTTCAGCTTTGGCAGTGGAAGCACAAAGCTTCTTGCTCACATCTCACTGGAATAGGAATTAGAGAAAGGAGAATGCCAGTGTTGAACTTTTTATTCAGTCAGGGACTGGAGGCCGTGGATGGTACTAGTACATTCAGGGCAAGTCTTCTTCCTTGACCTCCTTGGCTGAAAGTCTTCTCCACAAATATTCTCAGGAACAGTGCTCCCAGGTAGTTATTAATCCAATAAAATTGACAAACTGAACCACCACACAATGTTTTAAATATTATGTGATCGCTAAATTTCATTTTGCCAAATATTTGATGTTAGGTATTAAACCCAGGGTCTTACACAAATATTTGGTGTTAGGTATTAAATTCAGGGTCTTACACATGTACACAAGCATACCACCTTTGAACTATATCTTTATTCCTAAAATTGTAGTATAATAATTGTGGTTAGAACTATAGTTTCAAGGTTTTTTTTTAAATTAAAAAAAGCTACATTTATATGTGATTATGTGTATGAGTGTCTGCCTACTGTAGCATGTGTGTGGAGATTAGAGGATAAATTGGGGTGGGGGTGGGCTTGGTTGTCTTCTATCACGTGAATCACCAGGGTTGAACTTGGGTTGTCAGGATTGGCACTAAGCTATCCTGCCAGGCCTACTTATTTGAGACAGTATCTCACATTTATTACATATCATAGGCTGCTTTGAACTTTGAGTCTTTCTGTTTTTTCCTCCCAGGTATTGGGATTACAGACTTCACTCACCTACCTGTCTAGAAATACAGTGTAAACACCTAATAAAATGACTCCTCATTTTCAGAGCTAATTCTTTTCTTTCACCAGATGTGTTGATTTGTAGGTTAGTGTCCAGTAGCAGTGGACACTGTTGACTTCATAAGTGACAGTTAATGACCCTCAGATAGTAGTGACATAGTTATGAGGATTCAGAGGAACAGAGATTTTATTTACTTATTTTTATGTATGTAGCAAGACTATTTTACTAAAATGTGTATGTTAGAAAATATTCTTAAAAATCTTTGGCCAGACATGGTGGCTCATACCTATAATCCCAACACTTAGGAGAAAAAGACAAAGACAAAGGCAGATGGGTCACTGGGAGTTTGCGGCCAGTCATTCTTAATCTTGGTTCCAGGCTATCCAACAAGCTGGATTTGTTCATATACTTCAAGTGTAATGCACTATAGAAGATTCAATATGTAAGAACATGTCTTATGCTAAGCCAATACTATATTTGCCAAAATGTTAAAAAGTGCTACTTTAATACATTTTATTTTCAATTTTGTAATTTTTCATAAAGTAGAATTTTGAAAAAGATTTATTTACTTTTATTATATGTATGGGTATCTTGCTTGCATTTATGTTTGGTATGGTATCTGGGGAAGATAGTGTCAGAATAGGACATTGAGTCCTCTGGACCTGGAGGACCTTCTATCGATGATTGTTAGCTGCCGTGTAGGTGCTGGGAATTGAACACCAGTCCTTCAGAAGAGCAGTCTTGCTCTTAGCCGTTGGGCTATTTCTCTAGCCTATAATATGTTTTTTGTATTAGCAGTGTTTCCCCTACCCCTACTCCCCAACCCAGACCCACACTTAAAAACAATGTGTATGAGTACTTTTGCTTGTATTTTTGTCTGTGTATCACATGCATCCCTGGTTGTCCTTGGAATATATGTGCACTGTGGCACATGTGTGTTTACACATGTAATACACGCACAAGCAAATAAATGTAAGCTCAAAATATAGATACACCCAATGGAAAGGCATCTGTTAATCACTGTATACCAAAGATTGCCAGTAAAGGAACGACTAGAAGCTAGGGGAAAGGTGTAACTATATCCTGGGTTCCTTTTTCAGAAGTTCCTATTAGGTTCTGACAAATTTTAATTGTATACTTATGATGTAGAGTGACCCTATGATTGGTATTGTATAAAGTTTAGAATGGTTGATCAAGTTAACTAGTATATTAACTACTTCAAGAACATTTATCATTTATTCATTCTCTTTTCAGCCACATGGTCTAACAGTGAGTTCTAGGCTCCTTTCTTATTACCAGAGCATCTGCACACACACCAATTAGCACATACATACATGCATGCATGCATACATACAAATATACATACATACCAACAAAATGAATCTCTAAAACTCTGCTTTTTTTTTGTTTTGTTTTGTTTTGTTTTTTTAGACAGGGTTTCTCTGTGTGTAGCTTTGACTGTCCTGGAACTCACTCTGTAGCCCAGGGTGGCCTCAAACTCAGAGATCCTGCCTGCCTCCAAAGTGCTGGGATAAAGGTGTGCTCCACCACCACCTGGTTACTTTTAGTTTTTTTTTTAAGGCAACTTTTTCTGCTTTTTTATTTTTTTTAAAGCAGCTTTATTTGATTAATCATATAGCATATGTTTCACAGAACTGTTTGTATGAACTTCTGGTCAATATTTTTACTATAATAATTTTAATAAAGTAGAGAAAAGCTATTATGATTCAAGTTGTGTCAAAGACTGTTTCCTCTCCTTTCTTGCTAACTTTTACTGTCAGACCATCTGGACACTTTGAATTTAGAGACCAGAGTTAGAACTGGTCTCCAGTTTATTATATTGTAATTTAGTACTAATGGAGTTTTGTGGTCCTAAAGCCTGAAAAGAAAATCAGATAGAGTAGTAACTATTGTTGAATGGTTAGTTGCTAATCCCTCATGTTTTTATTCACTCATTAGAAATCCAGACAAGAAAAGGTTGAATGTTGGCAGGGTGCCTGCACAATTGTGTGGCCTAAGGCGAAACAGAACTGTGGTCTCTCTTGTTAAAGAGCAGGAAGTGAGCGCTGTTAAAGGAGCTAAAATACCGAACTCTTCTCTTCCTTATATGGTCTCTCTCTTGATATACTTCTTAAAATATTTAATATTATTTGAAGAAAAGAATAATTAAAATATAGAGCATTCGCATGAGCTTTGCCATTCTTTATTATTTGTGCAATGCTCATTAAAATGCAGATAGAAAAATATTTATTTAGAAAAAATTATTAAAAATTTGTATCATTTTTATGTTTACTCTGCCAGCATTCAACCTTTTCTTGTCAGGACTTCTAATGAGTGAATAAAAAACATGATGGATTTAGGAACTAACCATTCAACAATAGTTATTACTCTATCTGATTTTCTTTTCAGGCTTTAGGGCCACCAAACTCCATTAGTATCTAAATTACAATTTATGAATTTTGTCATTTTTATATTTGTGAAATGCCTACTGAAAATGCAGATATAAAATACTTTTATTTTATGTGTATGTGTGCCTGAATATATGTATGTGTACCATGTGTATGTATAAGCCCACAGAGATCAGAAGTTGGAGGATGTCACATCTCTGGAATTGGAATTATAGAAGGTTGTAAGCATCTGTTTAGGTCCTGGAAACTGAATCTGTGTCTGCTGAAAGAGGAGTAAGTGCTCTTAATCCCTGGACCATCCAGCCCCCAGATATATATATTTAATTTCAGCTAGGGATGTGGCTCATGATTTGTTAGAGTGTTTGCCTCATACCTACAAGTCCCTAAATTCAGTTCCCAGGGCCGTATAAACTGGACACAGTGGTATACACAGACAGTCTCAACACTTAGGAAACTGAGGCAGGAGGATTAGTAGTCTAAAGCTATCCTTTGCCAGTGAGTTTGAGGCCACCCTGGGCTACATTACACCCTGGTGTATGTATGGAGGACCAAGAACAACTTTGTAAAATCAGTTCTCCCTTCCACCATGTGGGTTCTGGGTCAGACTACACTGCCAGGCTTGTTTACTAAGTGCTTTTTATCAGAGTCAGCTAACTGGCTCCAGTTGTTTTTACTTCTTAAGGTACATACATTCCCTCAGAAGTCTACCTTCAACTTACAGGTGAGTAAGGACAGACAGTGAGGAAGAGGTATAACTTGTTTCTTAGCGTCTTTCCTTCTGTGCTGTCATACGCAGCATAAGTAGCTGGTTAATTTAGGAGAGTAATAGAAGCAGGACATGCGTATCTGTAATTAGTACCTGGAGACACCTGGGATTACAGTGTTCACCACCATACCCAGCCTTGGTATTAATGGTGGTTAAGTTCTGGTCCTTAGGCTTGACTAACAGAATCCATACATTATTTTGAGTGCTGATACTTTTGTTCTGTCCATTAGTTATTAGTTATTATAGTTATCGGTACAGTCTATCTTGTCCAGATACTTTTATTTTTAAAAGATATATAAAGTTTGTTTACTTTATGTGTATGAATGTGTTGCCTGCATATATATATGTACTCCATATGATTGATTGCCTGTGCCTGAAGAGGCCAGAAGGTGTTGGAACCCCTGGTAATGGAATTACAGGAGGTTGGCTGTAAGCTGTCTGGGTGCTTGCCGAACCCATTCCTCCAAAAGAGCACGTGCCCTTGAGTCCCACTGTTCACTGTATCTCTTAGTAATATTGTGTTCACATTTTAATTCTGCCAAGATTCTTTTAAGCCAGTATTTCATAAACAGGATTGATTGGGAAAAGACAATCTATCTATTGTTTGAAGATAATGATATTTCTGACTATGATCAAGCCTCTGGTGGTCAGTAAAGTACTGAAGAGCTTTATCTTCCATAGAGTGGTTTTTACCTTTGTACTTTCTAGGTTGGAAAATAGTTTCACATTCTCATTTCTTTGCAGGAAGCATATATTTATGGTTGCTTCTTAGTTTTCATTATTAAATATCTGCCTAAATTATACAAGTTAAATTCCTTCCCATAAAAGATTGGTTTTGACAGTTTTTTGTTCATTGCTTTGAGATACTTTTACTATGCATTACAGGGTGACTTTGATGTACTGTATACCCTGGAGTGGCCCCAGAGTCAGAGCAATCCTCCTGCCTCCGTTTCCTGAATACTGAGATTACAGTCATGCAGCCCTGCTCTTGAAAAGTTTTTGTTCTTAGCTTTTCCTTATCAGTTGTTGCCTATATTGACATAGTGGGGTCTGAAAGCTAGGGTAGGGTGTTGGACAGATCAGTGTGAATGACATCAGAGCTAACAGCTCTTCCCCATGCTCTCACACTCAGTTAAATATATAAAAGCTTCTAGCATTGTCCACAGCATGTAAGGTGCAGACAAGGGATTTTACAATAAAAATTCAGATTCTTCTAAGAGTGAGGCCTTCCAGGCACTCTAATCAATGTTCTATCTTTGAGATTTTAAAGAAACAGGAAATAGGGCGTAGGACCTACAAGGAAACAGGAAGGTTTCCCATGTTGTTATTTCACATTCCATTTGAATTATCTTGGAAACACAAGGGATTCATAAAACAATGGTTGTATAAGTATTTTTTGTATTTTTATCTGTTTTATCTTCATTTTGTTTTTATTATGTTATCATTTTAGGACACTAGACACAGAGTCTTTATGTTTGGACATATCGGAATGCCATGAATTGATTCATCATTACTAGGGACTAAGTGAACATTTGTCAAAGAGATACTGAGTTTTCTTTCTAATTTCAAATTACTAGCTAAAAAGAAACCAGAGTTCTCTTCCTAAATGTTCATTAAAACTGTTATATTATCTCCAGAATAAATAAGTCATTCAGGTCAAGCAGGATATGGGGAGAATATAGAAGTTGATAAGCAGTAATGAAAGGAAGCTGATTGTGTTATAAATAAATAACAGCCATGCTGAAAAAGTTGGGGAAGACAGTACTAGCCTGAGTTATTTCAGAAAACTAAGATTAAAGACAGGATGAATTACACATAAACATTATATGCTCGGTTAGTTTCTTCATCAGAGGAGAGTTAATCAGCAGTTTCGAATTGTTCCTATGTACTTGCATTAACAAATAAATAAAAATAGTGTGACTAATGAGAGCAGGCCTCTTAACCTTTGCTGTTGAGGATCTAGAAGTTATGATACCCATAGCACTGCCTAGATCTTGATTTCTTGTAACATTCTCCACATGAAACAAACAAAAACAAAAAAACTACTGGAGAAATGGTTGATTACTAGGCTAGGAAAGAGAAAATCAACATGTAGCTGGATAATTTAATGATAAAGGAAAATTACAAAGTACTCAAAAGAGTGATATGGGTATATGGAAGTATAGAGCCAGCTTTAAGAGGTACTTCCAATAGGCCAGAGCTGGGACAAAGTAAATGATGGTATCTTTGGATCAAGAGCCATATACTAAAAGAAATTTCTTCCAATCCACACTAACATAAACAGATGTGGAAGAGGAGATGGCCTTTTATGTTAAAATAGTTTCAAATTAATAAACTATTGTTTAGAATGCTTTTATTTTTCTAGTAAATTTGTAGGAAAATACCATAATGTATTCCTTGGTAAAATATTGTTTCATGAAATTTTTGATTTATATTTAATATATTATCCACTAGCTGTAACTCAAAAAATCATTTCGTATATTGAACTAATTTAACTGTTGATAATGATAAGGATAAATTGACTGTTTTTATATACAATAAATCAGTTTATCTTTATTTAAAAAAAAATCTTTTTATCTAGGCCTTATGAGTTGGAATAGGGCATGGCACCTCTTAGATTGGTGAACTCCTTATTCCTGAGAACACTTGAGTAGATCATGTTAGAAGTGGCACATTAAGATGAATTCTTACTTTTTTGATTTCTGTTTATTTTTAATAGGTTTTTTTTTTTTTTTTTTTGGTTTTTTGAGACAGGGTTTCTCTGTGTACCTTAGGTGTCCTGAAACTCACTCTGTAGACCAGGCTGGCCTTGAACTCACAAATCCACTTGCCTCTCTGCCTCCCAAGTGCTGGGATTAAAGGTGTGTGCCACCACTGCCCGCGGCCACTTTTCCCTCCTTAGTTCTGTAATTTTTTCTATATTATTCAGATGGAAAATTCTTTTTGTCAATTAGCGTCTATTTTGGAGCTCTTTTTCCTCAAAAATCTTAAATTTACCTCTTTCTGGAATTTGAGCTTGATTGTTTATATCTGTAATTTTCAGTTGTTGCAAGTAAAATTTAACTATATTCTATTTTAAAAAAAACAAACAAACCATTTCATTCATATACACACACCTTCTTTTTCTCTTTTTGTCTGGCTTCAGAACTCTTGAACTCCTTAGCTTCCAATGTGCTGGAATTACAGGTATATGCCACTACAGCCAGCTGTATTCACTGTCTGTACCATCTCTGTTGAGTTATAGTATACATAACTACTAAATTTAGTTAGCCTAAAGAATTCAACCTGGGACTGGAGAGATGGCTCAGCAGTTAAGAGCACTGGTGCTTGTCCGAAGCCCTATTCCAACTTGTAAGGCCTAGATAAAAAGATTTTTTTTAAAAAATAAAGATGAACTGATTTATTGTATATAAAAACAGTCAATTTCAGTTTCTAGTGCCTATGTGACAGCTCACAACCATGTGTTACTCTAGTTCTTCTGCTGTCCTCTTCTAGCCTCTGTGGGCACCAGGCACACAAGTGGTTCACAAACACACATGCAGGCAAAACACTCACACACATAAAAGAAAACAAGTAAATCTTTCAAAAGAATTAAATGTTTTTTAGTATATTCATAGTTACACTACCATCACTACAAGTAACTTTAAAATATTTTCATATCACAAAAAGTCTTGGACTCATTATTAACAGTTTATTCATTCCTTAGCTCCAGATAATCACTAACCAATTTTATTTCTATGATTTTCTCATTCTGGACATTTCATAGAAATTTAGTCAAGTAATATTTGTTCTTTGTGTGTGATTTATTTCACTGGACATACTTTCAAGATTTTTCCATTTTGTAGCATTAAGTGTGCACGTGTGTGCATGCACACGTGTGTGTGTGTGTGTGTGTGTGTGTGTGTGTGTGTGGTATGCATAAGGTCAGAGGTTGACACTGAATGGTTTTCTCTCATTCTCCACCTTATTTTTGAGACAGCATCTCTCACTAAACCTGGAGCTCACTAATTGATTAGACTGGCTGGCCAGAAAGTCCCTAAGATTCTCCTATCTCCGTCTTTTACCAGTGCAGTGCAGGTGCATGTTAGCATGTCCAGCTTGTCATGTGGGTGCTAGAGACCTGAGCCAAGTCCTTATGCTTCTGCAGCAAGCACTTATTGAGCCTTAACCCTCATTTCATTTTTAAATTCATTTTAAATATCAGTACTTGATAGATACTTGGTTGTTTCTACTTTTCAACATTATGAATAATATTGTTATTAATGGCTATGTGCAAGTTTTTTTTTTTTTAAAGATTTATTTATTTTATTTTTGAGTACACTATAGCTGTCTTCAGACATACCAGAAGCGGGTATCTGATCCCATTACAGATGGTTGTGACCTACCATATGGTTGCTGGGAATCGAACTCAGGACCTGGAAGAGCAGTTAGTGCTCTTAACCGCTGAGCTGTCTCTCCAGCCCTATGTGCAAGTTTTTTATTGGGTATATTCCTAGGAGTAAAATTGCTGCCCTATGTGTTTTAAGTGTTAGTTCTTTGTATATGATGGACACCAGTTCCCTGTTAGGACCCCCTGCATTTGTCAGTCACCTTTATTTTCTGGGTGGTATACTTTGAAGTACAAAAGCACAGGAAATATAGATTTTGATAAAACAATTTTCCTTTTTTTGTAATTTTAAGACTGTGTGGTCCTGGCTGCCCTGGAACTTGCTCTGTAGACCAACTTGCACTGCCCCGCAAAGCACAGTTTTTCTTTTTTTCTTTTTTTCTTTCTTTCTTTCTTTTTTTTTTGGGGGGGGTTTTTCAAGACAGGGTTTGTCTGTGTAGCCCTGGCTATCCTGGAACTCACTACGTAGACCAGGCTGGCCTCGAACTCAGAAATCCACCTGCCTCTGCCTCCCAAGTGCTGGGATTAAAGGTGTGCGCTGCCACCGCCTGGCCAAGCACAGTTTTTTAATCTACCTTCTGTGTTATGCCTTTCCTGCAGTGGGTAGAATACTGTTTCATGATCTGTGCTCGCACAGACGTGCTGGGACTGCGCTCTTTTTTCCTGAGGATTGTATAGAATTTTATAATCTTTGAGTCATTTTAGATAATTTCTGCTAATAACTTGAAACTAGGAGGTATGAACTTGAGTGTTTTGAATGTGGTTACCCAGTTGTAACACCGTTTGTTAGAAAGGTTAGGTTTTTTTCCTTATTAAATTGTCTTGGCATTGTCTTTAAATTTACCAAGCTAGAGATGGTGCTACATGTCTCTTCCTTAGTGCTCAGGAGGCCAAGCAATGGCTATCACAAACTCAAGGGCAGCCTGGGATTCACAGTGAGACCTTGTCTCTAAATTGGGAAATCTGTTAATTAATTTACTACATATATCTGAATGGACAATTTTTGTTCCACAGATGTATTTTTCTTCATGGCAATACCACACTTTACTCATTTGATGATTTGTAGTAGGACTTGAAATCAGGATAGAGAAATCATCATTTTTTTAAAAATCTTTTGGTCAGATTATTTTAGCTGTTCTAGGTGCTTTGAATATCAATAAAATTTAAAAGCCAGTTACTAATTGTTACAAAAAAGGCAACTACTGTTTGATAGGACTTGCCTTGAATAAGCAGATAAGCTTAGGAGGTTTTGCCACTCAGCATTGTCCATACATTCTGTACAAGTGAAATGTCTGCTGAGAGCTTTAGTTTTTTTCAGTAATGTTCTTAGTTTTCAGTGTATGAATCTTTTTTTTATTTTTTATTTTTTTTAAAGATTTATATATTTATTATTATATGTAAGTACACTGTAGCTGTCTTCAGACACACCAGAAGAGGGCGTCAGGGTCAGATCTCATTATAGATGGTTGTGAGCCACCGTATGGTTGCTGGGATTTGAACTCAGGACCTCTGGAAGAGCAGTTGGTGCTCTTAATCTCTGAGCCATCTCTCCAGCCCCAGTGTATGAATCTTGCACTCACTACTATTTCTTTTGGAATGTGCACTGCTTGTGGGTAGAGATACAGTTGATTTTTATATCATGATCTTATATCCTGGAACATTGCTGAATGCATTTATTAGCTCTAATTTATATTTTAAAAAGATTCCTTAGGAATTGTTACATACAAGACCATGTCACCTGCAGTTAAATGTTTTGCTCATTTCTTTTCAGATTTTGTCTCTTATGCCTTTGTTTTTAGTTTTTGTAGACTTTTCTAACATAGTATTCAGTAGAATTGAGGGAGCTAATAATGTCTTTTCTTGTTCTTGTTTTCCCATCTTTGAATATGGTATTAGTTGGGGGTTTTTCATTGTTGCACTCTCTTAGATTTAGAAGTTACTTTCTGTTCCATAATTGATGAACATCTTAATCATCAGATTGTTGGATGATCTTTTAAAAATATTTATTTATTTAATGTGTATATGTGTGCCTGAGTATATGAATGTGCCCCACATGTATTTGTGAGCCCATGGAAGTCATTGGATTTCCTGGAACTAGAATTACAAGTGGTTGTGCGCCACTGCGTGTATGCTGGGATTGCACCCAGGTCTTCTGTGAGGACAACAGGTACTCTTGACTGCTGAGCCATCGCTCCACCCCAGATGGTTGTATATTCTTGACATCAAATCGACGTTGAGTAGTATTTATATTACTCCACATAGATAGATAGATAGTTGTGCTAATCTTTTAGTATTTTCTTTTTATTTTCTCTTTTTTGTTCTGAGCCAAACATGACTTATTTCCAACAAACAAATTTTTTGAAATTCAACGCAGTATTTGAAGATATTAAAAATGTTTTATTTTGTATTTCCCAAGGAATATTATTATATAGGTAGGGCATATTTCTATTATATTCTAAAATTTACTCCTCTTTCGGGAGAGGCTTATAAGAATGGCCACTCATGGGCTGAGGAAATGGATGGATCATTTGGGTAAACTTCCTGTGTAGGCAGGAGGGCCTGAATTCAAATCACCAATGATTATGTAAAAGAGAATGGTAACCTTAACGCTGGGGGAAGGCAGAGACAGGTACATCCCCAGAGCTTGCCAGCTAGCCAGCCTAGCTGAAATGGCAAATGCCAGCTTTGATGAGACAGATTCTGTGTCAGTAATGGAAGGCACGTAACATATACACATCTTTCAAACTAGAGCGATCATTTATTGCAGTGTGGACAGAAATACTGAACCATCCTAAGCCTTCCTATAAACATATTTATTTATACATTATTGTCTATATTGCTAGGATACAAGCACTTTGAGGGAATAACACTATCTTACTCATAGCACACTCCAGGTTTAGAATATGCTGCTACATAACAGGCACTTAATAAACAATTGACTCTTTAATGGCTGTTACTGCCAGTCCCTGGACAGAAAGCCTCTCACCTTTGTTTAGTTGTTGCTCTGGATTAGAAAGAACAATGTTTTAGGTTTTTTGTTTGTTTATTTGTTTGTTTTTTCTGTTTGAGAGAGCTGAAATTAACTGACTTTTAGTCAAGCTTTGTTGTGATTTGTGCATGTGTGTTAGCTTTTAGTTGCTTTAGGAATTTGTATAGAGAAAGTTAATAACAGGCCTGAGGCTGCTGTTCTTAGAAAGCCCTGCATTCCTAGTTGGCCATTGGCTAGCATATGGGATTTGCATTTGTGATGTTGGGGAGTGCTCCCACTGAGGGTGACCCTGCAGGTATCCAGGCAGAAGGTTCAGATTGGCTTCATCAACCTGGCTCAGATTTAGGGGAATTTAATGCTGGGTGATGGTTCATTGTCAGAATGTTTACAACACAGTACAATTTGGGAAAAAGTTTCCAAGCAATAATAATTCCCATTCCAGGTTTCCAGGCAACAATTATTTTAATTCCAGGTGTACAATAAAGCTTAAGATGTGATTGATTACATAGAAACTTCTTTACAAAGTACAGGACCATAGTTCAGGACCAAGAACACTTGGTACTTTTGCAGAGGCCTCAGGTTCAGTTCCTGGCAATTATATGGTGGCTCACAACCACTTGTAACTCCAGTTTCAAGGGATCTGAGGCTCTTTTCTGGCCTCCAAGAGTACCAGGCATGTAAGAAAAAAAAATGTGCATGTGCATAAAAAATAAAAATAAATCTTTTAAAGAAAATATTTGTGGGGTTGAGAAGATAACTCAGTTTGCAAAATGGTTGCCATGTACACACACACACACACACACACACACACACACACACACAATAAGGAAAATATACTCTTTCCTTGGAGTTTTTATAACAGGACTATTACTGGAGTGCTACTGTGTCCTTAGGCATGTGTTCTGGGAAAAGGATCTCGTCGCTTTAGTTATTCAGTTATTTGCCCCATGCCTGCGAGGCTTCTGTGCTGTTTATTTTAGATAGTTCATTTTGACACTTAGATAAACAGAAGCCAAGCACATAAGCATACCCAGAATTAGTCCCTGAACTGTGTTCCAGGGCAGAGATAAGATGCTTAGACTTCTCCAGTACTGATAAATGTATTACAACTACTGCAGGATAAGCATTGTGAGACTTTTGGATTGTTTAGACCTAGAATGGCAGTGAAGATTTTAAAAAAAAAAAGATTGATAAACTGGGTGTTGTGGCTTATGCCTGCACTTCTTGCATTCAGGAGAAGCAGGAACTATGATGCCAAGATCAGCCTGGGCTACACAAAATGTTCCAGCCTAGCCTGGGCTTCAAAGAGTTGCTGTCTTTTAGGGAAATTCACTTGAATCATAGTGAATTTAGCAGATGTTCAGAATAGTAGTCATTTCTTTCATGTCTATATTTCATCTTACTATAACAGCTTCATTTTATTTTGCATTCTCTAAACCAGAATTCTTGTGCATTTTGTTTCCCAGTTTTTATATGCCCATGAGTAAATTGTTAGTTATTACTGTAATGTTTTTGCCTCCTAAATTTTCTCAGTATATAAGTTGGCTATTTCTGAATTCTAAAAAAGTTTTGTAGAATTAATTTGAAAAATGTTTCTCTATAATTATGTATAACTTCTAAAATTTTAGATTTATGGATGCCAGACTTTGGAGACAGAAAAAGTATAGGCTCTTCTCAAAATGTTAGACAAAATAAGATGTCCTGTGGATAAACCAAGATTGCTTTTATTTGTCTTTGTTGAAATTCTCCTTTTTTTCCTCCTTGTTTCAAGTCTTCCTCATTGTTTGAGTAAACTCTGTTCTTTGACTTTCCTGAGTTGATAGTTTTGTGGATGCATGCCTGTTCATTAAGCATCCTGACAGTTACCACCAGGCAGCTCATTCCTACATTTCTGTTTTTGACTACTTTTGGTTAATTGTCAAATTTACCTGTGTTTTCATAGATAACAGTGACAAACATGTATTGCTCTTTGTATCTGTTAAGTAAACCAATAAAAACTCTATATCATGAAAGATACAGCAGCATATAGAATCTTTGCGTTTTAAATCTATGTTTGGATGTGTTGCCAATCTGGTCTTCAATTCTTGGGCTCAGGTCATCTGTTCTTAGCTTTCTGAGTAGCTGGAACTACAGACATCATCTGCCCAGTATGCCTAAAATTTTTAAAAATTAACTTTGTACTTGAGAATTAATTGAAATTAAACAAAGGTAAAACAAAATCTAGTGTTTAAATTTTTTGGCACTAGAATGTCCATGCCATTAAGAAAAAAATTTAGGCCACAGGATGGTGACACACACTTTTAATTCCAGTGTTTAAGAGGCAGAGGCAGGCAGATCTCTATAAATTCAAGGCCAGTCTGGTCTACAGAGCAAGTTCCAGGACAGCTAAGGCTACACAGAGAAACCCTGTTTTGAAAAACCAAAATACAACAAAAAGAAAACAAGTTTTTTTTTGTTTGTTTGTTTTTGGTTTTGTTTTTTGTTTTTTGTTTTTTAGCAAGCCATAGTGATGCATGCCTTTAATCCTAGCACTTAGGGACCAGCAAGTAAATTGCTGTGAGTTTGAGGCCAGCTTGGTATATGTGCTAATTTTAGAAACCATACAGCTGTAGAATAATTGCCATCTCCAGAGAAGAGAAAAAGGAGCAAAACCAGTATTTGATGTATAGTGTTATTTTCTTTATCTGAAAAAAAGACCATACTTTTACAATTAATTTTAAAAATAGCATTGAAAGTGAGGAGTTTTATTATGGAATTTTATACATATATTTTACTTTCAATTCTTTTTATTGAAAAGGTACCATTGAGTATCAAAAAAGTACAGTAAAAGGGTCTGGAGAGATGGCTCAGTGGTTAACAGCACTGAGTGCTCTTCCGAGGTCCTGAATTCAATTCCCAGCAACTGCATGTTGGTTCACAACCATCTGTAATGGGATCTGAAAACCTCTTCTGGTGTGTCTGAAGACAGCTACAATGTTTTTCTATATATTAAATAAATAAATAAATAAATAAATAAATCTTTTTAAGAAGTACCATTAAAAAAGAATATTACTTAGATACATGATGTGTTTGTTCATTTTTTTTAAAAAAACTGAAGAGAAATATGTATGCATTTATAGTTAGTTCATCCTTCCCAGGTTGGAGAAAGGAACAGAAATTAATCTTTACATTTGAAAATCAAGTGACCATAATCAATTAATCAATCAATCAGTCTGTTTATCTATCTATCTATCTATCTATCTATCTATCTATCTATCTATCTATCTATCTATCTATCT
>NW_022196896.1:86073801-86090121 GCF_008632895.1 Mastomys coucha
CTCTCTCTCTCTCTCACACACACACACACACACACACACACACACACACACACAATGTGATTTCAGAATGGAGAAACCAAGAAAATATGTAAGTTTTGAAGAAGAAACAGAATTTCATTTGGTTGAGAATTAGAATTAACTAGACCTAGCACTTGCAATCCTGAGTTTGAAACTAACTTGAGCTACATAGTAAAATCTTGTCTCAAAAAAAAGGGGGGGGTGCTGAATTTAGTTGTCTACCTAATGATAAAGAACAGAAGACCCACACCCATTTCCATCTTCTTATTTATTGCATAAACATGTATACATATATATGGATTAGTTATGAATATTTCATTTTTCCTATATCCTTAAAAATCATTTGCTATTTATTTGTATGTGTGTGTATGCATGAGTAAGCATACATGCATGTGTGTAAGTGTTCACATGTACCATGGTGCATGTGTAGAAGTCAGAGGACATTTTACAGGAGTTAGTTCTCTTCTTCCACAGTGTGGGCTCCACAGATCAAACTCAGGTCATAAGGCTTGGTGACACTGAGCCATCTCCCGGGCCCCTTCCCTGCATGATCAAAGGTCAGAAGCCATAGTATCCATGCCTTCTCTTCCTTAGTCAAGTGTGGATGGGATGGTTTTATAGTTCTTCACTGCAAAGCTATTTTGCATACTGCATTTATCACCCCTTATTTGGCATAAGTAGGAGTTGAATTTTGTCAGGAGATTTTTGTTTCCTTTTTTTTTTCTTTTTAAAGTGGAAGGATTATAAGTCTTATATTCAAAAAAATTATTTAAGTTGTTTAAGCTTCCATAACTTGATAAGGTAGATGTTTGAAGGTTGATTCTAGCTTTGCATGCTTGGAGTAAATCCACCAATTACATATCATTTTGAAATTTTCAACTATAGAATGGTCTTATAATTTTCTAGAATAAATAATTCTGTTTTCAAAAACTCCAGGGAGTTCTGATTTTATGCATTGTGTCCCTTATAAAATTTTATAAGTGAATTCTTCCTTCTGTTCCCTCTTGAGTCAGGTATTTACTATATAGCCGTGATTGGCCTAGAGCTTGCTATGTAGCTCAGGCTGACCTTAATCAGAGAGGTCTGCCTGCCTCTGCCCCTCAAGGCTGTAATTAAAGCCATGTGCCACAGAATTCTTTGTTATTTGCTACAGTATATACCAGGCTCTGCTTTCTATCGTGCTGAAAGAGCCCTGGAATTACAGGTGTGTTCTACTTCTAGATTTACATGGTTTCTGGGCAAACATGACACCCATGGTTGCAGGACCAACACTTTACTCATCGAGCCATCTCCCAGGTCAAGTCTTTCTTTACTTTTTTAATTAATTAATTATTATTATTGTATTGTTATTATTATTTTGAGACAGGTCTCATACAGCCCAAATTGTCCTGAATTCTCTCTGTAGATCATTCTCCCCTAGAACTCAGAAATACGCCTGCCTCTGCCTCCCAAGTGCTGGGATTAAAGGCGTGCCACCAGCTCTTAGTTCACTTAATTTGATTATATCAACTTTCATCTATTTTCCTATAAGTGACAAAACTTTATTCTTCTTGGCTGAAAAAAATTCTTTATGTCGTTCCTATAACTTTTGAGTGTGCTTCAGAAATACTCATCTGCAAATATCCCTGTGATATGTTGACTTGGAATCCTTGGTATCAATACTAGGTAGTGGAATAGCTGGGTTGTAATGTACACATCTGTTGTTGGATGTATGTATATTACAAACATCCATACTGATTTCCATAGTTACTAGATGACTTTACATTCCTAATAAGAGTATAAGGAAGGATTCTCATCAGCTTTTGTTTTCTAAACTATACTCTTTTGTTGAGATATAATCTAAATATAGTTTTAATTTGTCTATCTCTAATAGCTAGGAGGTTTAACATTTCTTCATATATCTAAGAACTGTGGAATAGTATTTGTAAAGGGTGTTTTGACCTTTACATTTTCTGTTTGTATTCCAGCCCCTTCTCTTGGCTCATTCCTCTAGCTAAGATATCAAGCAGTATATTGAGTAAGAATGGACAAGTGAGCTAGTTGTAGGGGGCACTTGCCTTTAATCCCAGCACTGGGAAGGCAGAAGTAGGTGGAGTTAAGGTTATCTATCCCCAACCATAGAGGAAGTTCCAGGCTAGCCAGAGATATACAGTGAGAGCCTGTCTCAGGAATGGAAAGGAGAGGAGAAGAGAGGGGAGAAGAGGAGAGGGGGGAGAGGGAAGAAAGAAAGGAAGAAAGGAAGAAAGAAAGAGAGAGAGAAAGAAAGGAAGAGAAGGTGGTCACTCAGGCCTGTAAGATGGCTCAGTGGGTGTAGTACTTGCCTCCAAGCTTGATCTCAGGATCCACATGATCTCACAGTATTTTCTGACCTCCAAAACACACACACACACACACACACACACACATCTCTCTCTCTCTCTCTCTCTCTCTCTCTCTCTCTCTCTCTCTCTCTCTCTCTCTCTCTCTCTCTATTTTCAAGTTTAAAAAGAAGTAAAGAAAAAAGTGAATGTCCTTATCTTGTTTTGATTTTAGTGGAAATGCTCTTGAGTTTTTTTTTACTAGTAATGTTAGCTATAGGTTTGTCACATATATCTTTTATGAGTTATATTTTTGTATGTCTAGTCTTCTCAGGGCTTCTGTGTAGGGATGTTGGTAGTGTCAAGACTCTTACATCAGTTGAGATGAATTATGATTTTTCTGCTTGAGGCCATTGATTGTTACTTATATTGACTTACATATGTTGAACCATCCTTTCCCCTCTGCTGTGAAGCCAACTTGATCATGGTGAATGATTTTTTTCCTGATGTGTTTTTCAATTTTGCTTGTAGATATTTTATTGAAAATATTTGATCTATGCTTAGCAGGAAAATTGGTCAATAATTTTTTTTCTTTTTGTTTTTGCTTTTAAATAAAGAGTTTGGTAGTGTTACTTCCATTTCCATTCTGTGGAGTAGTTTGAGAAGCCTTAGAAGCCATTGCTATGGAGTTATTAATTTCTGGAGGAGTCATGTTGCCTTGATTTTTCACATTTCTTGTGTTTTTGCATTAGGACTTCACCATCTGGGGTTAAGTCATTGGTTGGAGTGTTTTGTTTGTTTGTACCTCCTTACTCTTTCAATGGAACTGTTTGCAGTGTTCAAGAAGGAATGGGATTGTGTTTAGTTGAAGTGTTGTTTTCCTGTGCTAGACTGGTATTGAACTTCTGTCCCTGTACTCCCCTGAGAGTAGAATACTGTCCATGTAAACAACAATTTTCATTTATTCCAGTTCAACTCTCATTGCAATCCCTTCTCAGGTTCCCAGATGCCTTAGAACTCTTAAGCTGCACATTGATTTTCCTTTTCTTGGCTTTTAGTAGTCCCTGATAACATGGACTTCCCTTTAGTGTACTGATCTTTCATGAAAGATATGAAGGACTGATATGGAGTCTACATTCTCATTTTGTGAGCAACTAATAACAGAACCCTTATTCCTCATGTCTTTTCTTCTAAACACTGACTCCAGCTAATATTTCTGAATTGCTAGCAAGATATATTATGTATTGCTCTTTAGTTGGTGTTGGTGAGTATTTTCTAGAATACTTTAAAGTAGTTTAATAATATATGCATCAAGTCATATTTCTTTTTCATTGAATACTATCTGGTTTGATTTGTCTGAATAAACTATATTACAAAAATTTGATAACTGCAATTCTATATACCTATTTGTAAACATTCTGTTTACTTGACCTTGTACTTTGAAAGTACTTTGCATAGCAATAAATGTGGCAGGTCTATTTATATATACTGGGTGGACAGAGTTATCAAGCCTGTCATTCCTTTTCTAGACTTCTTTGTTATGTCCAGAAACATTAATTTAATAAATAATATGCATTGCTCAAGTGCTCCTGAATTATACTATTCTAATTCTATACACTTCAAATAAAGAACTAATTCAGAAGGTCATAAGAAAGTATTGGTTTATAGTTAGTGATTATCTTTGCTACTCAAACGTATTGGGAAAGTCTATTTTAAAAAACTAAGTAAAGATCAGATGTTGCTTTTTGATAACCTTTTACTTTTTTGGTATTTTCACAATGCTGGCTAATGTTTGTTAATCAGTGAGTCACATGGCAAATGCTAACAATCAGCTAAATTACATAGTGTATATGAAGAAAGACAGGGTGGCATTAAACTAAGGAACAACTAGGTTCCTTGGGGAGCTATTGAACATTTCATCTGGCTACTTTAAACAATATAAAATCATTTTCTTTTTGCTTAGAATTCTTGGATTTTTAGGGTTTTTGTTTTTGTTTGTTCATTTTTTGAGGCATACATACTCTCAATGTAGCTCTGGCTAGCCCGGAACTTGCTATGTAGACCAGGATGGTTTGTAACTCAGAGAGATCTACTTGCCTCTGCCTCCCAAGTGTTAGATTAAAGGTGTGCAACACCATGCCTGGCCTATGTGTTGGTTTTAAAGGCTAGTTTAGAACAATTCTCTCTTTTTCTTCTTTCTTTCTTTTTCTTTTCTTTTTTTCTTTTGAGATAGGGTCTCACCTTGTAGCTCTGCTGTTCTAGAAGTCACTGTGTAGACTAGGCTGGCCTGGAACTTAAAGACATCCATCAGCCTCTGTCTCCCTTCCCATACCCCTGCTGGGATTAAAGATATATGCCACCATATTCTGTTGAAGATGGTGGGTTTTTTTGTTTTGTTTTGTTTTGTTTTGTTTGAACAGCAAAAATATTTAATAGTAGAAAAGTGATAGGAATTATATGTGTAAAAGAAGTCTGTCATCTGGGAATTTATATTCCTTAATTTCTTATTGTTTGAATAAAAAGGGAATTACTGGAGGGTATGGATGAGGAGATGGTTCTGTAGTTAAAAGCAAGTATATTGCTTTAACAGAGAACCTAAATTCAATTCACTGCAACCATGTCAGGCAGTTCACAGTCACCTTAACTCCAGCTACAGGAACATCCGACGCCCCTCTCCTCTATAAGCACCTGAACTCGTGTACACACACACACACACACACACACACACACACACACACATGCTTAAAAAATAAAGATAAGTCTTGAAACAGAAAATTACTGGGTAAATGTAAAATTAAAAATTTATTCAGGCCGGGCGGTGGTGGCACACGCCTTTAATCCCAGCACTTGGGAGGCAGAGGCTGGTAGATTTCTGAGTTCAAGGCCCGCCTGGTCTACAGAGTGAGTTCCAGGACAGCCAGAGCTATACAGAGAAACCCTGTCTCGAAAAACAAAAAAACAAACAAACAAACAAACAAAAAAATTTAGTAATTAAATTAGAAGGATTTAGCAGGAAAATTTATAAAAATTACTCAAATTAGATTATTGTATATTTTAAATGAAATCTTAAAGATTATTATAATCAATAGTATTATCAAAGAAAATTAATTTACCATTGTGTTCTTTGTTCTTTTGTTCAGCTTCCCAGAATCAAGAACGGCTGTGTGCATTTAAAGATCCATATCAACAAGACCTTGGGATAGGCGAGAGTCGAATCTCTCATGAAAATGGGACAATATTATGCTCCAAAGGGAGCACATGTTATGGTCTGTGGGAGAAATCAAAAGGAGACATCAATCTTGTGAAGCAAGGCAAGTAATTTTTTTTAAAAAAAAACATTTACCTTTTTATTTTATGCGTATTGGTGTTTTGCCTGCATGTATCTCTGTGTGAGAGAATCAGATCTTAGGAGTTACAGACAGTTGTAAACTGCCATTTGGGTGCTGGGATTTGAACCTGGATCCTCTGGAAGAACAGTTGGGTGCTCTTAACAGCTGCTTCTACCCCCCACCCCCCTTGAAATTGTTTAGTGTTTTTTTTCTTTTGGGTGCTGAGAATCAGACCCAGACTGTCATGCACACAGGCAGACTGCCACAGGGCTCTATCTTCAGCATTGTTTTCATACAGTTGGAGCTTATCTAGAAAAGACATGTAGGTAGATTAAGACTCTATCCAGAAAAGTAGTAAATAAGAAGATAAACACATAAATATATCTACATAGTCACCCACAAGCTCCAATTCATAAAAGAAAGTTTACTTTTAGTGTAGCTTGTTTGCTTGGCTGAAATAGGGTCTCACTGTGTAGACCAGCTCAGCCTGGAACTCACAAAGATCTGCCTTCTTTTGCTTTACTAAAGTTATGCTCTACCATGCCTGGCCTTTTAGTGTGTTTTAATAACATCTTTCTCTTTATAAGTTAATGTTAGCAAATGAAGTTTGGAAAAAAACAAAAAACTATTCAGAAAAGCCAAGGTCTACAACTCAATTCTCTTAAAAAATATTATTTTTATATTGATTTGTTCTCTTTAGGTACATTTACCATGTATTTTAATATTTATATGAGTACCAGTCTTCTTTTAAAATTAGGGTGTTATATAATAAGTTCATCCTCTTTCCCCCCATGTTATTATAAATGCTCTCTGAAGACGTGTACCTCAGCACCATATTTCACTGTGTATATGTATCACAGTTTACTTACGTGCTTTTGAACACTATGCTGTTTTAAGGTTTTCACTGAAATGCATTATCTGGCAATGAAAAACTTCAAATATATATAAAAGTTGTGTCAGATTGCATTTTATTTTTTTCTTTTTTTTAAAGTAGATTCTTTAATGTAGAATTAATAGATCATAAAAATGTCTGGTTATTTTAAAGGCTCTACATTAAAATTGCTATGTTTTTCCAAAATTACCATCATACAAACATTGAGTACAGAATTGTAAGAGAGTGCCTGTCACTGAGTCTTTGTTATAATTGCATTATTATTTTAAAGTTGAGGACAGTTTAAATCTAAAATAGCTGGACTTTGCCCTTTCTTCAATAATTCTTTTTTCTTTTTTTTTCTTTTTTTCTTTTTTTTGTTTTTTTTTTGAGAGGGTTTCTCCATGTAGTCCTGGCTGTCCTGGAACTCACTCTGTAGACCAGGCTGGCCTTGAACTCAGAAATCCGCCTACCTCTGCCCCCCAAGTTCTAGGATTATAGGCGTGTGCCACCACCGCCCGGCTCTTCAATAATTCTTATAATTATCGTGCAGTTAACCATAATTGTTTTTGTTGGTTGCCTTTCCCTGTGAAATGTCTGTGGCATCCTTTACCGTTTTCATTTAGGTTTCTTCCTGATTGTATTAGTTTTATATGGCTGCAGTTATTTCATAATTTGTTGTTTTACTTACTGTATTATTCCCTAACCTATTTTAATATTGATCTGCAGGATGTTGGTCTCACATTGGTGACCCCCAAGAGTGTCACTTTGAAGAGTGTGTAGTGACGACCACCCCACCCTCCATTCAGAATGGAACATACCGCTTTTGCTGCTGTCGTACAGACTTATGCAATGTCAACTTTACTGAGAACTTCCCACCTCCAGATACAACACCACTCAGTAAGTGTTTACAGTAATTGCTTTATAACTCCTTCTTCTAGAAGTTTTGAAAATATAAATAGATAAACATTCAAAGTTAGTAAAATTTTCTCTAACATCTCTAAAGTAATATACCAGCACCAGCAAAGCGTTGGTATATTTATTACCAGCTAAGTCTGGCATGATGGTGTCCACTTGTAAGCTCAGAACTCCAGAGGCTGAGGTAGTAGGCCTGTAAATTCAAGACAGCCTGAGCTACCTGGTGAGTTCTTGGCCAGTCTGCACTACATAAAAGGACCAACTGTCAGCAAACAAACAAAAACCCTACAACCCACCTAAGGAGGGGACTTTGGTGATAGCAAATGGGTGTGTGTGATGGCGCATGCCTTTAATCCTAGCACTTGGGAGGTAGAAAGAAGCAGGTGGATCTCTGTGAGTTTGAGGCCAATCTGGCTTACATAGCAAGTTCTAGGCCAGCCAGGGCTACACAGTGAGACCCTGTCTGAAAAACAATAATAACAACAGAGAGGAGGAGGAGGAGGAGGAGGGGAGGAAGGGAAGGAAGGAAGGAACACACACTATAGCTGTAGTGTGGCCTGTGCCTGAAGAAGCCCCATTCATTCTGGAGGCCAATGAAGGAGGGTCACTTGAGGTCATGTATTCAAGTCTAGTGTGGGAAATATAGAGAAATCCTAACTCAAGAAACAGAGAACAGCCAGCATGATAACACATGCCTTTAATCCAGCACTTGGAGGCAGAGTCAGGTGCATCTATATGACTTTGAGGCCAGCTTGGTTTACATAGCAAGTTCTAGGCCACCCAGAGCTCTATGGTGAGGCCTTGTCTCAGATGAAAAATCAAAATCCAAAATGTGTCACTGGGAGTGAATTCCGAGGTTTCAAGAACCCACACCATTACCAGTTAGCTTTCTTTCTTTGCCTCGTGCTTGTGGATCAGATGTAAGCTCTCAGATACTGCTGTAACACTATGCCTGCCTGCCCCTATGCTACCTACCATGATGGTCCCCAATGAGCTCTTTCTTTTATAAGCTGCCTTGGTCCTGGTTTCTTTTCATAGTGATAGAAAAGTAACAAAGGTAGAAACTGGTACCAGGGAGTGGCACATTGCTGTGACAGGCTTGTAAGTGCTACTTTTTGAAGAAATGTGTGAGACTTTGGATTAGGAGAGTGGTTGAATGCTGGAAGAAGTGCTGAGAGTAATATGAGCTATGGAGGGCCAACTCAACAGGTTTCAAAGGAGAGCAATATTAGCAACTAGCTTAGAGTCTGTTTTTGTGATATTTTTGGCAAAGAATGTAGTTGCTTTTTGTTCTTGTCCTAAGACTCTGTTTGAGGCTTTCTTTTGGCTTTGCAGTAGTAGGACTCAAACTCCGAGCCTCAGGCATAATGAGAAGGCACTCGACTCTAAGCTGTATCCCTACCTGTCTTAGTTAGGATTTCCATTGTTGTAAAGAGACACCATGGCAAGGCGACTCTTATAAAGGACAACACTGGGCAGTGCTTCAAAGTCTACTCCCACAGAGATGCACTTCCTCTAACAAGGCCACAACCCCAAATAGTGCCAGGCATATTCAAACCACCACTGAATCCCACATATATACCTTATTATTTCTTTAAAAAAAAAAAAAAAAAAGGGCAGGAGCATTCCAGTAGCAATAAGCATGCATTGCATCCAGATCTTTGTCTGTAATAGTGTTCTCTGCTAAAAGAAACTATAGAGGGGCTGGAGAGATGGCTCAGCGGTTAAGAGCACTGATTGATCTTCCAGAGGTTCTGAGTTCAATTCTCAGCAACCACATGGTGGCTCACAACCATCTGTAATGGGATCCTCTTCTGGTGTGTCTGAAGACAGCTACAGTGTACAATAAATAAATAAATAGATAAATAAATAAATAAATTATTAAAAAAGAAAAGAAACTATAGCTCTTTGAGAAGATATTTATTCCAGAACAAGAGCAAAATAAGTCCAAGGCTGAAATACTTTATGCTAGAAAGTACTCAGTTCCAAAAAATGTGGTGGAGACTTACTTTAAAGATGCAGGTGCTATGCCCCTTGTTGACTGTGGCATTGGGTGAGCTAGCTAGGGAAGAGCTGGAGAGCTTGCCCTTGTGGTGCGAGTGTGGGAGAGCTGTTGGGCTGATCAGTTTAGCTACCCTCCTTCCCCCCAAGGCCTAGGTCTTGAGCTGCTGGAGCATGAAGGGGCCTGTCCTACAGACCCAAAGCTGTAGGATCTTAACATATGGCAACAAGATATCCAAGAGGAGTCCTTGTGAGGATCCAGTATTGATAGTGTAGCAGAAGCCAGAGACCTCGAACCAGACCAATAACTCATTGCAGTGAACATTTGCAAGTAAACTGTATGGACAAAAAAAAAAAAAGGCTTACTGTGGTACAGACTGTGGCATATTGCAGCTTCCACAACAATATTTTTTTCCTTTGCTGAGAGGTTGCAAAGGCTGAAGGCATATATGGAGTGATAGGGAGATGAGTAGCATTGGGGTACATGATGTGAAATTCACAAAGAACCAATAAAAAAGTTTTTTTTAAAAAAAAGATGCAGCTCTGTAGAACCCCTTCATGAGCTAAAATTGGGGAAGTCTGCCTTCAAGAATAACTAAGTATAATAATGAATTACAACCATTTGAAGAAAACGAAACTCATGAGTAAATATCAGGTGCTAACTGAAAATACAGGAGTTTCGGAATTGGTCAGTCATCATTCAGCTTCCATCTCATAGGTCAGAAAGGAAGTACCAAAGAGGACCATAAATTTGAGAGAAATTTCAGTGAGGAGCCAGGATATTTGTATGGTTTTAAAATGTCTCCAATTTAATTCTGAAGGAAAAATTAGTAGTTGGAATTTGGGGCATAGCAGTGGTGTAGATTATTTGCCTAGCTTTCGCAGATCCCTAGGTTCTTGGGTTATAATAAGGAGGAAAGGGAGAGGAGGGAAGACTGGAGAAACTAATTCAAGGTGGGTATCTTAGTCATTGTTCTATTACAATTCTTAAAAGAAAACTTTAATTTGGAGCTTGCTTACAGTTTCAGAGCTTCAGTCGATTATCATCATGTCAGGGTGCATCACATTGAAGAAGAAGCTGAGAGCTATATCTTAATCATTGTAACTGACAATCAGTAGAGGCAACTGGGCTGGTATGGGTTTTTGAAACCTAAAAACCCATTCCCAGTGATACACTTTCTTCAACAAGGCCAAAACTATGTGTGCCTACAGGGACCACCATTCTTATTCAAACCACCATAGTGGGTGTGGTGTAGATGCCTGTAATTCCACCATAGGGAAGTTAAGGATGGAGAATCATAATTTTGCCAGTTTGAGGTCAATTTGACCCACATAAGATCCTATTTCAATCAGGTGGTGATGATTGTGACAGGAGGGGCACACCTTTAATCCCAACTCTAGGGAGACCGAGGCAGATCTCTAAGGTCAAGGGCAGCCTCATCTCTACAGTGAGTTCCAGGACAACCAGGGTGGTGACACAAAAAAACCTTGTCTCAAAAAACCATAAACAAACAAACTAACTAATAAATAGTGATTATAAGTAGGGAAATTGGAAAATACCTTGATCAAGTCATCAAAATTACCATATTAATGAATGTCAAATGAACATTGTGATACAAAGAAATGGATGCAGGATCACTATTAATAAGTACTGTCTTAGTCAGGGTTTCTATTTCTGCACAAACATGACCAAGAAGCAAGTTGGGGAGGAAAGTGTATTCAGCTTACACTTCCATGTTGCTGTTCATCACCAAAGGAAGTCAGGACTGGAGCTCAAGCAGGTCAGGAAGCAGGAACTGATGCAGAGGCCATGGAGGGATGTTCCTCACTGGCTTGCTTTCTCTGGCTTGCTCAACTCGCTTTCTTATAGAACCCAGGACTACCAGTTCAGGGATGGCACCACTCACAATAGGCCCTCTCACCTTTGATCACTAATGGAGAAAATGCCTTACAGCTGGATCTCCTGGAGGCATTTCCTCAAGGGAGGCTCCTTACTCTGTGATGCCTCCAGTTTGTGTCAAGTTGACATACAAAACCAGCCAGTACAAGTACTATAGTTCCAGGCTGGAGAGATGGCTCAGCAGTTAACAGCACTGACTGCTCTTCCAGAGGTCCTGAGTTCAGCTCCCAGCAACCACATGGTGGCTCACAACCATCTGTAATGGGGTCTGATGCCCTCTTCTGGTGTGTCTGAAGATGGTTACCATATACATATACATAAATAAATAATTCTTTAAAAACAAACAAACAAATAGCTTCTTGGCCTTTTGGCTAAGATCAAGTGTTAAAAAACAAACAAACAACCCAAGTACTACCTAGTTCAGCCATGAATTCATAACTGAATCCAGTCATTATAAAACATCAGACAAACTTCAAAATAGGAGCACTCTTGTTACAATGAAGTGTGTCAGGGTGCAGCTCATTAAGAGGCAAGAAGATCGCAGCATTCTCGCCCAGGGATGGCTGCTTGAACTGCATTGAGGAAAATGATGAAGTTCTGGTTACTGGATTTGGTCAAAAAGGTCATGCTGTAGGTGAAATTCCTGGAGTCTGCTTTAAGGTGGTTAAAGTAGCCAGTGTGTCTCTTTTGGCTCTATACAAAGGCAAGAAGGAAAGACCAAGATCATAAAATTTGACAGTGGAAACATAGTAATACATTTTCATATTCTGGAAAAAAAAAACGCTTCATGTCTTCATAGTAAGCTACCTTCTAGGGAATAGCAGAAAGTACCTCCTGCTCTTTGTTAATTTTGATCGTTTGCTTATGGATCCTTTTAGCTGAACAGCTTCTTTCTTTCTTTTTCTTTTTGGCTTTTTCGAGAGGGTTTCTCTGTATAGCCCTGGCTGTTCTGGAACTCACTCTGTAGATCAGGCTGACCTGGAACTCAGAAATCCGCCTGCCTCTGCCTCCCAAGTGCTGGGATTATAGGCGTGCGCCACCACTGCCCGGCTAGTTTATTTCTTTTTAAAAAACATTTAAAAGTTTTGTGTATACTTGTATTGGTTTCATATATGTATGTGCACCGAGTGTATGCTTGGTGTCTGCAGAGGCTAGAAGAGGGCATTGTATTCTCTAGAAATAGAGTTACAGATGGTTGTGATCCACCAGGTGGGTCTCTGGAGGAGCCATTTCCCTAGCCCCAAAGATATATTTTACTTCTATTTATGTGTATGTGTGTACCTGTGTGAGTGTCTGTTATATGTGTGCAGTTACATCCAGAGCCAAAAAGAGGTTTCAGATCCCTGAAATTGGAGTTACAGGTGGTTATGAGCCACCTGATGTGGGTCCTGGGAACTGAACTCAGGCCTTTTGGAAGAGCAGCAAGTTCTTAACTGACCCAGCAACAGTAAAATATGGTTCACCGAGTATAAGAAAATAAGCTTTCTATAGTAAAAAGCACGTCCTGACTTCTCTTGACACTCTGGAATATACATTAATAACTAACTAAAGCGTGGAACACCAGTGGACTTTTAAGATGTGATGGGAATTTTGGGGAGAAATGGGACAAACCAATGTCTTGACCATAAAGGAGCATCTCACTTCGCTGAACCACAAAGCTTCACAGTCATTTAGGAATTAATTAGATGTAAAGTTAGGACTATTGAGAAAGGTTATTTCATTTACCTTTAGTTTTGCCTTTAAAAAAGTTATAGATTTTGTGAATTTATTTTCTCCATTTTTTTGGGCTTTGTTTTTATTTTTGAGGCAGAGTTTCTCTGCATAATCCAGGCTGACCTCAAATTCACAGAGATCCACCTACCTGTTTCTCAAGTGCTGGGCTTAAAGACCTGAACCACTCCACCCAGTGATTTTGTGAATTCTTTTTTTTTTTTTTAAAAGATTTATTTATTATCATATGTAAGTATACTGTTGCTGTCTTCAGACACACCAGAGGAGGGCGTCAGATCTCATTATGGGTGGTTGTGAGCCACCATGTGGTTGCTGGGATTTGAACTCGGGACCTTTGGAAGAGCAGTCTGTGCTCTTACCCGCTGAGCCATCTTGCCAGCCTGATTTTGTGAATTCTTATAAAACTATATTTCGTAGGATTTTAGAAACCATGAGTTAACCACATAGCAATCAAATCTCTATAGACTATCAATCCCTGTTTTTGTGGGCTGTTATTAAAAGATTTAAAAGAATAAAAAGTCTACTGGCTGCTTTTATTGAAACATAAATGTAGTATCTTTTAAAGTAATTAAATACTGGCACTTAATTATTAATATTGAAAGGAGCTATATGAACACTATTATATTCTATTTACAATGTAGATTCTACTTTTACTGTAGATTACTGTCTTAATTATAGTTCCCATTGTTGTGAAGAGACACCAGGATCATGGCAACTATCATAAAGGAAAGCACTTAATTGGGGCTGACTTAGAGTTTGGGGGTTTATTCCATTATTATTATGGTCAGAAGCATGATCACACAGAGACAGATGTGCTGAGAGTTCTCTGAGCAGATCAGCAGACAGCAGGAAGAGGATCAGACACTAAGCCCAGTTTGAGCGTCTAAGACCTTAAAAACTCCCCTTCCATACCCCAGTCATACAGTTTTCAAAAAGGTCACATGTCCTAATAGTGCCACTCCCTATGGGCCTATGGAGGCCGTTTTCATTCAGACCACCACAGTTACCAGCTAATTCTAGTTGATAAGGGCTTTCATCTCTGTTCAAAAAAATGAAAAACTAAAAGTCATTGCTTTTTTGTTTTTCAGTTTTGGCAGTTACTTATTGTATCTTCTAGGGAGATTAATTACTACCATTAAAAAATAAAGGAATTTTGGAGCTGGAGAGATGATTCAGTGGTTAAGAGCACTGGCTGCTCTGCCAGAGGTCCTAAGTTCAATTCCCAGCAACCACATAGTGGCTCACAGCCATCTGTAATGGGATCAGGTACCCTTTTCTGATCTGTTTGAAGACAGCAACAGTGTCTTCTAATTTTATAATTAGAAATCCAAGCTGATTATTTTTTCTGTAATTCCTAGTAGTTGGGATCTCAAGCAAAAATTCTGTTCAGTCAGGACAATGTTACCAGAAAATTTTCTAAGATAAAACTGGCTAGAGATGAGGGTTAAGAGGTCATAGTTACTACCTACTGCTTTTTGTACTTCAATTTACATTTTTTAAAGATTTTCTCCTTTTGCTAGTATGTTTCAGAGTTTTGGAACAGGTTTGATTGCTTTCATTATATGGGAACCTTGAAAAACACTAAGGAGTTCTTGGGCTGGGGTGGCAGCTCAGAGCATCCAGCACTCACATGTGGCTCACAACCAGCTATAACTCCAGCTGGATCCATGCCTCCTGGCCTCAGCGTGAATGTAGTGCACATACATTCATACAGGCAAAATAACCCATGCATGTAAAATAAGACTAAATAAATCTAGATTTAAAAAAATGTTGCTTGGACAGTGGTGGCACATACCTTTAATCCCAGCACTTAGGAGGCAGAGGCAGGTGGAACTCTGGGAGTTCACTGCCATCCCGATCTATAAAGTAAGTTCCAGGAAGCCAGGACTACACAGAGAAACCCTGAGCTGAAAAGGGGACACACACACACACACACACACACACACACACACACACACACACACACACACAATTCTGAACCTACTTAATACATAATTTAAAGTAGACTTAGGTTCAGACAAAAATTGTTGAATTAAGAAAAGTTAAGTTTCTTTGTTCCCTTTGAGATCTTATTTTCTGAAGAAGGAACACACTTTATCTATTGTGTAGTGTCCAAGTCTGAAACTGCTAACTTTTCCTAGGCACTGTCATTTCTTCTCTCATTAACAGTCAGTCCTATTATTAGCATGATTTCCCCTTGGTCTTAAGACAGTAGTTTTTTTATTTAATCCCCCATCTATTTTTTATTTAAACCCCCTGATAGTCTTCTCTTATTACTCTCTATATACTAAAATTTTAATTTAACCCTTTCAGAAACATTATGAAATAGTACCATCTTCTTAGTTTACATTGAGGATACCAGCCTTAGATATGTAAAAGTAACATACCTGATACTATATAGTAACAAGTGATAGAAACAAGATTGAAATCTGGGTGTTCTGACTCCAGGATATGTTTTATCAGTATACAAACAGTGAGTCCATTTATACTTTGTTATGGGCTGGGTTAGGGAATAGATTCTTTTTTGAAAATAATCATTTTCTAAAATTCAAGAACCCTGCCATGATTTGCACTGTAACTGTATATCCCTAAGAATTCTGTTTTCTATATTATATATTTTATTAAAATAATCTAATTAATTAAAAGTTTTATGTATATTTATACTTTTATTTTGTGCATATCAATGCTTTGCCTTTATACATGTATGTATATCACATGCCTATTTGATTCCCTGGGACTGGAGTTTTGAATGGTTATGAGCCACCATATGAGAACTGAACCCAGGTTCTCTCCAAGAGCAGCAAGTGTTCTTAGTCACAGAGCCCTCTTTCCAGTCACTTACATATATTTTAAATGTTTATCATTGTTGTCAATGAAAAGAAAATATTATAAAGGTAACTTTAAAATTTATTTAAAAATAAAATAAAAAGCTATATACCCATACACATAAAATTAAATATATTAACTAGCTAGATATTGTTGTTTTAAAGGTTGAAGCTGGCACTTTCTGTGTTAAAAGAAAAAACAATTAGCAAATGTTTGAGAGGTAATAGATGAACTACTACCAAGTTGAGATTTTTCTCTTAATTAGACAACAGAAAGAAAATATTCATCAGGATGCACATGGTGGCACATACATTTAATCCCAGCACTCAGAGGGCAGAGGCAGGCAGATCTCTGTGAGTTTGAAGCCAGCCTGGTCTACAGAGCAAGTTCTAGGATAGCCAGGGCTATACAGAGAAACCATGTCTCAAA
>NW_022196896.1:86090578-86101432 GCF_008632895.1 Mastomys coucha
AAAAAAAAAAAAAAAAAAAAAAGAAAGGTAAAGTATGTTATTTTGAGGTATCTTACAGTCATAGGCTTTACTCTGCTTAATAAGAGAATCAATTTGTGGGGCTGGAGAGATGGCTCAGTGGTTAAGAGCACATCCTACTTTCCCAGAGGACCCAGATTGGGTTCCCAGGTTCCATGTTAATCAAGTGACAACTACCTGCAGCTTTAGCTTTAGGAGAGCCAATGCCTCTGGCCTCCATGGGCATTTGCACTCACATACATAGACAGACACACATGCACACAATTTTAAAAAGAAAATCCACTTTTAAGTGATTGAATTTATATCTATAGTATTTATTTACCTTGTTATACTTTTAAGAAAATTTTGTGTATTTGTAAATTCACAATTTGAAGGAAATATATAATTATTAGAATTTTTGGAAGCTTATTATTAGAAAATTTTCTTAATAAGTTATCTGGAATTGCTATAATTAGCCTCCTTATATAAACAAGATAATTAGTCAGTATAGAAGCAAGTAAAACAACCGTTCATGTGTATTTAATTCATTAATTAAACCTAATTCATTCTATTGAACTTTGCAAGTTCTTTTGTGAATGTTAGGATATAAATGTAGAATTCTTTTATTTTTTTTCACTTACATTATTCATTACTTTGCCAAACAATGAAAAACAAGATTGAATTGCTTCTAAACCCTGGCTTAGGAAATAACATTATAATTTAATTCTGTGTTGTTAAGATTAGAAATTATAATTTCTAGCATCTGGCAACCAAAGTCTTCATCTCACACCAAGCTAGGAAAGCAAGCTTACAGTCAGGAACCAGCACTGGCACGGGGCCACAAGTAGTCTATGACTTCAGTTTTTAGTGTTTCTCTAAGGGCATTAAATAGAAAAGGGGAAATAAGGATGGCTCAAGATGCTTGTTAACTTAAGAGCCAAAACAAGACACATTTCTATATTTATTTAAAAAAGAGAGAACAAAAAATAGGTGCACATTTTAGTTAGGAAAATAATTATTTTGAATTAATTAGGAATAGGGCTGGAGAGATGTCTCAGCAGTTAAGAACACTGGATGTTTGCTTTTCTAGAAGTTCTAAGTTCAGTTCCCAGCAGCAAGCGGCTGTTTACAGCCATCTGTAATGGGATCTCTTGGCACTCTTGGAGGAGTTCTCTCCAAAGCCTTACCATAGAACAAGACTACCAAGAAAGTTAATGTATGGATACAGAAAGTAGACCAACATGAAATCACATTACCAGACCCAAGAAGCCAGCACGTTCTAAAACTACCCCTGCTGTACTTTATACCTGACAGATGTTTCTGTACAACCTTTCTGCACTTATAAGGAGGTGCATCGACACAGGCCTCTGCTGTTATAGTATTCAGTAGATAAGGAAAAAAAAGTCTCCCAAAGATATGCAGACCCTAGAGTCTAGAAAATACAGGGTTTTTGCACTCCATCCGTGGTGCACCAGGAGGGCACGGTCTGAATTATTATCTCAGTATCATATGCCCCCAGCCCATGACCCTCCTTTGCTGGTGCCTTCCCTCAGGAACACGGTAAGTCTTTGTAATCACATAAACAAACATTCTTAGGATATTGTCATGGACTTCCCATTTTCCCAGCTCCCCACTTCACCTCATGTGTGTGATTCTAGGTCAGTACCCTGCCCAGGAGAAATAGCTTCAAATATTTGAGAAAATTTTCTCAAGAATTGAAATAAATCAGCCCTCCTAACTGTTCTACCAGTATATATTACACTAGCTTGAGCTAATTCAGCTGCCTAAATATTTAAAAGTCTAAGCACCCAAGACATTAAAACAGTTATATTTTCTAAAATAAATTTTGTTATTCATTAAAAAATTACTTCATGGTAATAAATGGGAAATGATTAGCTGTGCAACAAAGGACATGAAACTGGAACAGCTTTCTAGTATTAACATTATTTAATAATGTCATAGGAACACAGTCCATGTGATTATAGGTTCTGGGGGACAAATAATTCAGATCATCACAGATCTTTCCTAGAGTATCACTGTTATTATCCATTCTGTGATGGTTCCAATTCATTAATGTGCTTCATGATTAACAATTCTTTGAAAGTGTTGAAATACATTGCACATCATTCTTTCTTTAATCCACACAGTGAAAAGAACCCAGAGAATAAATCCCAAACTGAAGAGTTTTATTTTTGAGAACTGGTGCTTTGTTATATTAGTCTGGGGATTTATTAGAATGGTTTACAGGCTCTGGTCTGATTAGTCCTTCAATGAATGTCTCCTGGCAGAAGAGCAAAGAACTAGTAGTTGTTCAGTCCACAAGGTCTGGATGTCTTAGCAAAGTCTACCTGGTGCTAGAGTCCCAGAGAATTCCTAGAGAGCTGCTAGTCTCCAGTCTACATTGGAATCCCAAAGAAGTGAGTTCTAATCCCAGCCAAGTAATTTCTCAGCAGCAGGATAGACGAACTTGCCAGTGGTAATGAGGGCAAGCAGGCCAAAAGCTTTAAAAAGCTTTCTTCTTCTATGTCCTTTTAAGTGGGCTACCACCAGAAGTTATGGCCCAGACTTAGGGTGGACATTCCCACCTCAAAAAATCCAATCAATAAAATCACTCCCAGCTGTGCACAGCTGCACACAGCTGCTTGAATTCTAGTTAACTCAAGATGTAGGCTAGTTGACAACAAAAATTTACTATCACCATACTGTAAATGCCTGTGTGATTTGAAATGATTAGAAACAAAGTTACTCATTGCAGCATTACTACAGCAAAACAGAAATAACCAAATGTGCATCAGTAGAGAGCAGGTTAACTTACTTTGCCACAATAGTATAAAGAAATTGTATGAAGTTTTAGAGAGATTTTAAAGTATATTCAGATTAAATACAAGATAAGCTTCAAGGGAATATCAAGTACTTCAGAGGAGGACATGGCCATATATCATTACACACTTAAGAAATTATGAAACACTACAAACACCTGCGAGTGTATATGGTTGTGTGTGTGTGCATGTGTGCATTGTTGAGAGCTAGAGATGTTAAGAAAACTCTTCACTGAATAGCTCGAAATTTTTGTGTCAGTGTATTGTGTATTTAAAAATTAAGAGACAAAAATTTAAGAAGTATTTTGAGGGCTGGTGAGATGGCTCAGTGGGGAAGAGCACTGACTGCTCTTCGGAAGGTCATGAGTTCAAATCCCAGCAACCACATGGTGGCTCACAACCACCCGTAATGAGAGCTGACACCCTCTTCTGGTGCGTCTGAAGACAGCTACAGTGTATTTACGTATAATAAATAAAATAAATCTTTTAAAAAAAAAAGAAGTATTTTGAGTAGAGCATTTTAGGATCTAACATTGTAGATAATTACAATGTTATGAAATGCTAACTGTATCAGTACTTTATAGATACTGAAATTCGTATTACTCAGATTTTATTTTTGTTTATATGTGTACAATTATATTTTAAAAAATAAGTTCTGTTTTTGAAAACTGTGAGCTCTAACCTCTGAGCCATGTCTCTGGCCTCATTATTAAGTGCAAAGCTTAGTTTATAAGTCTGTTCACACTGTCACATAGTCTCCAAAAATCTCTTTGATCTTGCAGAATTGAAACTATACTTATTTAACAACTCCCCATTACATCCACACTTTGTAATCTTATGGGTTTGACCACTCTAGAACCTCATTCATATAAATGAAATCATAAATTTATGTTCCTGTTACTTTTATAGAAGACCTTCTTTATCTTCATTTCAGATTTTAAAGTAAAGTTAAAAAGAGGGAGGAGATCGTAACTGAGTAAAGAAAAGCAAGAAAATAAGATAATTTTAAAAAGTAAAAGACTACAGGTGGATCACTGTAAGTTCGAGACCACTCTGGTCTACACAGTGAGTTCTAGAACAGCCAAAGCTGCACAGAGAAACCCTGTCTTGAAAAAATTAAGGGGTGGGGGAGCAGTAAAAGACTGGGCTAGAGAGATGGATCATCAGTTGAGATCCCAACTGCTCTTCAGAAGATCAGGAATCAGTTCCAAGCACACATGGTGACTCACAACCACCTGTGACTTTAGATCCAGAGGATCCAACACCCTCTTCTGACCTCTGTGGGCTCCTGTCCAACGCTGGTGCAATCATACAGCCAGGCATACACAAAATACATTTTTTAAAAAAATTTAAACTATAAATAAGGAAGCTAAAAGTTAAAGAGAACAAGTATTAGATATTTTTCTGTTTTTGTTTTGCTACTTCCTTATGATTTTTTTCTCTTTTGTTTTAACTTTATCCTCTCCGTGTGTGTGTGTGTGTGTGTGTGTGTGTGTGTGTGTATTTTCATTTTTTTCTGCTGCTCTTATGTAAATCAAACATAAAAATGTCTTGACAATTAGCATGCCATGGCTTGTTCTGCTTATTGTTATTTTTGTTTTGTGTAATCTAAGAGCTAGGTCAGGATATTTAACCAGATAAGTTAAATTAAAATTGGTCTTAAATATTCAGTGTTAAAATTTTGTTGAAAAGTAAAAAGAAATGTAAAGTCTTCCCTTACTCAATTTTTAAAAAATACTAAATACAAACATTAATCTGATTGTGGTTACTGTATATGTAGTATTCCAAGCATATTAGTTATGTCAACATTATTCATTCCATATAAAAATTTGGTTGAAAATACTAAGCTATGTGATATAGCTTGGAAATATTTTAGCAGTCTTAATTATTGTCTTAGAAATTCACTAAGCTCTTACATTAATTGCTTTGATGTTTAAATAGTAGGACTTTGCTTTTATGAAAAATACATTCCTTGAAGAAAAAACCTAAGGCCTAACTTGGGTCTCTGCTCAGAGTGGTTAAAGATTAAGCAGAGGACATAACCCTGCTGTGTGCTATTTAAACCTCTCTCTGCTGGTTGCTGCACATGTAACAATGTTGTTCTTTCTTTGACACAGTCCCACACAAAAGCTGAGTGTAGTAAGGAAGCAGACAGCCTGCCTCCAGCAGTAGCCCCCGCCTGGCTCCAGGATATGTAAACAGAAACATCCCAGGCTCCAATGAGGCAGACCATGGGTCCCTGTCTGTTCTGTACTCAGGAAATGTTTGCCTGTGAAAGCCCAGCCATTGCACATAGGCATACTCAGCATTGTTTATATTTGGCTGAATATTTAACTAAGGAAACTAAAAGCCGAAAAAGAAGGTATATTGGGCAAAGGAATAAGAAATTTCATGTATGGCGTATATATAACATATGACATAAAAAGAATTTTTTTAATGGCTGGAGAGATGATTTAAGAGCCCATATGGACATATGTATGCATGTTCTCACTTCTCTCTCTCTCTCTCTCTCTCTCTCTCTCTCTCTCTCTCTCTCTCTCTCTCGGCCTCTGGGAGTACCTGCACTCACATGCACATACCTACTCACAGACATGCATGCACACATAATTAAAAATAAAACAAAAATCTTTTTAAAAAGAATTACTTTAAAGAAATAAAAATGAGTTTTCCAGTCAAAAGCCTTTTTTTTTTTTTTTAATTACACACATATGATCACACATATTGCAATGTTTTTCCTGGCAGCTTTTCAGTGATGTCAAGTTTTTAGACTATATGACATAACCTGAGTGTTCCTAATTTGAGACATTTAAATACCACATGTATGCTTTTTAACACGTTTAAAAGTCCCTTAATACTTTTTTTCACCCTCTTTATTTTTGAGTTAATGAATTAAAGCTCCTATTTTTCCATTTTCAGTTATATATTTAAATACCTTTTACTCTGTGGAAAAAAATATGTAATGCTTAGAACCACCAGCAATAGGAAAGGAATCTCCCCTAACCCCCAGGTAATGCTACCTCTCATACAATTGCTATACTGAGCTACTCTCAGTTCTTACAGATGTTGGTGTGTCTTGAAAATAAAATATTTTGTGTTTTAGTGGGTATGCATAGTCACCGTCCCCGTACTCTACTACTTAGCTGTGTCTCCAGTCCCATCATAGTGAATTCTTAAGCATGTCCACATGCATGACACACAAGTGGGGTTAATCTTTATGACTGATTTTGATAGCACCTTTTAGATATGATGCCAGAGTAACACTACAAAAAAAGAAAATTGTACTTAAAGGTTAATCGTTTTTGGTACTTCAAAAGTGTTGGGGGGCATCTACAATTTAGAACTGGATGAATCATGAAAAGAAATCATTCTGGTCCTGGGGTCGTAGCCAGTGATACAGAGTTTACTTAGCACTGTGAAAGACTGGGAATGCGAAAGAGAATGAAATATCTTTTCTTTCTAAAAAGATTTTGAGGCAGAGTTTGGTGTAGCCCAGTTGGCCTTAAACTCACATGTAAGCAAGACTGGCCTTGAACACCTGATCCTACTGCTTTAATCTCTTAAATCCTGGGTTAAAGGTATCCACCACTGCGTTCCTCTCATGGAGATCTAACAGGAGAAAGTTACAGAGGAGGTAAAGAATAAGTGTATGGAAATTTGGAACTTTCTGGGTAATTTTTTTATAATCCTAAACTTGATCTAAAAATTTAAATCTGCCAGGTGTGGTAGTACACATCTTTAATCCCAGCAAGGTGGAGGCAGATGGATGTCTGTGAGTCCGAGGCCAGCCTGGTCTACATAGTGAGCTCCAGGACAGTTAAAACAACATAGTCGACGACAACCACCACCACCACCACCGTCATAAAAATAACATTAAAAAAAAAAAAAAGCCGGGCAGTGGTGGCGCATACCTTTAATCCCAGCACTTGGGAGGCGGATTTCTGTGTTCGAGGCCAGCCTGGTCTACAGAGTGAGTTCCAGGACAGCCAGGGCTATACAGAGAAACCCTGTATTGAAAAACAAAACAAGCAAACAAACAAATAATAAAATAATAATTATGGTGATAGTAACAGTAATAAAACCTATTAAAACTAACAAGGAAGGAATAAAGATTCCTAATTTAAATTTCGGAAGGAAATTGATACCCACTACCTATTAGAATGCTAAATCTAACATGAAGAAACTATTTCAAACCAGCATTCACCATGGTCTATGTTCTTTGCCATTTCTGTCTCTTTAATCGTCTCTGTCTTAAGTGTCACTACTCTTGCTACCTCATTGTTTCTTCTTTTTGTCCTGTCTTTCATCTCCCACCTACTTGTCTTGTTTTGTTTTAACTATAACAGAACATTATTTTTTTTTAAAGATTTATTTATTATTATAAATGAGTACACTGTAGCTGTCTTCAGACACACCAGAAGAGGGCATCAGATTTCATTACGGGTGGATGTGAGCCACCATGTGGTTGCTGGGATTTGAACTCATGACCTTCTGAAGGCAGTCAGTGCTCTTATCCACTGAGCCATCTCGCCAGCCCAACAGAACATTATTTACTGGTAGTTATTTATTATTTTATGTGTAGGAATGTTTTGCCTGTGCGCGTGCGCAGTGTGTGTGTGTGTGTGTGTGTGTGTGTGTACATACCACATGCATCCTGATGCTCTCAGAAGCCAGAAGAGGGTATTGAATTTCCCAGAACTAAAGTTATAGACAGCTGTGAGCTATGAACCTGAGTCCTCTATAAGAGCAGCAAGTGATTTTTATCATTGAACAATATTTCTACCTCTTATTTACTGATATTTAAAAGAAAATACTATGCCTCTTGTTTCTAATTTGAGAAGAATGTAGATATTGTCCTTATTTTTGCTTAATTTTTCTGAGAAAAAGTCTCATTCTGTAGCCCAGGCTGGCCTCAAATATACTGTATTGATGAGGATTTTCTTGAACTCCTGATTGTTCGGCTTCTGTTTCCCAAGTGCTAGGATTATTGGTGTATATCCTCATGTTTAGCTGAAATTTTATTTTTATAAAATAAAATGCAGTGGTTCTGTTTTGCTAAAGGTTTCACTTTCTGGGGTCTTAGTTACTTACAGTTAATCCTAACTCAAAAAATGTTAAATTGTAAAATCTAGAAATGAGCAATTTATAAGTTTTTAATTGTGCACAGTTTAGAGTAATGAGATTCAATCTAACACTATTCGACACCATTTCATGTGAGATGTGAAATAGCTATTGTTCTAGCATATTCATATGGCATGTGTTCTGTGGTGGTTTGAATGAGAATGGCTCCCATAGGCTCATATATTTGAATGCTTGGTCCCCACAAGTGGAAAGGATTGGAGGTGTGACCTTGTTGGAGGAGGTGTCACTGGGGGTGGGCTTTGAGGTTTCAAGAGCCTACACCAGGCCCAATCTCTCTCTCTGCCTGCTGCCTGTGGATCAGAATGTAGAGTTCTCAGCTACCACTCCAGCACCTTCTCTGCTTGCTCCCTGCCATGATGATTATGGACTAATCTTCTGAAACTGTAAGCAAGGCCTCAATTAAACACTCTTTTCATAAGTGTTGCCTTAGCCATGGTGTCTGTCACAGCAGTACAACCTTGCCTTGTAGGTGCTTAATACCGTCTCAGTTGTCAGGCTGATGGTTGTGGTGTCACAGGTGCTGCTGTCCTTTTATCTATTTAGTAATGGTCCCAAATGATTAGAGTGGCACTGACAATTTTAGTACTCTCTGTCTTTGTAAGTTATTTTGTTATTACTTATCATAGACCTCTTGCTATGCTTCTATCTAATTTGTAAGTTAAACTTTATCAGAGGTATAAGAAAAAAAATCAATACATTCTTCTATCCCACAGATGCCTTGAAGCATGAAATGGCACAATGTTTACATACAATCCTAGCATACTTTTCCAAATACTTCAAATTATCTTTATTTTTATAAAAATCATCTTTAGATTACTTATAATGATAATACAATTTAAATCCTATATAAGTAGTTCTTATTACCATATTGCTTAGAAAATAAAGACTAAAAACAAAGTCTGTACACATGCAATATGAACAAATCATAGTATGTATTACACTATGTATTACACATGTAAGACCTTGAAAAGACTGAAGATCTTTGGAATGACAGGAACTGCACTGGTTGTCCTAAACATCACTTCCTTCATGTGGATTCATTGTAGTGATTAGTACATGGCAAACTGAGGTTTTGTCTTTGAAATTTTCTGGGTTTCTCTCAAGTATTTTTAGTTTGTTGTATATACAAATGTGAAACCCACAAATTAGGAGAAGCAGTTTGAATTAGTACTATCAAAGGCATCCACTAACCCTCCTGTAATGTCCCTATAGACAAGGAGGTGTACTGTATTAGTTTTGTTTTGTGTGTGTGTGTGTGTGTGTGTGTGTGTGTGTGCGCGCACATGCACACGTTGGATGGGGTCCTGTGCCTTGCTATGTATATAGAGATCAGAGGATGTATTTTGGGAATTGGTTCTTTCTTACTATCATATGAGTCCTGGGGATAGACTCAGATCATCACGCTTGATGGCAGTCACCTTACTGAGCCTTACCAGCCCAGGGGTTGATAGTCTTAATAAGAAAAGATAATCTGAAAGCACTAAAAAAATATATGTATGTGTATGTGTGTGTATCTTGTGTTTTAAAACCACAAGTTATTTAATCACATATATATTGAAATAATGTTTCCTTTTTGAGATCAACAAATTCTTAAATAAGTTATTATTATATTGAGGTACAAATCTTATAATAGAATGAGCTAGGTTAAAAATATACTATTCAGTCCTTTAATGATATTGTGCAGCCATTATTTCTATGTAGTTCCAAAACATTTTCATCACCCCACAAGGGAAATTTTCTATCTAGTAAAGAATAACTCCCTTCTCCCTCTTTCCCATGCCTAGCAACTTCTAACTTGCTTTTTGTCTCTATGGATTCACCTGTTTCTGGGTATGAATGAAATCATAAAATACGGGACTTTTAGCATATCATCTTTGTAGGTGTGTTACATTGTGTTTATTAATTCATAAGTGTATGAACATTCACATTTCTCCTTGTAGTTATTGTACATAGTGATACTGTGGAAGTTTTTGTTTGAATGCTGATTTTCAGTCTTTTTTTTTTTTTTTTTTTTTTTTTTTTTTTTTTTTTTTTTGGTATTTTCGAGACAGGGTTTCTCTGTGTAGCCCTGGCTGTCCTGGAACTCACTCTGTAGACCAGGCTGGCCTTGAGCTCAGAAATCCTCCTGCCTCTGCCTCCCAAATGCTGGGATTAAAGGTGTGTGCCACCACTGCCCAGCCTATTTCTTTGTGAATATGCCTAGGACAAGCTGCCAAATCTTATAAAAATTCTAATAACGTTTTGAGAACCTACTAAACTATTTACACATCTATACCATATTGTATTCCCATCAGCACTATGTAAGTCTTTAGTTTCTCTGTATCCTTAATGATACTTTATTTTCTTTTCCTTTTTAATCTTTAAAAATATAAACATGTTACTATCTTAGTAAGATGAGGTAGGGTTGAACTTGTAGTAAGTTGAAGCTGTTTGGAGGTGGGGGTTGGTTGATTGGTTGGCTTTTTTCTTTTTCTGTGTACTGCAGAGGGATCCAGGGACTTGCAAATGCTAGGCAAACACTCTACCACTGAGTTAGCTTCCCTAGCCAAAGATGAGTTTCCACATATAGTCTTTCCCTCTATAAATTACTAAATGTTAAAAGTATTGTTAACTGCAGTTATCAATATGTTAAAGTCTACTGTCTAGTAATTGTCTTATTAAGAGTATTTCATGGCGTCAACATATTCTTCTATAGAAATACTGTATTGACATTTTATTATGCAGTTGTGCATTTGAGATAATTCACTGGAGAAACACTGCTACTGAGGTTTAGTATTTGCTATAGAAAATTCTAGTTTGACCACAAATAAGAAAAATTTTATGTACAGTCTGCTTGATTTTTAATTGACTACAATTAAAATTGTCAATCAAGAGCTGGGTGGTGGTGGCACACGCCTTT
>NW_022196896.1:86101442-86101636 GCF_008632895.1 Mastomys coucha
AAACAGAATAATAAGTTTAAAAATTTAAAATATAGTATATTTTATTTTGACTGAATGTAAAGAATGTTTAAGAAAGCATAGTTGTGGCCTTGCCACCGGTCAAACACTACCTATAAAACCTATAGCAAGGGCTGGAGAGATGGCTCAGTGGTTAAGAGCACCGACTGCTCTTCCAAAGGTCCTGAGTTCAAATC
>NW_022196896.1:86101701-86106105 GCF_008632895.1 Mastomys coucha
ACATGGTGGCTCACAACCATCTGTAACGAGAGATCTGACTTCCTCTTCTGGAGAGTCTGAAGACAGCTGTCTGAATACAGACATTGTATACATATAATAAATAAATAAAATCTTTAAAAAAAAACCTATAGCAAAAGCCAAACATATTTCATAGGAGATCTCATTCTGCATTAGACTGCTTACTGATAAGCAATTGTTTGTATTTTGTATATATACTACTTGAATCTAGATATTTATATTTTTTATAGATATTTAAACATGGTGATGAGTGTATGCTCCAGTTTTCTCTTTCTGTTCAAGACATTTTCATGTGTTTCTATTCTTCATAGAATTATTGCATCCCTGTTCTTCTACTATACCTAGGAATAGCCTAGTTTGTGGACATCCATTCCAAGGGTATTGTATAGATAAGATGTAGATAAGTATAGATAGCTATAGATAAGATCTGACCCATAGATAGAGCTACCACATAAATGTTTACATGTTCATACCAACCTTATAATCTAGATATATGTGTTCCATTCTGCAAGTAAATAAATGTGGGTTCATGGATGCAGACATTTTCTCAAAGTCAAATTAATAAGTGGAGGGACTGAGCTTCAGGCTCAATTTAGATTTAGCTGCCCACAAAGAAATGTTCTTTTCATTAATATTAATGATATCAATACTAATGATCTTAATTACCATTGATTGCATAGAATTTTATGCTTTATTAAGCACTTAGACTCCCTCAAGCTTCATAACAGACACATGAGGTACACAGTACTACTTCTTACAAATGAGGAAATGAGATACACAAAAGTCAAACAACCTGTTGAAGCCTACTGAATACATGGTTTAAAGCCAAATATGAAGCTGGGCTCAGTGGTGTACACCTGTAATCTTACGCGTAGGAGACAGAGGCAAGAGGATTGCTATGAGCTTAAGGCCAGTCTCTGCTACTGTCTTAGTTATTTTTCTATTGCTGTGCTTAGACTCAGTAACCAAAGCCAATTTTTTAACTACAGAGTTTATTTGGGGCTTATAGTTTCAGAGGGTAGAATTTATGACCATCATGGTGGGAAGCTTGGCAATGGGCATGCGTGCATGGTACTAAAGCAGAAGCTAAGAACTCACATCTTGAGCTACAACCACAAGGCAGAGAAAGGGACTCGGGGAATGCTTCTAATCTTTTGATACCTCAAAATTTCTCCTCAGGGACACTTCTCCTCCAACTCTTCCCAAATAGTTCTTCCAACCAAGGACCAAGTATTGAAATACATGAGCCTATGGGGGCCATTCTCACTCAAGCTGCTACGGCTATGTGGCATATGTGTGAGTTTGAATGCAGATACCCTCAGAGGCTAGAGAAGATGTCAGATCATATGGAGCTGGAGTTACAGGTGGTGGTGAACCATGTGATATGGGAGCTGGGAAAAGAACTTTGGTCCTCTGAAAGAGCAGTATATACTCCTAATCAGTGAGCCATCTTTCCAGCCCCAGCTGATATTTTAATAGGGCCATACTTGACAGGTTATATAAGATAATCTATGTGACCAAATCATGCCATTTATAACTATCACAAATTGATTGTTTTTTTTTCTCTAATTTTTATGCAGGAATATTACCGATTTTATTATAAATTAATACAAGTTTTCTAAAAGCTAGTTTGTTAGTATTAAATAAAATACTTTTCTTTTTTCTTTTAGGTCCACCTCATTCATTTAATCGAGATGAAACAATAATCATTGCTTTGGCATCAGTTTCTGTATTAGCTGTTTTGATAGTCGCCTTATGTTTTGGATACAGAATGTTGACAGGTAAAAAAAAAATACGACTTTTGGTCTCATGGTCTAGTAAACATGCCATTTAATCAGAATTTATTTTCTTTAAAAATGTTTTCACATTTATTTATTTGCTTATGTATTATTTAAAGGGAGGATGGCAATACATATATGGAAGTCAGAGAATAACTTGCAGGAGTCATTTTTTCCTAGCAACCAAACTCAGGTCATCATGTTTGGTGGCATATAGCTTCACCAGGTGAACTGCTTGCCAGCCCCATTGTTTCCTTTTTAAAATCTCTGTGGAAAATCAATATACAAATGCAACTCTGCTGTAGTAATCCCCATTTTTAGCTTCAACAAACATTTTCCCCCAATTTTTACAAGAATTTTTTAAAATTTATTTTTATTATTGTGTCTGAGTGTATCTATGTGTATCATGTGTGCTCCTTAGAGGCCAAAATATGGCATTGCATCTCTCTTTTTTTTTTTTAAGATTTATTTATTTATTATATGCAAATACACTGTAGCTGTCTTCAGACACTCCAGAAGAGGGTGTCAGATCTCTTTACAGATGGTTGTGAGCCACCATGTGGTTGCCGGGATTTGAACTCAGGAACTTTGGAAGAGTAGTCGGTGTTCTTAACCACTGAACTATCTCTCTAGCCCGGCATTGCATCTCTTAAAGCCAGAATTACAGTGGTTGTTTAGGAAATCAGCACTTATACATTTTAGCAATTCTACTAAAATTTTCTCAAAAATTCAAAATTACAATTTTATACTTTTAAATGGAGTCATCATGGAATTATCTCCCAGAATTCTGCTGTCATGCTGTTCATTATTTATCTTCATTATTAATATTATATTATTTATTATTATTACTCATTATTAGTGATTTGTTTTAACCCCTGCTGCAACTCTTCTTAACTTTAATATATTTTTAATTTATTTATTCTTGGGGCTGGTGAGATGGCTCAGCAGGTAAAAGCACCGGCTGCTCTTCCCAAGGTCCTGAGTTCAAATTCCGGCAACCACATGGTGGCTGACAACCACCCGTAATGAGATCTGACGCTCTCTTCTGTTGTGTCAGAAGACAGCTACAATGTACTTATAATAATAAATAAATCTTTTAAAAAATTTATTTATTCTTATTTCATGTGCATTTGTGTTTTGCCTGAATGTATGTCCTTGTAAGTAAGGATATCAGATCCCTTAAAACTAGAGTTTGAGACAGTTGTGAGCTGCCACATGAGGCTGGGAATTAAACCTGGGCCTCTGGGAGAGAAGCTAGTGCTCTTGACTACTGAGCCATCTCTCCAGTCCCTTAACTGTAACATTAAGAAGCTGACATCTTCATTCTAAGAAGGCTGCATTCTCAGTAAGTGCTCTTGTTCTTCCAGGAGACGGGAAGCAGGGCCTTCACAGCATGAACATGATGGAGGCAGCAGCAACAGAGCCCTCTCTCGACCTGGACAGCCTGAAGCTGCTGGAGGTGAGGCTGTGCTTAGGGTGTTGGCTGTTCTGACCACCACCCACTCTCCTGTTTAGTACTCATTCATCTCAGGAGCTATTTAGAAATAAATCGTTCTCAGCCTGGTGGTGCACACCTGTAATTCCAGCAGTCAGGAAGCAGGAGAAAGAGGATGGCCTCAGGTTCCAGGCCAACCTGGTCTGTGGAGCAAATTTCAGGCCAGCCAGGGCAACATAGTGAGACCCTGCCATAAAAAAAGTGGATAAGGAGAAGGTCTAAGTATGTCTGAAATGATGTGTAGTTTACAACACTGAGAGAAGTACCAACTGAAACATTTGCCCAGGATTTATATTTTCCCATGGTGGAGTTTGAGGTATGCCTTCCAAATGTTGGAAATAAAGGCATGTCTTAACTGTGTTTTGGTAAGACTTTATTTCAGAGGGCTGTATTTGTTTATAGAAATAATGGTACAAGACTGGGCATGGCGACGTGCCTTTGATTCCAATGGTCAGGAAGCAGAGGCAGAACTCTGAGTTTGAGGCTAGCTTGGTCTACATAGAGACTTTTAGGATAGCCAGAGCTACATGTTGAGACTGTTTAAAACACAAAACAAATGGAGGCTGGAGAGATGATGGCTCAATGGTTAAGAGCACTGACTGACCTTCCAGAGGTCCTGAGTTCAATTCCCAACAACCACATGGTGGCTCACAACCATCTGTAAGGAGATCTGATGCCCTCTTCTAGTGTGTGTGAAGACAGCTACAGTGTACTTACATTAAATAAATAAATAAATAAATAAATAAATAAATAAATAAATCAAAACAAAATTTTAAAAAAAGAATAAAATAATGATATATTAAACATGTATAAAGAAATGATGATAACCAGGTGATAGTGGTGCACATCTTTAATCCCAGCACTTGTAAAGCAGAAACAGGTGGATCTCTGTCAGTTCAAAGCCAGCCTAGTCTACAGAGCAAAGCAACACAGAGAAACCCATTCTCAAAAAACAAAACTAACAAAGAAAATAATGATAAATCCCTAACTTGTTTTAATGAAAATTCCCTAGAAGCCAAAAATAAAGAGAACTGGTTACATTTTGCTATTGCTATGTGCATTGAGTAGATTTTTATCCTAGTATAGATAATGTGTGTATTATACTGTGGGACC
>NW_022196896.1:86106141-86129952 GCF_008632895.1 Mastomys coucha
CCCCCCCCCAGACTCTTGCTAATTTCTAATGTTTGCTGGTTTTCAAAAAAAGATTTAATTTAATTTTAGTATTGTGTGTGTGTGTGTGTCTGCCTGCATGTGGTATGTACATATGAATACAGTTGTCTGTGGATACTAGAAAGGTGTGTTGAGTCTCCTGGAACTGGAGTTATAGCCATCTGCAGTGGGTGCTGGGAACCACACTTAGGTCCTCTGGAAGATTAGTATGCTCTCATCTCTAGCCCTGTGTGGTGATTTTTCTTACTTGTTTTTGTAAGCAGTTGACTTGGTTAGACACATACTACAAACATGTCCCTTGGGCAGAAGCTCAACTCTCAGTTCGGTTAGTCCATTTACCTAGAACCTGTTTCACGTGTTCACTGAATTCCCTGTTCTGGTTTCTCTTATGGAGGCACCTTCCTTCACTCTAGAAGCTCTGGTTGCCACAGATTACATCCTCTGGTTCAAAAGACCTTTTGTGCCATTTTTAGTTCCACTACTCAAAGCTGATTTGAGTCAGCTTTCAAGCAAAAACCCATAGAAATGGGTAGCTTGCCACATATGCATTCCTTTTTTCTGTGCCTCGATGCCTTAGACTCTAACTGCTTTTGCTTATTTTTCAGTGTGTCTAGGCCTTCTTGTTTACTTTTCATTTTGTCCAGAGTGTTAAGCTCTCATCAATCGGGAGATTAGTCAGGTAGGAGTTTCCTCAGTTAGACCAGACCCCAATAGTAGCTGCTTTTTGGTAACAAATAAACTGAAAGCAGAGTAGAATATATAGTGAGGAATTGTGTGTGTGTGTGTGTGTGGGGGGGTTGTTGTTGTTGTTGTTTTCATTTTAGTAAATTTAATTGTTCAATTTTAATATAAATTAATAATTTGCCTTTTTAACAGCTGATTGGACGGGGTCGATATGGAGCAGTATATAAAGGTTCTTTGGATGAGCGTCCAGTTGCTGTAAAAGTATTTTCTTTTGCAAACCGTCAGAATTTTATAAATGAAAAAAACATTTACAGAGTGCCTTTGATGGAACATGATAACATTGCTCGCTTCATAGTTGGAGATGAGAGGCTCACTGCAGATGGACGCATGGAGTATTTGCTTGTGATGGAGTATTATCCCAATGTAAGTTCTTTATAAAAAAGATCCTGCCATTTATTGTACCCTTGATCAGATCTTCACCATGTATTACAATGTTGCTTGTTTATAAACTTGTTATTAATGTTCTGCAATGAGATAAGAATTTTATGCCCAAATTTGAATCAAACATCACTCAGCCAAGTATCATGGCACATACCTGTAATCCTAGCACCTGTAACAAAGCTAAGGCAGGATTGTGAGTTAAGACCTGCCTGGACTATTATTCTAAGATCCTATTTTAAATAACAACAAAACACTAATAATTCTCTGCATTCATCTCTCACCTCTTCCTTCCTCCCATTCCTGTGTTATGCCCTCCCTTCCTTGCCTACCCTTTCTCCTTCCCTTCTTTCTCTCTTTCTTTTGCCAGAGCTTTTTCATCAGACTTACCAGCACTTTGTTTGACATTCATTCTTTTTTTGTTGTTTTTGTTTTTTGTTTTTTGTTTTTTTGAGACAGGGTTTCTCTATGTAGCCCTGGCTGTCCTGGAACTCACTCTGTAGACCAGGTGACATTCATTCTTGTGTAGCTCCTTGTCTCATCAGAAGCTTATTGTAATTTGTGGATGAGTACTTGGAGGTGAACAGGTACATACAGTCATCCCTTAGTGTTCTCAGGCAGTTGCTTCTAGTATACCTAACACACATACACACACACACACACACACACACACACACACACACACACACACACACACACACACACTGACGGAAGTTCAAGTCCATTATATAAAAGTCCATATAGCATTTCCATGTAATGCTTGCATATCATTTCTTGATTATACAGTATAAATGCCATGTTAATAGTTACTCACTGTTATACTGTTTAGAAAACAGTGACAAGAAAAATAATGTTATATACAGATACAGAGATAATCTTTGGGTTATTTGTTTGTTTTTCTTGACTTTATTGTAGAAGAAACCAGGGTCTGAACATACTAAGCAAGTACTTTTCCAGGTAGTTTACATCCCCATCCCCAAATACTTTAGATATAGTTGATTGAAATCTAGAATATGAAGCCTGCAGGTATAGAGGACTGACTGTACTAACTTACAAAAGCTATATATGTTCTATTTATAAATCATAACGATATTGAATGTAAAATTTGGTAAACAAAAAAATATTTTTTCAAGTTAATCAGATTGTCCAAAGAAGTGTTTAAAAGGAAATAATCGTCTATAATTTTAATATTTGAAACATAAAAATTGATAGTTAAGTTCCTTCTTTCCCCCGTTGTAGTTAGGATTAATATTGCTGCTTACTGGCTTGTTCATCCTGCTTTCTTGTTTTGGGGTTTGGGGTTGTTGGTATCATTTCTAGATTTGGCCTTTGTATGTAGTTCTTGCTGTCCTGGAACTCACTGTGCATACCAGATTAGTATCAAATTCACAGAGATGTGCCTGCTTCTGCCTAGGATTAAAGGTGGAACCAATGTGGGTGGCTTTTTTGTTATTGTTTGTTTTGGGATGTATGTGCGTTTTTATCCTGCTTTTTTTTTTTTTATAGAACCCAAGATCATCAGCCTCTAATCACTAATTAAGAAAATGCCCTAAAAGCTTGCCTATAGCCTAATCATGTGGAGGCATGACTATAGTTTGTGTCAGTTATATAAAACTAGCCAGCATCCTCTCTCTCTTCTTTTCTTTTCAAAAATACCATATCATTATCATTATATCTTCATGGAATCCTAGCCTGTGCAAATCCTACCTCACCTGTGCAAATCCTTCAGAAGGTTGCCTAACTTGCCTCTTCTTGTTGAAGCAAATTAGTTTCAATTTTTGATATCCTTTTTTCTTTATACAGGGATCTCTATGCAAATATCTGAGTCTTCATACAAGTGATTGGGTAAGCTCTTGCCGTCTGGCTCATTCTGTGACTAGAGGACTGGCTTATCTTCACACAGAATTACCACGTGGAGGTAAGATGAATGAAATTTTAATCATATTTTAAAAGAAAAATGATAATTTATACTGTTAAAAATTGAATATTTTAAGATTATAATTACTAATTAAAATATCCAGCATGAAGAAACATATTTGAGTGTAACAGAAAGAAATGCAAGATGGATCTCATTAAGAATTTGAAGATTTTCTTTCTAAAAGTATACTTATAGCCATTTTTAGAAAAATTTATTTGGAGGGAGTGTATCTCAGTGGTAGAATGCTTCGTTAGCATATATAAAGCCTTTGATCCCTAATATCATAAGACCAGACAAAAAAAATCCTAGAGGTTTTTTTAGACCTCTTGAAGTTTATTTGTGAACCTTAGGTTAATACTTTTCGCTAGGCTATTTTTTCCTTGTATTTGTTTTGTTTATGTGAACAAATAACAGAGTATTAGTTTTAATATTACATGGATTTTTATTTCATAAGCTGTAATACTCAAATATCCTTTTATAAATTAAGACTCTGCTAGCTAGAGTCAGGGAAGGGAGGAAACAACAGTGGCTTTAAGTATAAAGAAAAATTTTTTCTCATATACATATAAGAGTCGCAGGAGAGCCAAATGTGGTGGTGGCTCATGCCTTCATTCTCAGCAGTCAGGAGCAGCAGCTGGTGGATCTGAGTTTGAGGCCAGCTTAAGTTTACATGACAGGGTTCGGATGTACTAGGACTATATGGTGAGAACTATTTTTAAAAACTCTGGGGACTGGGCTGGAGAGATGGCTCAGCGGGTAAGAGCACCGACTGCTCTTCTGAAGGTCCTGAGTTCAAATCCCATCAACCACATGGTGGCTCACAACCACCTGTAATGAGATCTGACGCCCTCTTCTGGTGCATCTGAAGACAGCTACAATGTACTTATTTATAACAATAAATGTTTGGGCCGGAGCGAGCAGGGACTGAGCAAGCGGGGTTGACTGGAACGAGTGGAGTCTACCAGAGAGAGCCAGTGCAAGCAGAGGTCCTAAAAGTCAATTCCCAACAACCAGATGAAGGTTCACAACTGTCTGTACAGCTACAGTGTGTACTCATATACATAAAATGAATAAATAAATCTTTAAAAAACAACAAACTCTGGGGACCGAGTGAGATGGCACATACTGATAGTCCTCATACTCAGAAGGCTGAAGCAGGCTTGTTCACTGGTCCAGCTGCAATGTCTAGTGATTCTAAGCCAGCCTTGACGACATAATGAGACCTGGCTCCTAAAAGGAGGAAGAGGAGGAGGGAACAGCTAGAGAGAGGGTTGAGAGTATAGGCCAGTGGTAGAGTACTTGACGAGTGTGTGTGAGGCACTTGGCTTCAGTCCCCACTAACAATCAAAACCAGAACCTAAAGAGAGATCAAGGACTGCTTTGATAGAATGACTCACGGCCCCTTGGTTTTTCTCTGCCATCCTTTACATGTAGCTTTCATCTTCATGGTCATCTCATTGTCCATTGTGTTATATTCTAGGTAGCAGGGGGAAAAAAAGAGGGGCAAAGGAATTGTCCTTGTCCACTTCCAGAAGTTCCTGTCCTGTCCATATTAATCCACACGTACCCACTAGAGACCAAAAGTACACTTGTTTCGTCTTTGCTGAGTGAATTGCTCCTGAGACAGTGTTAGGTTCCATTTTTAAGTGAGAGTAGACAGCAGTCTTGGCCTAGTAGTCGAGCTGTATTATAGTCCCGATTGGAGCTACGGTTCCCCGCAGCTCTCATGTGCTCTTCACTGGCTGCCCGAAGCATCTGTTAGATCCCTTCTTTCTCACTTTGTTTCAGTGTGCACTCCAGCACAGGCTCCCTAAGTTAGCATGGCTGTAAAAAACGGTGCCTCTGCTTTCTCGGGTTGTTACTCCTGTACCACAGTTTGTCATTCTGTAACCTGTCACTGCTCTGTAGTCTTCCTGACCTCTTTAGTGAGGAGAACTTTAATGTATCCGTTTCTTACATCTTTGTTCCATTATATAAGAGCATGGATCATCTTTTCTAGCTGATGCTTCATATATAAATAATTTCTTCTGAATAATTTATTGGCTCATTTACTTGACATCTTTTCCTGAGTACAAGATTGACCTGTTATTGCCTGTGTCAGCAACTTGTGCTCTTGCTTCATTGTTTTAGCACATTAGCCATTGGACTGTGTTTCCTTACTTTTAAATATTATAACTCCTTTTGGAAGCTGGCTTAAAACAGAATTTAAAATATCATCCTAATTCCTCTTTCAGGTTTGCATGATTCAGCGAGATTTTAAATCAAATACTGGCTGAATATTTTTTTTTTTACCTAAACAAATCTGTTTTTCCCCAAACATTAGCTAGTGGTAGCACTAGCTTCTAAAAACTTTGTATATATTTGTATATATATTGCATATATATTTGAATTTTTAGTTTTACCCAATTACTTCAAAAATATTCCCAAGTATATTTTTCAAAATATTTAAAGTATCCTTTCAGGGTTGGGAGATGTTCAGTGTTAAAATGCTTCCTGAGCAAGCACGAAAGCCTGAGTTTAGCTCCTTAGAACCCGCACAGAGAGCTGGGCACTGTGGTGAGCATGTTACCTCAGTGCTGAAGAGCAGGGACACGAGGGTCGCCAGCCTAGCTAAAATGGCTTCGGGTTCAAGAAGAGACCATATGTCAACTTTACTTTAAGTTAGACTGACCTCTTTCCAGCGTCTGATCACTGTTTGTTTGCTTGTTTGAGACAGGGTCTCACTATGTAGCTCTGGCTTTTCTGGAACTCTCTATATAGACCAGGCTAGACTCAAAACTCAGAGTTCTCCCTGCCTCTTGATTCCAGAGTACAGGAAATAAAGATGGGTGCCATATGCCCCTGTCTCAAATAAATTGAGTGAAGAAGAGATTTTGGAAGACACCTGACCTCTGGCCTCCACACACCTACACAGGGAAGCATACACATATGCATACACTTACATACGCCATACCCGATTTTTATAACTTTTCTCTTTTATTATTGTTGCTCTCTCTCTCAAATGTATAAATACAACCTGCTATCCAGGTGCAGTGTTGTATGCCTTTAATCCGGAAGCAGGTGAATTTCTGTGAGTTTGCAGTCATCCTGGTCTACAGAGTAATTTCCATGACTTCTAGAGCTACATAGTAAGATCTTGTCTTGGAATAAAGAGAGATGGGGAAGTGGGGAGAGAGAAAGAAATGCATCCATGCATGCATGCTTCCCATTAAATCCATTCAGTGTTGCTCATGTGCATATAGGGCTGACTATTTTGTATTAGATAATCAATTAGGGGTGTACTCTGTAGGAGAACTGATTCTCTCTCAGAGGTCGTTAATTGCCTTTAGCTCCTTATCTAGGGATTGGGATGTGAGATTTCCCCATTTTTTGGGGCATATCAAATTGACATTGTCATTGTTCAGATTTCATGGGTGTGGCTTCCCTGTCCTGTATAGGAGACAGTCTCTTACCAGATGTCCTGGTCCTCTGGCTCTTGTGGTGTGTTCACCCCTTCTTGTGATGTTCTGAGTCTTAGTGTAGGTATTGTGTTGTACATATATCATATCAGTTGGAGCTAAACACGTCATGGTGAGTCGCTATTCATATTTTTACCAGTTGTGGCTTTCTGTAATGGTTTCTATCTGCTGTTTAAAAGGAAGCATCTTTGGTAGCTATACTTGTTTGTGGGTATAAGGATAAGTATTTAAAATATATTTAGAATGTAATTATTCTGGTTTAAGAAATTTGAGCCATAGTTTCTCAGTTGATACTTTTTCTGAATCAGCTAGCTAACTGTGTGTGTTTTACTTATATCAAATAATTCCTTTTGGTACTGCCTCCTTTTGTGCCTTAAAAATAAAGAGAAAGCCAGGCATGGTAGCACCAATCTGTAACTAAACCACTTTTGAGGTAGAGGCAGGACAATCAGGAGTTCAGCTATACAGAGGCCAGCCTGATTTTCGTGAAACCCTGTCTGAAAAAACTAGCCAATCAACCTACTAACCAACCAACTACAATAATGAACACAAAACCAAAAAAGAAAGAAATGAAGAGAAAAACAAGCTTGTACTAGAATTAGAACAGGATTAGAGAGGCGGGCCTTGACATCCAGCTTTCTTTTCTCCCCCCACCCCATTTTTTAGAAGATAACTAACAGGTGGAAGAAGCACTATCTTTGATTTACATGTATGTGGCTCCCCTTATCTGCATGTTAATTTAATCTCACTAGCTCTACTTATACATTAATAAGTATTTGAAATTATCCAAACAGATCATTATAAACCTGCAATTTCCCATCGAGATTTAAACAGCAGAAATGTCCTGGTAAAGAATGACGGCACGTGTGTTATCAGTGACTTTGGTTTATCCATGAGGCTAACTGGAAACAGGCTGGTGCGCCCAGGGGAAGAAGATAATGCGGCTATAAGTGAGGTGAGCCTGCAAGCATCACACTGGCATACCCTGAAATCATGACACAACAGTTATTCTTGTGTACTGTAACTTATGGCACTATTGTGAGTTAGAAAATTAGGAAATACCAAATACAAATATATAAAGATCCATGTAAGGTTATCAATTCATTTTGAAATTCTAGCTCGTTTGAACAAACATTATGAAGAAGTATCTTAGAATTGATTTTTTGTTGTTTATTTTAAAAGAGAACTTTATTAGATTGGCTTTTTGTTTTGTTTTGTTTTTGTTTGTTTGTGCTTTATTTTTTTGTTTTATTTTTTGAGACAGATTCTCTTTATATAGCCCAATTTGGCCTTGAACTTAACATTCTCCTCTGAAGGCTGAGATTTTAGGCATGTGCTACTAGACTCAGCCAGGAATTGACTTTTGAAGTAAGGTTACCAAATTTGAGATAGGACAGTCTACTCTCTGATTACATTGTAACATAATACAATGACCCTTTTCTCTGCTTTCATATACATAGATGTACATATACACACATATTTACAGTTTTTAAAAATATTAAATGATGTACATATTGCTTTGCAATTTTCTCACTGTGTTTGATGGTTTTTATTTTACATTATTGACTATACTGCAAAGGTGGGCAATGAGTTAGCACAGGAACAATTGCTTTCTTCTTTCTCATCAATGAGTAGGTTTTGCTAAAGCAGTTAATATTGTTTAATTACTAAGAAGGGAGAGATTGCTAAAGTACAGTATATAAAGGGCTCAGTGACCTGCTTAGGGCCTAATAGTATCATTTATAGGAGTACATTTTATATATGACCTTTGGTCTAATGTTTGCCCTTCAGGATATGTTGTGTTTTCTTTCTTTAAAGTACCACTTTTAATTGACCAGGTTGGAACAATTCGCTATATGGCACCAGAAGTGCTAGAAGGAGCTGTGAACCTGAGGGACTGTGAGTCAGCTCTGAAGCAAGTGGACATGTATGCGCTTGGACTGATCTACTGGGAGGTGTTTATGAGGTGCACAGACCTCTTCCCAGGTGAGAACTGCTGTTAGATTTATCCGTGTTTGAAGTGATACATTTGTACCCTCTTTCTCACTTGCATTCAACAATTCAGTTGGATACAATAATTTTTTTTCCTTTAAACCTTCAGTTCATTGCCATCTGAATATGTAATATTCAGAATAGAAATATCATTAACAGAACAAAGTAGATCAGAAAGTTTTTTGTTAAAAAATTACTCCAGGGGGGCTGGAGAGATAGCTCTGCAGATAAGAGTACTGGTTCGTCTTCTAGAGGTCATGAGTTCAGTTCCCAGCCACCATATAGTAGCTCACAACCATTTGTAGTGCCTCTTCTGGGTGATCACTCATATATATATATACATATAAGTAAGTAAAGAAGTACATAAATAAATAGCTCCAGGTTTTCATTGAGTTGTTTCACTCTGGTAATAAGTCTTCAGCCCTCACTCTTACTGGCCTTCTGCACTCACATACACGTAGCTACACACAGACACGCATACATATCCATATAATTAAAAGTAATAAAAATAAATGTTTTTAAAGTATATATTTAATAAATTAGAAGTTAATATTCTAGTGAGTTAATTAAGACATTTTTCTGAAAATAGCAACTAGGATTTTGGCACACCTTTTTTTTGTTTGTTTTTTTTGTTGTTGTTGTTGTTTTTTGTTTTTTGGTTTTTTGGTTTTCAAGACAGGGTTTCTCTGTTTAACCCTGGCTGTCCTGGAACTCACTCTGTAGACCAGGCTGGCCTCGAACTCAGAAATCTGCCTGCCTCTGCCTCTCAAGTGCTAGGATTAAAGGTGTGCGTCACCACTGCCCAGCAGGGTTTTTTTTTTTTTTTTAACATTTTAACATATAGTTTTAGAAGAATGTCTGAATTACTCCTTTATTAAGCATAATATAATCAGTAACTTGCTTTTATTTTATTTTATTAAAGATTTATATATTTTATGTATATGAGTACACCATTGCTCTCTTTAGACACACCAGAAGAGGGCATTGGATCCCATTACAGATGGTTGTGAGCCACCATGTGATTGCTGGGAATTGAACTCAGGACCTCTGGAAGAACAGTCAGTGCTCTTAACCACTGAGCCATCTCTCCAGCCCTGCTTTTATTTTATTTTGTTATGTTTTGTTTGTTGTTTAATTCAGGGTCTTACTGGATAGCCCTGATCTACTAATGTTCTCCATGTAGCCCAAGCCACTTTCTACCTTGTGCACTCACTCCCTATACTGCTTCCTCTTAAGTTCAACTTTTACAGACATGCACTCCACTCCCAGAGAGATGTGTGTGTGCATACTTATGTATATGCACACTTACGTGAAGGCCAGAGGTTCTCACCAGATGCCATTCTTAGTGACACTGCCAACAAGGCATACACCTCCTGACCCTTCTAATCCTATCAGAGAGTTCAATTCTCTGGTGACCAAGCATTTGGATATGAGTTTATGGAGGCCATTCTTACTCAAACCATCACAATGATTTTTAAATTTTATGAGTATTTTAACTTGTTTTTTGAGACAGTGTTTCTCTGTGTAGTCCTGGCAGATCTTAAATTTGTTCTCTATATCAGGCTGGCTTCAAACTCACAGACTGACCTACCTCTGCCTCCCAGATGCTAGGATTAAAGGCATGTATCACCACACTTGGCTTTAAGAATAATTTATTATCATTATTATTATTATCATTGCTTGATTAAGAAGAGCTTCCATTAAATAAAGAAGACAGAAACTATATGAAAAAGAATATGAGAAAAGTGTTAAGACAACACAAAATATACAGGGTACTTTTTAAACCTTTTAAAAGTTATGTATTTTTATTTTATGTATGTGAATGACTGTTTTGGATCCATGTATGTTTGTGCATCACATGAATACCTGGTGCCTATGGAAGCCAGAACAGGGTATCGGATCACCTGAAACTTGAGTTTCAGACAGTTGTGAACCCCCATGTGGGTTTAATGCCCTCTTCTGGACTTTGCAGTCACTGGGAACTGGACGCGCGCGCACACACACACACACACACAAAACATGTACCTTCAAGCAAGTGAAACCCTGAAACATATAAAATAAAATCTAAAAATAATTTTTAAAACCTAAAGAGTATTGTATAATAACTATAAAATTCTTAAGATTTTTTTGTTTATTTCAAAATGCAAAATATATTTTGAGGCTGAATGAAAACATGTAATGAAGGCTGATTCTATAAAGTATTTGTAAAATAATGAATTAAAGTATCTTAGCATGATTAAAAAGTAAAGTGCTACAGTGTTTAGATGAAGGACAAAAGAAAAAGACAAGAGAAAGAAAAGAAATAGAATAATGTCATTTGAAATGGGAACCAAAAATGACTCTGAAGTAGACACACACTTAACCAATCCAGAGGAGGGAAGAGGGAAGGCATGCTAAATGACAGGGTCAAATATTTGATCTCTTCTCAACAGCTTGAAAGCAAATGAGATTATAGGACTTCCCTTTAGCAATGCAATGACTATAAAGCTTTAAGAAAATCTGTTAAGGGTAGTATCTCCCATCATCATAGGAGATTAACATCTTTCCGAAGAGTATTAATAATGTTAGCTCCACATAAGTATCTATTGAAAAACTAGATTTAGAACTATAAATATTTGGTGGAATTTTTTTTATTTTTTATTTTTGGGGAGAGAGAGACAGAGAGAGAGAGAGAGAAAGAGAGAGAGAGAGAGATTGTGTGTGTATGCATGTACTTGTTTGTGTACATGCATGGGTTCGTGTACTTGTGGAAGCCAGAAGTCAACCTCGGGTATCATTCTTCAAAAGCCGTACTCATTTTTTGAAACAAGGTCTCTTTCTGTGGCTTGGGGCGTGCTGGTTCAGCTAAGCTGGCTGGCTGTGGAACCCCGGGAATCTGCCCAGCTCTGCCTCCCTTAGTGCTAGTACATATCCCAATGGTGGGCTTTTTAGATAGATGATAGCAGCCTAACTCATGTTTGCGTGGCAAGCAGTTTACAGGCTGAGCCATCTCCCAGCCTTTCTTCGCTAGTAGTTAATGTCAAAACTTGCATTTACACAAAAGCACACACTAACTTCTTATAGTAAGTTTTGAATGATATTAATAAAACAAGTAGATATTAATTTTTAGTTCTGTTAACCTAACGTTTTGTGGGAGGGGAAGCTAATAAATAACTGGGAAGTATATACATCATCATATGAGAGGCAGACCAGCTAGTAAAGTACAGTTTACAGGTAATTTGCATTAGAATTGATTGTGTAATATGAGGTAGGTTTCGGTTTCAAAGAAGAAAATGCTACAAGCCATCATCTTTAAATCTTTTAGTTTTGTCTTAGAGTTGAATGTTAATATTGATTCATTTTAATCTTAAAAATATGCAAAAATGTCACCTGTTTTTAAGTGCAATGCAGTAGTCTAATAACTTGGGCTTTGTTGAGTAGATTATAATCATTATACCTTTTAGAGCCGTGCAGTGAGATAAGGGACACAGACATACTACTTCACTGACAGGAAGATTGAAACACACAGGAGTTAAAGGACTTTCCCAAGGAAGAGATGAAGCCCAGATTAGAACCCGAATGTTCAAACTGCCATCACTTCTAATCTGTCTTGTTATTTTTGTACATTAGAGTGAGTGGTAGTGAGGAGCCAGGAAGACTGTAATTCTCTTGTGTTCTTTGCCAAGAGTCTTCTAGGCCAGTGGTTCTCAACCTGTGGGTTGTAACCCCTTTGGGAAATTTGTATCTCCAAAAATATTTACATTCTATTTTCTGTTTATAACAATAGCATACTTACAGTTTTGAAGTAGCAATGAAAATAAATTTATGGTTGGGTCACCACAGTGTGAGGAACTGTATTAAAGGACCACAGCATTAGGAAGGTTGAGAAGCACTGCTTTGGGCCATTGGATTTTTATGTATTAGTCTTAAGAAGCCTTCTGTGTGTCTCTGTGTGTTTATTAATACACTTTACCACATTTTGTAAAAGTCAGCCGTATTTCATTGTAAGCAGCTAATTGTGCTTATCGGTGACGTACACAGCTGTCAGATACTGAGACGATAGTGATGCATTAACATTCTAGATTTAAGGGGGCTGGTGAGATGGCTCAGCAGGGAAGAGCACCGACTGCTCTTCGGAAGGTCATGAGTTCAAATCCCAGCAACCACATAGTGGCTCACAACCACCCATAATGAGATCTGACGCCCTCATCTGGTGTGTCTGAAGACAGCTACAGTGTACTTACATATAATAAATAAATAAATCTTTAAAAAAAATTCTAGATTTAAATACTACTTCTTAAGAGGAAAATTAAACAGTAACATGCTCATTGCCATAAACAGTTTTATATAAGACTGACTTAGATCCCTGAGTTAGCTCATTTGGTATAGTGCCATGTAGCATGCACGAAGTCCTGAGTTTAGTCCTCAGTGCCACATAACCTTGGTGTGGTGGTGCATCCCTGTAATGCAAGCTCTTAGGAAATAACAGCAGGAGGATCTAGCTCAGAGCCATCCTTGGCTACATAAAGAATATAAGGCCAGCCTGGAATACATAAGATCTTATCTCCAAAAGCAAGCCAAAACTGAAAAATTGCAGTATTTGGTACATTCTGGCTGAACTAGAATAGAGCCAATAACCTGATAAGGTATGGTGATTATTCAGTCTTTCTCCTTAAATTTGGTTGCATATTATTGTACTAAATCCTGGAATTTTTTACTATCTTCTAATATGAGATTAGAGTTCAGTCATAATTTTAAATACTAAGTATTGTAATATTTCCCTCCTAAATTAAATATTAGACAAACTCATTTTAAAATACCTGTCTACCCTGAGATAGACATGAGCCTGGCATGTGCTTTTGAAACCTCAAGGTTTGAAACCCTTAGTGACAACACACCTCCTCCATCATGGGCATACCTCCTAATCCTTCCCAAACAGTTCCACTAATGGAGGATCTGGCATTCAACCCATAACATTGAGCTCCCTGGTAGGAAACTTACTTAAAAAGATACCAGACCAGGAAGTGGTGGCACACACTTTTAATCCCAGCACTTGGAAGGCAGGCAGATCTATGTGAATTTGTGACCAACCAAGTCTACAGAGTGAGTTCTAGGATAGGCAGGGCTATACGAGAAGCCTTGTCTTGAAAAAAACATAAAGGAATACAAAACAAAACAAAAGCTGTCCAGGGCTCTGGGTTAAAGTGTGTACTTAGCATGTTCATACTTAGTACTAAGTAAGTACTTAGTATATACTTAGCAAGGCCTTGAGTCTGATCCTCAATACTAAAGAATAAGTAAAATATCTGTATAGCATTGAAACTATTTTATCAATAAAATTTGAGACTTCTAAATATTCACAGTATATCAGATCAATAATAATGTCTCTGAAATTTGCATATGCTCGTGAAAGGTTTTAATGCATATGATTTCTATGCTATGATATCTAATATGCTATCTAATTCATATAATTTGATGTTAGAAATAGCTCTGCTGTTCTGTCCTCTAAGATAACTAGAATTCTCTCATTCTTTTCTATAAATACACAGGTGAATCTGTACCAGATTACCAGATGGCTTTTCAGACAGAAGTTGGAAATCATCCCACATTTGAGGATATGCAGGTTCTTGTGTCGAGAGAAAAGCAGAGACCCAAGTTCCCAGAAGCCTGGAAAGAAAATAGCCTGGTAAGAAAATGAGGATTTCTTACTAGAACTAGATGAGCAAAAACAGAAGCTGCTCAGCTTTGATTCACATCTGTCCCCCACCCCTGGTCTGAGACAAAAGAATTAAAATGTTCAAGCCCAGCCTGGGCTCCAATGTGAAGTACTGTCAGAGACAGGCTGGGTGATGTGCAGAGGTGAGTATATAACCAACTGGATCTAGGAAGTTCAATAACATAAAACCATGAGAATTGTGTTTATGTAAACATTTCCTATACAACACAACATTGAGCTTGGTGTCTTAGGAGCTACAGATATTATAGTGCTATAAGCTCTTGCCATTTGGGAAAGATTGTTTTTACCATCCAGCAGGACTCCCTGCTTCCTTGTCATCTTTTTTTTTTTCTCCCTGTTCTTTTTAGGTTCTACCCAGAAGCAACATTTTTTTTTAAATCTTATGTCTTTCTTTTACTTTCAGATAATTTTCTTTCTTTGCTGAAGTTCCACTTAAGTAACTATAGTACCATGTGTATTAGGTGCTAAACATTACAATCCTTGCATGTTTCAGAACATTCCATCTTGGTATCATACATGAGTAATAATCAGCACAGTAATGGTTTCAAAGAACGAAAATATCCCCCTGCCCTACAGTCTTCATAATGAAAATTTGGATGTAGTCCAATCTTACTCCATTTGCGGGCAGGGGAGTGTATGATAGGTGCACATTTTGGGGTCAAAGGACAGTTTGGCAGTCAGTTCTTGCCTTCTGCCTTGATGAGGCAGGGTCTCTCTTTTTATTTCTGCCACACTGCTTACTCCAGATTGCCTAGTCCCTGAGTTTCTAGTCTGTTCTGTCTCCATTGCCCATCTCGCAGTACAAGTGCTGGGATTATGCATACATGATACTTTGAATGGGTTCCAGTGACTGAACTCAGAACCCAGGTTGTCACGCTTGCCTGAATAGTGTTTTTACCTACCAGCCTATCTCACACAGATGTCCATTGCTTTCTGTTTTGTTTCTCTCTTGCGTGCTTTTTTTTTCCTTTTGAGATAAGATCTCAGTCAGCTCAGACTGCCCTCAAACCCCCTGCATAGGTGAGGATGGCTTTAAATGCCCCTTCCTTCTGCTTCTACCTTCACATAGTGGCTGACTCAGTTACTATTTTAGAGGTAAAGAGATACCATGATCAAGGCAACTTATAAAACATTTAATTGAGGGTTTGCTTAAGTTACAAAGTGTTAGTCCATGATCATCATGACAGGATGATCTTGGTAGCATGCAGGCAGGCATGGTGCTGGAGCATTAGGTGAAAGCTAATGCTAATCAGTAGTCAGCTATCAGAGAAAGTGAGAATGAGCCTGGCATATACTTTTGAAACCTCAAGGATTGAAGCACTCGGTGACAAAACACCTCCTCCATCAAGGGCACACCTCCTAATCCTTCCCAAACAGTTCCACTGACGGATGATCTGGCATTCAACCCACAACATTGGGATTATAGGAATGTACCACCACACTCAGTTTTTGTTTGTTTATTTGAAAGCTGTTAAGACTTATTTTGCCATAGCAGTTTTAAAATTTCACTTGGGTGTATGTTAGCATGGATCTTTTCACACGGTTCCCTCTGGGTATTGAATAGATTTTTCATTTTGAAAATTCAGGACTTTCCGCTATCAGAAGTTCTCCAGTGTTTCTTTAAAAATTACTTCTTTCCTTATAGTTCTTTGACCTTGAATTCTCATTAAACTAGTATTGAACTACCTGACACTTCAAATCTGAATTTCTTTCTTGTATTTTCCATCTTTTTGGTGGGGGCAGGGGGGTCTGGGAAATGGGGCTACATACTAACGATGTAACTGAGCATACTTTGAATCCTCACCTTCACCTCTGAAGTGTGTGCCACTGTGCTAACTATGTGGTGCTGACCTCTAATTCACAGTCTCATGTATGTTGACAATCTACCATCCGAGCTATACCTCCAGCTTCCATCTGGTTTTCATCGTTGCTCAGTGTTGCTCAGGACTTGCTCAGCTTTACCTTTTGAGTCCTTGGGTAATTTCTCACTAGTACTACTCTTATAGCAGTTATTTCTTCAGTATATATTTTTTAATTTTCTGGATGGCAGGATAGCTCATCAAGCCAAGGCCCTTGCCACCAAGCTTGATGACATATTTCAGTCCCTGGAATCCAGAGTGGACAGAGAACTGACTGACGCAGGTTATCCTCTGACTGCTATAATCACACCACAGCACATGCCATTCTCCCCAGTAAATGAATTTAAAAATCTTTATTTCAGCTTCTGTAATTATACTTATATTTCTATGAGACATCATAATTCCTCATATTTTTTAAGAAGATAGTAATGACTACTTCTAAAGGTATTCATTAGATTTTTATACTTAGTACAAATTAATTTTCTTAACTATAATTAAAGAAAAAACATGAAGAAATACAGTAATTTAAATCATTTCACTATATATTTTCACATTCCATTTACAGATTGTTTTAGTAGAATAGGTTATTTTCATTATTGCTATATCAGAGACTAGAGAGTCCCTGTATATTTCCATTTAGATATACTGAACTTTATCTTATTGGTCATCTTTGTTAATAGATTAATGTCAAAACAAGCTTGTGTTTCAAATAAGATTGCAATCTTTAAGTATATGACCATTAAAGAACTTCTTATTATGTTCATATACACACAATTGCCTCCATTTACAGTTTCTGCTGTGGGAACTTGGGCAGCTCCTTAAGAACCCCAGTAGCAGAGGGGAGGAGGATGAGTTGTACTTTACCAGGGTTCTCCAGAGCTGCTTGACCCCATGGGAGAATGTCTATGAGATTTCTGAAAATTTGTTAAAATAAATTGCAGTAATTGTAGTTTTTTGTTTTTTGTTTTTTTGTTTTTGTTTTTTTTTTTTGTTTTTTGTTTTTTGTTTTTTGTTTTTTTTTTTTTTTGAGTCAGGGTTTTTCTGTATAGCCCTGGCTGTCCTGGATCTCACTCTGTAGACCAGGCTGGCTTCCAACTCAGAAATCCACCTGCCTCTGCCTCCCAAGTGCTGGGATTAAAGGCATGGGATTAATAGACTATTATTAATAGTCTAATAGCCACCACTGCCCGGCTCTTTTGCCTGGCTCTTTTCATCTTCTTTAAATTGTTTGATTTCAACACAGCTAAGATGTATTTGAAGTATCTATTTGCAACCCTACTATTGTGGGATATGCAGCACATGCAGATTTACCTGAAAACTTTTTACTTCTAATTTGGATGAAATTGCTAAGTAAGGGATTTGTAATAGTTGGTTTACTTCCAACAAATCCATTTAAACCTGATAAGATACAGCTGGGGGTGGGGAAACAGTTTTACTGCAGTAACAATACAGTACAGGAGTTAGAGAGGAAGTAGATAGGTTATTAAAATGACTAAAGGTTTGTTAATTCTCTCTTAAAAAGGAATAGCTATTTAAAATACAGTTTATTAGCTCTTATAATTTTTTTTTTAAATTTTAGGGTGGAGAACCCCATTAAACTTTCTTATAGGGCATGTCTAATAGCAATGACCTCCCTAGATTTGCTATATCTGGGATTATCTTAATTTCTTTATTATTGAAGGATAATTTTATTTGATATATAATTTTTCTTTTTTTAAAGATTTATTTTATTTTATTTATTTTATGTGTATGAGTACACTGTAGCTGTACAGATGGCCATGAGCCATCATGTGTGTGGCTGCTGGGAATTGAACTCCAGCCTGCTCCCTCTGATACCCCCCACCCCCCCATCCCCGCTCAGGGCCTGCTCCGCCCTACTCATTCTGGCTCCTGCTCTTTCTGGCGTAATTCACTGTAGCTGTCTTCAGACGCACCAGAAGAGGGCATCAGATCTCATTATGGGTGGTTGTGAGCCACCATGTGGTTGCTGGGATCCGAACTCAGGACCTTCAGAAGAGTCAGTGCTCTTACCCGCTGAGCCATCATCTCACCAGCCCTATAATTTTTCTTAACAGTTGTTTTCTTGTTTAATTTTTTTATTAATGTATGAGTGTTCTTCTGCATATATATTTGCCTGCCTGAAGAGGGCATCAAATCCCCCTATAGATGGTTCTCCCTGTATGTATGCCTACAGGCCAGAAGAGGCACAAGATCCCATTACAGATGGTTGTGAGCCACCATGTGGTTGCTAGGAATTGAACTCAGGACCTTTGGAAGAGCAGTCAGTGCTCTTAACTGCTGAGCCATCTCACTAGCCCCGTAACAGTTGTTTAATATTTCATTGCTTTAAATATGTCATACTTGTCTGGCTTCCTTCCATGGTTTCCACTGAGAAATGGCTGTTGATATTATTGGATAATCTTTTTTAAAATTCCTCAGGATCTCTGTTTATTTTTGGTTTATGACACTTCAATTACAAGTTTTCTTATCATGAAGCTATAGGGTTCATGATTATATGCTTAATATGTTATCCTGCTTAATACTCATCAAGTTTCTTAAGTCTATGGATTCACTTATTTTGTTTAATTTGAGGAGTTTCAAACTACGTGTTCAAGTATTCCTCCTCTCCCTTTCTGCTCTGTTTGGAAGCCCTATTCTGAAATTGCAGCATGTTTGCTCCTGTTCTGAGACCCATGTCCATGTGCTTCCTGATCTCTGCTGCTTATTCTTTTGACTTCTGGCCTTAGAATCATTTTGTTTTCCATCTTCAAGTTAACAGGTTCTTTTTTCTGTCTGCTTATATCTGCTAGTAATCCACTCAAATACTGAAATTTTGTTACTGTTGTAAAGTATTATGTAAGTCTTTTAAAAATAATGTCTATCGCTGAGCAGTGGTGGTGCACCCTTTTAATCCCAGCACTTGGGAGGCAGAGGCAGGAGGATTGCTGAGTTCGAAGCCAGCCTAGTCTACAGTGTGAGTTCCAGGACAGCCAAGGCTACACAGAGAAACCCTGTCTCGGAAAAAAAAAAATGTCTATCTCTTATAGCTGCTCTGTTTATTAAAAACATTGCTTTCAGGCTGGAGAGATGACTCAGTGGTTAAGAGCACCGACTGCTCTTCCAGAAGTTCTGAGTTCAGTTCCCAGCAACCACATGGTGGCTCACAGCCATCTATAATGGGATCCGATGCCCTCTTCTGATGTGTCTGAAGACTGCTATAGTATACTCATATAAATAAAAAAATAAAAATAAAAATAATTATTTTTTTAAAATTACTTTCTTAGGGTAGAGAGTGCTAAAGAGAAGGTCAGCAGTTAAGAGCACTTCTGTACTTGCAGAGGACCTGGGATTAGTTTCCCAGAACCTACAGCAGAACAAAACTTCACAACATCAGCTCCAGGATGCCCAGTGCTGCCTTCTGGATCTGTAAGCACCACATGTACATGTACATGCAAACAAATACAAAGTAAATAAATAAACTCTTTAAAAATTGTTTTCTTATGTTTAGTTCTTTGTCCATTGTTTCCTTTGCTCTTTGAGCATATTTAAACCAGTTCACTTAAAAATCTAATATCTTGGCCGGGCGGTGGTGGCACATGTCTTTAATCCCAGCACTTGGGAGGCAGAGGCAGGCGGATTTCTGAGTTCGAGGCCAGCCTGGTCTGCAGAGTGAGTTCCAGGACAGCCAGAGCTACACAGAGAAACCCTGTGTCAGAAAACCAAAAAAAAAAGAAAAAAAAAATCAATGTCTTTACTTCCTCAATTTCTGTTAAAATTTTCTTTTACTATAAGTAGACAGCACATTCTTGTTTCTTCACATTCTTTTTTAATGTTTTGTTTGTTTTTAGGCAGGATCTCATCTATCCCAGGCTGGTCTCGAACTTACTCTAGGCTCAAGAATATCCTTGAGCCCCTGATCCTCCTGCCTTTCCCTCCCAAGTGCTAGAATTAAAAAGCATAACATTACACTTAGCTTCCTTTTAAATTCATTTTTTTTGAAACTGGACATTTGGTGCTTAATTAAGTCCCTAAAACCTAGATAAATAAATAAACATAATAAATAATAAAATAAGCAGCTGGGTGTAGTGGCGCACGTCTTTAATTCCAGCACTAGAGAGGCAGAGGCAGAGGCAGGTTGATCAGGTTGATCACTGAGTTTGAGCCCAGTTTGATCTACAGAGTGAATTCCAAGACAGCCAGGGCTACAGAGAAACTCTGTCTCAAAAAACTAAAAATAAATAAAATAATAAAAGTAAATAAATAAAAATAGACATTCTGAATGTTACAGTGACAAAAAAAATGCCATCTTAAGTGTTACATGATAAACAGATAAACATTCTGCATCTCATGACTGACTTGTATTAGGACCCTCCTTTAACATTTACCCAAGATTTTTAATGTTCTAGCATGGCCTTCAGCTCTAAGAAATACTAAACCTAAAGATCCTCGGTTACTGAAGTTTATGGTTTTCCCAGATGTTTCTGAGTTGTGACCTGCCAAGTACATGTACCTGGTTTCCCCTAGTATATATGGGAGCTTTCAAAACTCAGGACATAATTAAATTATTTTGTAGGTTTACACTTCAAATTTGTTTTTTGCAGAGGGCATGCTATTAGGAACATTTAAAATGTCACCAACAGTGCTAACAAGAATTTTAGCCTCATATAGGCTTATCTGATTAAAAAAACATGGAATATATATGTGTGTGTGTATGTGTGTATATGTATACATATATATACATATATATGTGTGTGTTATGTATTTACATGTACTAAAATGTTCTTATGAATTGAAGTTCTAGTTAAACTTGCTATTTTATATTGATATTGCTAAATCTGCAACCCTTAAGCTGTAGTATCTTTTTGAAGTAGAGGAAATGTAGATATTATAGTAAATGAAAGCTTTATTTGTGTGTGTGTGTGTGTGTGTGAGTGTGTTATTCATGGGTGTGAATATGTAATTACATGTATGTAGAAGCGTTGAGTTTGACATTGAGTGTCTTCTATCATTCTTTACCCTATATTGAGGCAGGATATGTGTTGAACATGGGGATTGGTGCTCTGGCTAGTCTGGCTGTTCACTTTGTCCTGGGATTCCCATCTTTGCCTCTAATGGCTCTGGGGTTGCAGGGAGGCTGCTTGGCCCACCCAGCTTTTGTGAGTCTGCATGTGTAATCTTCAGTCCTCATACTTATGTTTTGTCCAGTAACTCATCTGTCCAGCCCCAGCTAAAAACCTTGAAGCTAAAAATCCACAGATGGGCTGGAGAGAGGGCTCAGTGTTTAAGAGCACTGACTGCTCTTCCAGAGGTCCTGAGTTCAGTTCCTAGCAACTACATGATGGCTCATAGTCATCTATAGTGGGATCTGATGCCCTCTTCTGGCATGCAGGCGTACATGCAAATAGAGTACTCAGATACATAAAATAGATAAATCCAGAAACAAGTCTAAAGAGATTTCCTTCCTCCTTTTCCTTTTCCCTTTCCCTTTCCCTTCCTTTCCTTTCCTTTTCTCGTGTGTGTGTGTGTGTGTGTGTGTGTGTGTGTGTGTGTATGTGTGTATGTGTGTACATGTACAGAGAACAGCTCGTGGAGTCAGTTCTCTCCTTCTACTTTCTGGTTTTTTGTTTTTCAAGACAGGGTTTGATTTCTCTATGTAGTCTTGGCTGTCCTTGAGTTTACTTTGCAGACCAGGCTCCTCCAACTCACAGAGATCCACTCCTCTGCCTCCCATTGGATTAAAACCTTGGGCCACCAGACCCAGCATGTACGCACACGCACACACACACACTTGTATGAGGGTATTGGAACTAGAGTTACAGACAGTTGTGAGCTGCCATAAAGTTGCTGGGATGTGAACCCAGCTACTCTGGAAAAGCAGTCAGTGCTCTTAACTATTGAGCCATTTCTCTAGCCCATCTTTATTTGAATTCTGTTGATCAATCTTACATCACCCAGATTGTGCAGCAAATGAATCTGCTCTCTGAGCCACCTCACGCTGTTCCTTAAAACTGATTTTTGAAGTGTGATTAGTGGCTATTCACAACAGGGTTGTGAAATAACAATAGTGATGTAAATCCCAGGCTTTGAAGAAACACATTCAACTTAACCATAGTTGCTTGGCCCTTTGAGTAATTCTTCAAGGAGCTAACTTAAAACTTCCTTATTTACTTACTCTTTTGCTTTTAGGAATCCCTCACTTTTCACGTTTTTAGAAAAAGATTTTATTATATTTTTTAAAATATTAGTTTGGAGCCTAGCATGGTGGTTCACATCTTTATAATCCCAGCACTAGGAGACAGAGGCAGGAGGGTTTCAGAGTTCAGCACTAGCCTAGTCTCCAGAGCGCATTCCAGGACAGCCAGGGTTACACAGAGAAACCTTGTCTTGAAACAGACAAACCAAAAAGCCACACACACACACACACACACACACACACACACACACACACACACACACAAAACCTGATTTTCTTTGACATATTTTAAATTAAAAACCTGAATATAGTTTTTAAAAACAGCAATTGTCTGATATGTATTTTGTGCTGCAGGCAGTGAGGTCACTCAAGGAAACAATCGAAGACTGCTGGGACCAGGATGCAGAGGCCCGACTCACTGCACAGTGTGCGGAGGAGAGAATGGCTGAACTCATGATGATATGGGAGAGAAACAAGTCTGTGAGCCCAACGGTCAATCCAATGTCAACTGCCATGCAGAACGAACGGTGAGGTCCTGAGGGGTTTGCTGTCTATCTGAAGGTGTCGGCAACTGGGACCAAATAAAGGACAGGAATAAATGCTGACAAGCCAGCCTAATAGTGTGATTAAAGGTTATCATTTTCCTCTCAGTGTTCTCATTTTTTAAAGTGATTTATTTTTGACATTTTAATTATGTGGGTGTGGAAGCAGGGATGTGCAGATTAGTTAGGGTGAGATGAGATCCCCCAGAGCTAGGATTATAGGCAGTTTATGAGCTCTGGTGCTGTCAACTGAGTTCAGGTCCTCTTCAAGAAGAATGTATGCTCTTAAACACTGAGCCATCTCTGTGCCTTCCAGTATTTCCATTCTTATTCTGAAAATATTTATTTGTTATGAATATAAGACAGAATATCTATTTTTATATCTAAAGATCCAGGAAAAGAAATTAATCTTTATTACCTGGTCATAGTGACATACACCATTAGCATTCAGATCTCTGAGTTCAAGGCCAGCCTGGTATACAGAGTTCCAGCACAGCCAGAGTTACACAGAGAAACAGTGTCTTGAGAAAAACTAATTAATTAGTTAATCTTTATTAAAGTAACTTGCCTTTAATATTAAAGGTAAGGTATTTTCATAGTTGTAAAAAGTTTGTAACTACTTCTACTTCAGAGCTTGGGAGGCTGAGGCAAGAGGATTGCCACAAGTTCAAGGCCAGTTTAGACTATTTTATGAATTCCAGGTCAATCTGGGCTGCAGGTGAATACCTGGGCTCAAAGGTGAAAAGCCAAAACATCCCTATAATTTGGCACTTGTAAATAAATCACCTGTATTTCTTGGTTCTGTATTTGGGAATAAAAATAACAACTTTATTACTTTATGTAATAAATATTTAAAAGTTTCAGAAAGACACCCAGGAAAATAGTTCCAGGGGACATGTAGATAAAAGTATATTTTTCTTGAAAAATTGTTTTTTTCTATTTTCTATTCTCCTTTGTAAGAATTTTTTTTTTTTTTTTTTTTTTTTTTTTTTT
>NW_022196896.1:86130036-86165701 GCF_008632895.1 Mastomys coucha
CTCTGTGTAGCCCTGGCTGTCCTGGAACTCACTCTGTAGACCAGGCTGGCCTTGAACTCACAAATCCGCCTGCCTCTCTGCCTCCCAAGTGCTGGGATTAAAGGCTTGCGCCACCACCGCCCAGCAGAACAATTTGTTTTATGTGAGGTTTACACTTCTAATAAATAGATAAAATGGGCTTCAGCTATATACCTTGCATATCAAAAATCAAGGAGAGTAGAGACCAACTGTTCTAAATAGAAGTGTTCTCACTCTGTCTACAAGTGTTAGAAAAGTCTTCTGCTTCCATCTTCATTCTGTATTTCTACTGCCCTGTAGTCTGTAAACGATGCATCTGTTCATCTGCCAAGATTCAGCTAACGGGACTGGAGAGATGGCTCAGTGGTTAAGAGAAACCCTGGTCCAGTTCCAGTGGTTAAGAACCCTGGTCCAGTTCCCAGCACCCACCCAGATGGTGGCTCCTAACCATGTGTAACTCCAAACTCCAAGAGACCAACCCCCTATTGTAGCCTCTACAGGTATCACACAGGCATGAAGCGTACGCTGTCTCTGCAGGCGAATATCTATATACATAAAATAAAGTCTGAAGGGTGAGCGGAAGCTCCTACTTTAAATACTTGTTATTTTTCTGGAATGATAAGAAATTAAACCTATGTCTCCCCTTTCCTTTGACTTTCCCCCTCCCTCGTGTACTATCCTCTACATGGAATGGGTCCTCTCACCTCTAGTCTCTCCTGCGTTTCCTTAAATGATAGTTCATTCAGTAGGTATTTGCACCATTGGCTTTATTTTATTGAGCCTTAACCTCTCCATATCTCCAACAACAACACCGTCTTTAAGTATATTTTTTTATTTATTGATGGTATAAATTGCCATTCCCTGTAAAACATCAATCTTCTTTTGTAGAACCTATTTTCCTACAGCTGCTGATAATCATCTCTAATACTTTTATCTATTAATGTCTCAGTACCTTGGTCACCTCAGTGAAGGCTATCCCTAATGTATTCTGTAATGAGATTTTAAATAATTATAGAGTAGTTAATAAATGAAAGAATAATTATAGGCAGTCCAGAGCTGTTATACCCAGGAGTGCTGATTCTGGCAGTATCTCAGTGGCTAGAGAACCATCCTGAACTTTGGTTCCTCTCTCTGAGTGTCGTGTGCTCCACCTCATGTCCTTGCTCTACAGCTTACACTGATAGTGGCTTCCCATGGACATGCTGCATTGTTAGTCTGTGCTCCTAAATGAAAATGAACAAATTCTATGTTCTTTTTATTATGTGGCCATTTGAACCTAATCCATAACATATTCATTGAGCATATACTATTTGATCTAGGATTACAGAAATACGAAATAAATACATCCTGTGGTTCCTATAGTTACAAAACTATCTACTTGTACACATGTACAGTTCATTAAAAGTGTATTGTTCTTTGTTGATGTTATAAAATTATAGGTGTGATTTTTTTTTTTGAATTAACTCTTTTATATATTTTTTCTTACATTTTGTTTTTGTTCTGCCAAGGCCAGAAGATGGCATTGGATCTCCAGGGACTGGAATTACAGGCAATTGTGAGCTGTCATGCGGGTGCTGGAAATCAAAGAGTAGTTGAGCCACTTAACCACTGAGTCATTCTTCCAGCCCCAAAGTTAACTCTTGTAAACCAAAAATAATGAGCACCTATAACAGTTCTATTCTGGAGCCATATAGAGTTTCACATAATCTTATAGACTGTATGAAAAAAAATCCTCATAAAGTTTGTATTTACCAAGCTGTTAACAATTACTAGGATTTTGAAGTAATCTCTTAAATATGAGTTCAGAGTAAAATAGAACTAGTGAGGTGGTTTGGTGGGTGAAGTGCTTGCAGCAAGCCTGACTGGCAATCTGAATTTGATTCCTGAGACCCACATGTTGTAAAAGAACCAACTCCCACAAGTAGTTCTCCGATTTCTACGCATGCCCCATATATATTAAATGAGTACAATTAAAAGAATGTAAAACATAAAATAAAAGCAGTGGGACTTTGGAATCAATGGTGTTTGTTTGGAATAGGCAGTTTGTTGTAAGTTTGCATTATCAATATCATATATTTTTCTCTCTTCAAGCAACCTGTCACATAATAGGCGTGTGCCAAAAATCGGGCCTTACCCAGATTATTCCTCTTCCTCATACATTGAAGACTCTATCCATCACACTGACAGCATTGTGAAGAATATTTCCTCTGAGCATTCTATGTCCAGCACACCATTGACAATAGGAGAAAAGAACCGAAACTCAATTAATTATGAACGACAGCAAGCACAAGCTCGAATCCCTAGCCCAGAAACAAGCGTCACAAGCCTGTCCACAAACACAACCACCACAAACACCACTGGCCTCACTCCAAGTACTGGCATGACCACTATATCTGAGATGCCATACCCAGAAGAGACACATTTGCATGCCACAAATGTTGCACAGTCAATCGGGCCAACCCCTGTCTGCTTACAGCTGACAGAAGAAGACTTGGAGACTAATAAGCTAGACCCAAAAGAAGTTGATAAGAACCTCAAGGAAAGCTCTGATGAGAATCTCATGGAGCATTCTCTGAAGCAGTTCAGTGGGCCAGACCCATTGAGCAGTACCAGTTCTAGCTTGCTTTATCCGCTCATAAAGCTTGCAGTGGAAGTGACAGGACAACAGGACTTCACACAGGCTGCAAATGGGCAAGCATGTTTAATTCCTGATGTTCCAGCTGCGCAGATATATCCTCTCCCTAAGCAGCAGAACCTTCCTAAAAGACCTACTAGTTTGCCTTTGAACACCAAAAATTCAACAAAAGAACCCCGGCTAAAATTTGGCAACAAGCACAAATCAAACTTGAAACAAGTAGAAACTGGAGTTGCCAAGATGAATACAATCAATGCAGCAGAGCCTCATGTGGTGACAGTAACTATGAATGGTGTGGCAGGTAGAAGCCACAATGTTAATTCCCACGCTGCCACAACCCAATATGCCAATGGGGCAGTGCCATCTGGTCAGGCAGCCAACATAGTGGCACATAGGGCCCAAGAAATGCTGCAGAATCAATTTACTGGTGAGGATACCAGGCTGAATATCAATTCCAGTCCTGATGAGCATGAACCTTTACTGAGACGAGAGCAACAGGCTGGCCATGATGAGGGGGTTCTGGATCGTTTGGTAGACAGGAGGGAACGACCATTAGAAGGTGGCCGAACTAATTCCAATAACAACAACAGCAATCCATGTTCAGAACAAGATGTCCTTACACAAGGTGTTCCAAGCACAGCTGCAGATCCTGGGCCATCAAAGCCCAGAAGAGCACAGAGGCCCAATTCTCTGGATCTTTCAGCCACAAATATCCTGGATGGCAGCAGTATACAGAGTAAGTGGAGGGGTTGTACACTATCTTTTGGGACAGTTAAATAAGATAGAATCATGTTGCATTTACCTTTATTACTTCCAGTGACTGGGCCTTGGAAATAACTAGGTTATTGTTGTTTTCTTTCTCCCTCCCACTCCCGTTTTCTTTCTGGTCAATGACAATTTAAAAAGCTAGTATTACAGGTAGAAGAATTGCCAATGTAATCCGTGTTTTGCTTGATGGCTTCTCTGTGTGTGGTTCACATATTTGCTGTGACAGATGAAATTAAATCAGTATTCAGTAGCGTCAGGGCACAAATAGTGACATTACACCATGTTTACTTCTGAAATGTTTGCTATACATGTTATTATGTTAAATCTATATTTACTTTTTAACCTTGGTAAGTCTTTGTTTGGTGTGTGTGTGTGTGTGTGTGTGTGTGTGTTTCAGATGAGGGGTTTCTATGTAAACCGTGGCTGGCCTGGAACTTGCTATGTAGACCAGGCTGGTCTTAAACTCACAAAGTGTTGAGATTAGGAGTGTGCCAACACACCCAGATCTTAGTAAATTATAGAAATCAAGGGACTTCTTTTATGTGTTTTATGCTTTCTTAAACTAAAGAATGGGCTGAAAAAAGGTCTCAGAATACCAAATATCTACCCCTTACTTGGAGGTGTAGCTCAGAGGTAGAACACCTGTCCATAACACACAAAGCCCAGGTTTTGGTCTCCAGAACCACAAAGAAAACCTGACCCTTTGCTTAAGTGGTTTATATTACAAGCCATTTGACACACCTTCATGCTTTTGTATCCATAAAGCATCTTGTCAAGTATGAAAACAGAGAAGTAATGGAAAAATGGTCATCCCTCCAAAAATATTACATGTTAGAGGCCTTTTGATTTGGTCCACTTTGGACATTTTTTGTTTTACTTTGTCTTTTTGAGACAAGGCCTCATTCTGTAACTCATTGTGGCCAAAGGCCAGACTTGAATTTAATACCCTTCTGCCTCAGATTCCTAGGAACTTGGATTATAGGAGTATATCACCCACCCACAGCTAGCCCAGCTGTCAGCATTAAGTCAAATGATATGTGTTTTTAGCAAGTTGGAGTCGACACCAGAGCAAAAGAATTTGAGAATACAATTAAGAATTTTGAATTTTCTTAGTCGTTGTGAGTTTTAATTATTTTTTAGATAAGACTCAAAACTGAGTTGGTTGAATTTTGCTTAGAAAAACATCGCCTAGCATGATCACATATTTCAAGAAAAGTTCTTCATTGGGTTCTGTGCAGGTTTGACCTGTTTGTGAAGTTCAGTCCCTTTATCTTCCCACCCACTTAGTTTTGCGTGGTTTTGGTGATAGAGTCTTACATAGATAGCTTAGGCAGACCAGTGTAGTAGCTGTGTGCTGGGGTAGGATTGTGAATCCCTGACCCTGCTGCTCCTACTCTGAAAGTGCTGGGATTACCATAGGCTCCAGGACCCAGACTCTTGTGATATTGGGCTGGAGCTCAGGATCCTTTGCATTCTAGGCAAGCACTCTATCAACTGCATTATATACCCAACAAATTCCTTTACTTCTAAATATTTTCCTTTTACAAAGCTCATTTCCTATATTTTTGTTTCCAGTAGGTGAGTCAACACAAGATGGCAAATCAGGATCAGGCGAAAAGATCAAGAGACGTGTGAAAACTCCATACTCTCTTAAGCGGTGGCGCCCATCCACCTGGGTCATCTCCACTGAGCCGCTGGACTGTGAGGTCACCAACAACAGCAGTGACAGGGCAGTCCATTCTAAATCTAGCACTGCTGTGTACCTCGCAGAGGGAGGCACTGCCACAACCATGGTGTCTAAAGATATAGGAATGAATTGTCTGTGAGATGTTTTCAAGCTTATGGAGTGAAATTATTTTTTTGCATCATTTAAACATGCAGAAGACATTTAAAAAAACAAAACAAAACTGCTTTAACCTCCTGTCAGCACCCCTCCCCACCCCTGCAGCAAGGACTTGCTTTAAATAGATTTCAGCTATGCAGAAAATTTTAGCTTATGCTTCCATATTTTTTAATTTTGTTTTTTAAGTTTTGCACTTTTGTTTAGTCTTGCTAAAGTTATATTTGTCTGTTATGACCACATTATATGTGTGCTTATCAAAAGTGGTCTCAAAATATTTTTTTAAGAAAAAAGCAAAAACAGTGTATTGCTGATAATCAGTTTGGACCATTTTCTAAAGGTCATTAAAACAGAAGCAAATTAAGACAGGTTTGATGCAATGGTGTCTGGTATCCATGTTTTATTTCTGGGCACAAGCTAGTATATATGTTCACATGTTTTTGACCATAATCTGTTGGACATTCTTTTTCTTGTACTTTATTTGAATGTGCAATAGTCTATAGACCACAAAGAAGCTTTCTTACTGCTCTCTTCCAAGCAGGGCACTCATTCTTCCGTTGTTGAAACATTTTCCCCTGTTTTCGACAATATGAACATTGTCTAGCTTTCTCCTTATGGAGATACATAGACGCTGTCCAAAGGGCTCCACAAAGGACTTAGCAAAACCTTTTTTGAAATGCCATTGTCTTCTAACCTTCCAAATGCCAAGTGTTCCCTTCCAGGCATTTTAATAAGCATATCTGGTTCTGATTTTGGAAGTTCATAAGAGAGCATAGAACAAAACAGAAGAAAGCAAATATTAGCCTTTTCCATTTTATTTTTCTATGTATATGTTCATGTCTGTATTCATTATTTAAGAAATATTTTTTATCAGAAAATGTATAGAGCTAAACCTACATGGGATTTTTAAGTAAGTAGCTGGGCAAGGTGATTAGTTTAGTAGCTTTCATTTTCTGACCATCACAAATTAAATTACATTTCCTATTTATATTAACTTCAGAAATAAGCGATAGTTGATTTGAATCAATAGTACGGTTCATTGTTCCCCAGCACAGCCTGACAGTTCTGTGTGAGAAACAACCCCTCCTCCCATGACCTAAAACACTGTGGAGAGCTCATCCAACCAGCACATCAGGTCCCTATGGAAGAAAGGCTTCCTGCCAAACTTACAACCATTGAGCAGTCTGTTGCTCCTATGTTTATTTTCTTCATTAATCCTGGTTTTGTAGTTTCTCCTTCTGCCAGTTTCATGTGTTCTTTGACTGTGAGCAGCATTCACTGTGTGTGTTGTATGTAGTAGAGCATGCTTCTGATAATGATGTGCTGTGACATCGCTGTCACGCGGCGGCTGGTGATGATGTACCTTGATGTTGCTGTCACACGCTTCTTTTGTCACTAACGATCTCTGAAACAACAGTGTCTGTGTCTTTTAATAAAGACTTTCTGTCAAAAATTTAGGAATTTTCCATAAACATTGCTTCCTGTCAGTTTGCAGACAAATTGTCCCCATGTTTTTTCAGATTCTCAGAATCCTTAATATCCATTATCTGATTTCGTTTTCAACTTTAGCAGGGAGATAAAAAGTTAAGTGCAAATTTCCAAATTCCTGCTTTTGGTTCTTCTGTCCTGAACACTGTTTTCTCATCTGTAATCTTCTTTCCTTCCATTTACTCATACACGAGCTTCCTTCACTTGCCGTCGCTGTGCTCTGATATCACAGCATTTACCATTTGGTCAGCTGGGACGCTGACTGGAGCTCTCAGTTCTTAGAATTAAGATTATCTCACTTGTGCCCAGGATTCCTTTCTCACCTTTGTGTTTCATTGGCCCCTCTTTTGGTTCAGAGTCTTTATATATATATTTTTGTCTTCTGGCATACAGCTGTTTTTTGTTTTCTTTCTAATTAGTTACTGTCCTTTGTCTATTTAACAAATAATTTGTATCTTTCACTTATTTCTTTTCTCCAAATGGATTTCAAATGCATTTCAGAATTTTAATTTTCAGTTGTAGAACAACTTTAAATCAAAATAAATTATATTCTTCCCATATCCAATTTGAAACATTAAGAATAAATGACCCTTTGAGGTCCAACTGATCTTTTCCTGTCATAAAAATTGTCTTAATTCTGATACAGTTGTATTAGGCCCAGTCAATTGTGAATTTTCCAAGTCTTTACTGTTTAATAATAGAATGCTTTAAAAATTAATATGCCAGAAAAAAGAAATCTCTATAGTTTCCCATTTCATGCAAATATACTTAAAACAATTAATTCCTTGAACTGCTTGAAGAATAGGAAAGGTAGTAAGTATAGGTCACTTTAATAAATTTTCAAATCTATAATACACAGCATGCAGAAATCCCTTAATACTTTAAATTACTAGTTAGATTTATTTAATCTGATTCTTGAAGCTGAAATGGAATTTACCACAAAATTTCATACACACAAATTAATTTTAGGCCTTTTGAATAAAAGTCATTCAATTTAAAAAGATTTCTCTGGACAATAATATAATCTTTAAAACATCATAATAGGACATCAGAGTATGATGTTAGTTCCCTTAAGAAAATACTAGTTGTGGGGCTGGAGAGATGACGTAACAATAACAGTGCTTCCTGTGCATACAGAGGACCCAAGTTCAGTTCCCAGCAGCTACATGGTCACTCACAAGTTCCACAGAATCCAGTTCCCTTTTTTGGCCTCCAGTGACATGCATGTAACATCCCATCCCACACACATACACATAATTATAAATGACAAAAGTAAATCTTAAAATACTAGTTATATACCAGAGCTAAGTAATGGGAAGAACTTGGTTTGAATTATATATAGAATAAAATGAAAACTGGCATTACATACACTTATTTTTTTCATCCTCAGAGCAACCATATTATAATATTCATATTTTACAAATGAGGAAATAAAAATTAGGAAATTTGTCTAAGTTTCATGCCCAGACACACCTGGGATTTCACTCTGGGTCTCTCTCCATGTGTCTTTTATGCACAACACATAGTCTACAGTCTTTATGAACTGGTGTGCAGTGTACTGACGTGTACTCCAGCAGATGTGTGGTTTATGTGTAAGCCAAACCATGTACCTAATGATCTTGTTAGGTAAATAAAGTCCGTAATCACTACTGCTTGAAAACAGTTCCTAATTCAGTACAAAATTCAGCCTACATCCTAACAGTTGTTTGACCTATCTCCTACTATGTTTACATTGCATAGCGAAAGGCAGAGTAAATGTTAAGAGACACGTGAAGGAAGCTGACGGAGCAGGGGCTCCCTAATGTGATCCCATACCTCACTTGGGAAAAAGAGTTGCATGCAAATTTGCAGTCTTCTTAAGCCTTTGACTCTAGCTTTACCAATGTCAGAAAAATTGTTAATCCAGAGAGCTAAATGATCTGTAGAAAGAATACAAGGTTAATCCTCTTTTTTTAAAGCAGGCTAGTGTTGCTTCCGTACGTGTGTATGCTTGTTCCAGAACCTGTATGTTGGTTCTGAATGAGTATATAAGGAGCACTCATATCAGTGGGAATTACAAATTTTATTTAAAATATTTCCAAGTTTGACTTCTGATTCCCAAAGGAACACCTGATATAGTACAGCTATCACACTGTACTTTTACTCTCTGTTAATTAGTCATTTTAAACAGAAAAAAAAAAAACAATAAACATTGGTTTCCTCTTATCATTTTTATGGACTTAAATATTTCATTCTCACTTCTAGAATTTGATATTATGTCATATCACATTTTATAAACCTATGTTGAGCTTACATATATGTTATTACATGACTATCCATAGATTTTTGAAGATATATATTTACCTTATATTCTTAACTCCTTAAAAGATTCTGCACACATTCTAATTCTACTGTTCTAGACCAGTTAGTCATTCTAGGAAGTATGTAATGCCCCTCATAGGCCCTAGGAGTCTCTTTTAGGCTATGATAATTTTAAATATTCACACCCTTGACTAGCAGTGGGTTGTGGTGTATTTCTTTTAACTTTTTTTTTTTAGATTATGAACTATGCAAACTTCATCCATATCAGTCTAGTCAGTTACTTTCTGAGCTACTGAACAAAGGTTATTATCGAAAAAGGCTTTTTTATAAGTGTCCACATTAACACAGGAAATCTCCATGTGCCCAAAGAGGTGGTAGCACCCACCTGTTCCTCTCTTTAAGTCCCTCATGGTTTATAGAGCCTGTCCCTCCACTATCTGACCTGCAGTCATAGATCAGGAAAGTTTTCTTCATATCTGTTCTCTCTCTTGTTTGATTTAAGGTCTGTTTCTCATACGTAGTAGGGAAAAGAGATGGTCATCCTCTCTAACACGCTTCAGTCAGTGTCAGGTCCGTCCTAACACTCTTCAGTCAGTGTCAGGCTTCTCAACATCAGTTCATCAGATCAAACTGTTCCACTTCTTCCTTCAGGGTTTTTTTCTTCTCAAATATATTTTAATTACTTTATTTATATTTAAAACACTAAAATTCTATGTTATATTCAAATTAATTACTCCAGTTAATTTATAGCATAGTAGTTTGATAGAGTTGAGGATAAAAATGTTACCATTGGATTTAATCATCAGACCACCTGAAAATCAGCACCTAATTTTTGTATTATCTAACATTTTTCTATTAAAGTATGTTTTATGATTTTTTTTATCTGTACAGATATAACTAAAAAGCCATGCATACATAATTGTGTATCTTTTTTTCCATTAAACTCTAACCTATGTTACAGTATAATATTAGTATTATATGTTTGGGTATTATGATTGAGCCACAACAAATATACATTTTTCTATATCAAATACTGTATTAAACACTAAATGCAAAACTAATTTTCAAAAGCAGACCCTATAAAAATCAGGTGTTCATGGATGTTTTTTTATTTTTGTAGACCACTTTTGAAATGCTTATCATTGTTTTTGCAGAATAGACTGGACTAAAACAATTTTCATTTTAACTTTTTAAGTGATTAAAGCTAGGTGTTTGCATAGAAAGGAAATCCTTAAAATTTTATCCCATGGCATATGAATTTTGAGAAGCTATACTTTATGTTAAGATTATGCCCCAAATAAATCTATTGAGTCTTTTTAAAATTTTCAGTTTTGTTCTTACTGATGTTTGTGGTGTTTCTAATGAGCATTGTAAACATACACACTCACTTGTAAAGTGTAGTTTGCAGCTCACATTAAAATCTGGAGCAGACTCTTTAGAACTATATTGCTTCATTAGGATGTCTAGTTTCTAACGGAATTTAAGAAGAAAACTGTACTTGAATTTACAACTTGACTGTTCTTTCTTTTTAAAATGCTTTTCCCCCATTTAATTTGAATTTTAAATTCCAGAAACATCTTCGTGATTTGGAATCATTTTTAGACATAGTATCACTTAAAAGCTCAGGGTCCCTTTCATCTGTTTGTGCACTGAAAGAGTTCAGTTGCTAACAAACAAGCAATTAGATCCAGTTGAATATTTAAAAGTGTTTGTTGCATAGTAATGTCTCATCATATTATTTGACTTAATTCACATCAATGTGATGTTTAGTTTCATTAAACTTGCCCAGTTCTGTAATTACTGAATAGAAAGAATGAGTCAACTAATTGGCCACTTATTATAGCAGATTTAAGCCTTGGAGTCGAAGCACTGGCTTAAACACTTTCCGTTCTTGGTTCTGTGGATATACATGATGGGGCAAATATTTCATTCTGTTTGGTTTTTAATAACAAGATTAGGAAAGGTAATTCTGAGATAGAATTTTCTTGTGGGATAATGAGCATTATAAGACTTTCTGAAAGTGAGCTGATGGCTCTAGCTTTGGTGACAGCTTGATGGCTTTGAGAAAGTGATCTATGGTGACCAGCTTCTCTCTCACATTGTCAGAGCCAAACAGTTGTTCTTCAAGTCAACAAACTCAAGTTCTAATTGGTCTGCTGTATCTTTAAATCTTAGTGGTGAGGTTTTTGTAACCAGTCTCTTGTCTCAGGCTTCCTGCCTTGTTATCAGTCTTAAGCATATAAAAGAAACTTTTGTAAAGATGTGTAAGAGTAAGAAAACTAATGACTAAAAAATGCAGTTCAAAGCAATTAGGTTTCAATTTAATATTGAGTTGCTTCACTTCTGTGGCTTTTTTTTTTTCTGGTAACATTTATTTATTTAAGCAACATTGTATGCTTTGTCTTCTTTTCTATAGAGATTGTATTGTATGTGTTTGTGTAAGCTGGAATCATCCTTAATTTTCTGTTGCTAATTTTTCAAATGAATTTACATGGATAACTGTAAAATACACTAACTCTTAGGTGTTGTAGCTGAAACATGGAGATGTGTAGCTGCCACACATTTTCTGAGTGGACAGGAGAAACGTAAGCTACCAAGTATTCATTTCTGAGGATGCTCTTTAGGAGAAGAAAGGCTGCCATACACTGGCACTTCCTCAGAGCCCTCTTTCTTGTTAACGGGTATCTTTTGTTGGTGTGTTTTGCTCTTACATTACTGGTAGAATAGCGTGTGTGCATTTATGAATAATTACTTTCAGTTATCTTGCTTTTGTATGAGCCATCTGAGACCTTGCTATGCTGTATAAGTCGTGTGACGGAGCAGTGTGCGTATGAAATAAAGCAGATCACTTTCCTTTTGTATTATCTGTGGATGCCACTATGAACGCTGACATTAAGCCACTAAAGAGTTTTCTATGAATAAGTGTAAGTAAGTGCTTTGATATATATAAACCTAAATAAAAAGAGTGTATCGAGACAGAGGCATTGGCAAAGGGAGTTTCCAGGCAGTTCTCTAGGTTTAAAAGGCTTGCTGTAAAATGGTACATTGTTCCATTTATTAAAGATCATATTAATGACAACAGTAAGTGTATTTCTTATTTTATGAAGTCTCCAGAAATTGTTACTGCTAATACGATATTATAGAGACTTTGCAATAGAGTCAGTACATGCTGTCTGTAACATGACTTTTATAACTTAGTGTGATACAAAAAAAAAAAGGTCACCTGCGATTAGAAGATTAGAATAATAGCTGCTGCTTTCTAGCTACTTACAAGACATTTTACACACAGTTGACAGTTTTCACCACTGCCTTACAAACGTGTTCTCTGTCTTTTATAAGGGAAGAAACAGAAGGTTAGGAAATTTAAATACTTTCTTCAAGCCACAGAGCCGGTAACTGATTAATAAGATCCTGGCAATGAAAGTATTTTATACTTCACTTTGAACTACAGCTTTTAGCTTTGCTCGTGGCAAGGAAAATTCATAAAATGTGCTCAGTGGTTACAGTGGCCGAGACCGAATGAAAGTGACTGAAGTGTACCCAGAGCCGCTGGGGCTCACCTCCTGCCCACCTGACACTGATGTGGTGCCTACGTTGCTGAGTAATGTTTTTGGTTAGATCCTTGTGGTTTAAGAGGTTTCTTCTTCCTCCTACAGTGTCTTTCTACATTGCCCCACTTTCTGCCTCTGGTACTTCGAGCTTCTACTACCATAACAGCTTGAACACTTGCTTAAAATAGAATGTGTGTTTGGGGATCATCTGTGTAGATGAATTCACTGTGTTGGCTAGGTGTCCTGCAGTGGAACCCTTTATCAGTATATAAGGCAAGCATATCCAAGGTGTGCTTTGACCCAGCCACTGACAGGTGCTGAAGAAGCAAACATAGCCTGCCCCCATAGGCTCTGTTGTCATCTTAAGTAATATTTTAAAGGGTCATAGATGTAGGGTGTCTTTCTTCCTTTTGACTCTAGTCTGATACACGTGTTGACAGGGGCACTGCTGTGGTTCTCTGCAGAGCCTTCTGTGCAGTATGTAAGATGACAACCGCATTAGCTTGGGAAAAGCATGTAAGAATGACCATTGCGCCGGGCGGTGGTGGCGCACGCCTTTAATCCCAGCACTTGGGAGGCAGAGGCAGGTGGATTTCTGAGTTCGAGGCCAGCCTGGGCTACAGAGTGAGTTCCAGGACAGCCAGGGCTACACAGAGAAACTCTGTCTCGAAAATAAAAAAAAAAAAAAAAAGAATGACCATTGCACCTTTTAAAATTTTTTTTTTGCTTACTTTTATGTGCATTGGTGTTTTGCTTGCATGTATATCTGTGTGAGGGTGTCAGATCCTCTGGAACTGGGGTTAGAGACTGTTGTAAGCTCCTAAATGGGTGCTGGGAATTGAACCTGGGTCCTCTGGAAGAGCCCCCAGTGCTCACAACTGCTGAGCCCTCTCTCAACCTCTCCCCCTTCGAACCTTTTAATGACTTACCAAAAGTTAAATTATTTTTACTTATTCCTATCTGGTCTGTCTTCCCAGTTTATATTCCTCTCTGCAAAGAGCTATCTTCACCCAGTGATTAATCTGCTCTTTTTTCTATAATGTTTTCTTAGGTTAAAGACCAAGTCCTATATGCATTTTATTGGTATAATTTATTTTTCAAAATTGAAAAGATAAACTGAGAGATAACAAAAAGTAAGATATAACAGGAGGGGAGAACTCGCGGTGGTTGGGTGACTTTTCCTAGGGAGTCGAATAGGAGTGCCTGCTTACACTGACCAAAGAAGCGGGTCAGTCCAGGTGCAGCCCAGGAAACCATGAGTTCATTGGGGTTGCACATGCAGGAGAATGGGCGGCTCATAAGCCAGAGACATCGAGGGAGAGCTGCGTCACTGGAGGCCCCTCCGTTAGCTGAGACCACGTGCAGAGGGAGGCTTCAGCAGGATCTACCATAGACTTAGAGACATCGCCATAGATTTAGCTATCAGTGTGCTGCTTTATTCATTACCATGACAGAAAGATGAAGGTCACCATCAATGTCTCTGCCTCGTGCTATGGTCATGTGACAAGACAAAGAAAAGACCATATACACCACAGCAACAAAAAAAAGCTACGTCCGTACATGGTGATAACTAAAACACCCGAGTAAGTGGTAACCTGTGTTCTCAGAGTGTGTCTGGAAAACCAGGGAAGATTTCAGCTGCAGAAATGATTATTGGAAAGTAGTAGTGAATGCAGGATATTTGGAGTTACAGCTATAAGGAGAAGATGCACTGCAAATGAAGCAGCATGTTAGGTAAATCCACACTTGAAAACCAGTTCCATGTGTTTAACTACGTTTTAATAGGAGATACGGAGAAAACCTTTCTGAGGAAGAAAGGGGCTCTTGATTGGAGCACTGTGTAAGGACTTGGACTAACAGGTATGTGAAGCGCATCCTGGAGGCATGAGAAACTGCAAACATCGTTTCTGTTAGGACCACTGGGTACCTTTAAAGGAGCACTAAAGGAAAACATGGAAGCCAGGTAGTGATGGCGCATGCCTTTGATCCCAGCACTTGGGAAGCAAAGGCAGGCAGGCCTAGCTCTTGAATTTGAGGCCAGCCTGGTCTACAGAGCTAGTTCCAGGACAGCCAGGGTACATAGAAACCCTGTCTCAAAATTAAAACAAAGCAAAATGTAAGGGGGCTGAAAAGGTATGTTCAGCGTTTAAGAACATACATTGCTGCTGCAGAAAAACTGAGTTGAGTTCCCAGCACCCATATCAGGTGGTTCACAGACGCTTGAAACTCCAGCTCCAGGGGATCTGAAGCCTCTAGCCTCCAAGGACACCTGCACACATAAGTGCATTCCCACCCAGTGGGTATGTACACAGCTATAAATAATAAGAATACAATTTGTAGAGCACACGTATTTAATCTCAGCACTCAGGAGGCAGAGGCAAGCAGATCTTAGTTGCCAGCCTGGTCTAGAGGGAATTCTAGGGATACACAGAGAAACCTTGTCTTGAGAAAACAAAACAAATGAAGACACCTAACATTAGCTTCTGGCTTAAACACGGCAAAAAGTAGGATTGAGTACATTAAATGGAAGGATGGAGACAAAATGAGAGGTGCTGACAAAGCTGTTCCAGGAGGGCTAGCGTGCAAGTCTGGACTTACCCTGGAGTCATCGAAAGAATGTAATCAGCGAGCGTTAAAGCAGCTAACTATCCTGGCAGTGTAAAGGATGGGCTGAGAGGAAGGGAGCCGTGAGGAGTCATGTAGACAAGCACTGGCAAGAGATAATGAGAACCTGCACGGAGGTGAGTCAGAGATGAAGGGAGGCAGGCACACACTCGATCAGAGAGACCCAGAGTCTGGACAAGGTTGGGCAAGGGAATGATTGTCCCTCACAGGGGTGAGAAGAGTCCCAGAATGTTCAGGTGACAGACAGTACCTTTAGAAGTTTGGGTGTATTATATCCTGTTATTAAGTCATATTCAAATTTTTGGTTCCAAATATACGCAGTCCCTGTTCACCTATTATTTCAGTAGAAACACTTCCAGAATAAGGCTTTCCAGAGAAAGCCATAGGGAGAGCCAGCTTGTTTTGAGAAGGTCCATTGTTTTTAGATGAATGACTTGGTAGGTTAGCTTGTTTCACATAATACATTAAGACACTGGGGGAGGGCAGCTCTATTCTTGCCCTGTTTTTTAAAAAAAACAAAAAAAACAAAAAAAAAACCAAGAACAGCCTTAAATTGAGAATGGTGTCACATGACAACAATCTCAACCCTCAGGATCCTGAAGCAGGGTTGTCAAAAATTCAAGGCCAGGGCAGGCTGGAGAGATGGTCCAGTAGTTAAGAGCACTGGCTACTCTTTCAGAGGTCCTGAGTTCAATTCCCAGCGTCCACATGCAGCTCAAAACTGTCAGCAACTCCACTTCCAGGGAATCTGACACCCTCACACAAACATACAGGCAAAACACCAGTGCATGTAAAATAAAATATATACACATATGTATATATATATATGTGTGTGTGTGTGTGTTTACAGACACACACACACACACATATTTCAAGGCAGGCAGCTAGGGCTACATGGCAAAACTGTGTCAAAAAATTAAAACAAAAAAGCCAAGTGGTGGTGGTAAAAGGCCAGTCTCTGAGTTTGAGGCCAGCCTGTTCTACAGAGTAAGTGCCAGGATAGCCAGACTCCTACACAGAGAAATCCTAACTTAAAAAACAAACAAAAACGAGAGCTGTCTGTACTGATTTATGTTTGATCCCCAGATCCCATGTAGGAAAGAATGGATCCCAGAGTTGACCTCTGATATGCCCACATTGCACTGTGAACCACCACAACCACCACACTATTATTATTATTATTATTATTATTATTATTATTATTATTATTATTATTATTATTATTATTTGAAAGTGGGTCAGACTGGCACCTTTAAAGAGAGCAGCACACCTTGATATCCATGACTCTGTTGTAGAGGAGCCCTTTGTGTCCTGGAGACCAAAGAGGATTAAGGCAAAGACAAAGTTGCCCTCAAGTGGGGACAGTGTCCTGCAGCTTCCCACCCTGACATCTCTTCTTGCCCTCCCTTTTAACCAGGAAGGGAAAAACTATTCAAGGAAACAAAGAGCCTTTGTCTGCTTGGGCATATGGGGTGGGGTCAGGGGGTTGTAAATGGAACAGAAAAACAGGTCAAAGTTTTCCTTTCTCACCAACTTTTTTAGTATCACTTAAGTCATCATTCTTTTATGTTTAATGTCATGGGAGATAGGCTTCAATTCCTAAGGGGAAAGAATTAAAGGAAATATATTATTATCTTTAGACGTCATGGAGAACTTCAAAAATACCCAGGTCTGGGGACAACATACATGTAGTTTACAGACATACATACAGGGAAAACAGCCATACACATAAAATCTTTTTTTTTTTGAAAGTCATGTCTCTTCACTTCTAGGAAAGTAATTTTTTTAAAAATGGCTATGATGGTTGCAGGTCTATAACCCTAACACTTGGAAGACTGAAACATGTTTGGGATAATCCAGAAAATTTAGCAAGACCTTGTAGAAAACTAAAAGATTTGCTCTTATAAAAAAAAAAAAAGGCCAAGGGAGGGGCTAGAGAGATGGCTCAGAGGTTAAGAGCACTGATTGTTCTTCCAAAGGTCCTGAGTTCAAATCGCAGAAACCACATGGTAGCTCACAACCATCTGTAATGAGACCTGACACCATCTCCTGCTGTGTCAGTACAAGCTACAGTGTACTTACATATAACAATAGATAAATATTTAAAAAGAAAAAAGCCAAAGGAGTTAGATTCACTTCAGGAAGATGAGCTGACCATAATATTAAAACAAGAGCTTTCTCTAGGGTAATGGAAGGCCTGCACATGCCTCACCTCTTATGAACCTCTGAAGAAAAGGATACACATGAAAAAGGTCAGGCTTTCAGCATCTGAGCGACTTATGTACTTGCCTCTTCCACAGCTTACTGAATATGTGCTAGTCGAGGTGTTTGTTTTCTTGAAACACTACCTTAGTGAAAAGCTACAACATCCACAGTGGAGGAAAACAAAGATACAAGAATAGACGGAACATTTTTGAAAGAGCTAAGACGTGATGCTAAGAGTGTTTGCCTAGCACGCTGGGCTCAGCTCCCAGGACCACCGAGGGGAAAGGTAAACATAAGTAAGTGTCTGTCTCCCTAACTCTCACTACTCCCTCCCAGTTATGTTTGAAGACTCTAATGTGAGAGTTGGTCTTCCCTCCAAGCTGTCTGTCTGTGTCAGTGGTCATACCAGACCACCAGGTTCATGATATTCAACCTGAATTTGTAATTTATCTACTGGTGGTAGCCACACCCATGTCCAGCTTAGCCTTCCATCAGCACTCCTGTGGAGTTTTGATGAGTTAGTTGTTTGGTTTTTAAGACAAGGTTTCTCTGTGTAGCCCAGGCTGTCCTGGAACTCACTCTGTAGACCATGCTGGCCTTGAACTCATAGAAATCCTCCTTCCTCTGCCGCCCAAGTTCTGACAGTAAAGGCATGCAACTCCACCTGCTTCCTCACAGGACCTGCTATCCTATGGGCAGCAGAGTCCCATCAGTTTCCTGTCTCTAAAATAACAATGTTTAATTGACTGTTAATGCCAAAATGCCATTCTTTTTCACTTTTTTTTTTAAATTATTTATTTATTTTATGTGTATGAGTACAGATGGCTGTGAGCCATCATGTGGCTGCTGGGAATTGAATTCAGGACAGCCCTGCTCGCTCCAGCCCTGCTCCCTATGGTGTAATACACTGTAGCTGTCTTCAAATGCACCAGAAGAGGTTGTCTGTTGCGGATGGTTGTGAGCCACCATGTGGTTGCTGGGATTGGAACTCAGGACCTTCAGAAAAACAGTCAGTGTTCTTACCTGCCGAGCCATCTCGCCAGCCCTCTTTTTCATTTTTAAACTGCTTTTATTTAGCCTCTGTTAATCTGGCTTCTTGGGCTGGAGACAGGTCATTGGTGGAACTTGCCTGGCAAGTTCAATCCCCAGTACTACCTATACACGAATGCGTATGTAAGTCATGCATCTCAGCCCTTCTGTATTACTCTGGGCTCTTGAAAGCAGCTTAACTACTGCAGGTCATTTGTGAATTAGGATGTGTGCCACTCTTCTTTGGAGTTAAGTTAGAATGATCAGCAGTGAAGGAGAGTATGACTGTGATGAACACACACACACACACACACAGGCAGCCCCCAGCACCCTGGCTTTCAGAAGAGTAAGTCTGGATTTTCAGGTATTTCAAATGCTTTTGTTTTGCATTTACTGTTATCATTTTTACTTTTTCTCATTTAGTAGAATGAGAGATCAAGCAAAGTCATCGCCTTTATAGAACTCCATGGATGTAGGAAGAGGAAGCTCTTTGTTTGACAAGGAAATTGTCAACCTTGACAGAGGTCTCTTGCAACTTTATCATCAGGGCAACAGCCAGTGGTGATCTACAGGACCAGACACCACTCCTGAGATAGTTTTACAAGATGTCCCCAGTAGTTACCCTCCAGGCTATGTCAATGGGACAGTAGCAGCAAGTCCGTGTGCTACCTGGCCACTAGGCGGCGCTGCTGGTCCGTGTTCTAATTGCTAGACTGCTTCCTTTTCAAAGGCCATCTCTTGTTAAATTTGGTTTGTAATGTTTTAATTTTTATTACATTTATTTATTGTGAGTGTGCGTGTGCACTCTAGGACACAAGTGCCATGGCTGCATGTGGACGTCAAAGGGCAACTTGTGCGAGTTTATCCTCTCCTTCTACCACGTGGGTCCCAGGAATCAAACACACAATTGGATACAAGTACCTTCCCCCCTCCCCCACCCCCGAGCCATCTAGTAGCCCTAAAATATTTTCTTTTTGATTATCAATATCCATCTATCAGGGCAAGCTCTATGAGCACAATGTACATTTAGGTCTAGTTACGAGGTTTGAACAGGATGGAAAGCCTGCAGATTGGTCCTTTCCAGAAGAACATAGCCTAAACCCAGACTTTAGCATGATCATAGGGCTTCACTTGAATTATACAATGAAATGCAAATTGCAGTTGATTTATTTTTGTGCATGGATGTATGTGTGTATAGTGTGTGTGGGGGGGGGAGCATGTGTGTGCTTTGTCACATGAGACATGTGACATGTCACATGTCACATGTCACAGAAGACAAACCTTGGGTATCAGACCTTACCTTCCAACTTCAATGCAGGTCTCTCCTGTTTATACCTCTGCTGCATACTCCAGACTAGATGGCCTATGGACTTCGGGGAATTTTATCTCTGCCTTCCATTTTGCCTTAAGCATACTAAAATTGCACAGAGACATGGACTGCTGAGTCTGGCTTTTACATGAGTTCCAGGGACCAGAACTTGGGTTATTAGGCTTATACAATAAGCACTTTGACCAGCAGAGCCCATAAGTTACTAAGACATCAGAAAAGGCCTTTCATGGAACCTTAGCGTTTGGAAGAATTCTATCAAAAATTATCCAAGTTCTATGCAAATATTCTATAAAATAAGTTGGGTTTTAGAGGGTTTGTTTTTTTTTGTTTTTTGTTTTTTGTTTTTTTTTGATTTTTTTGTTTTTTAAATTGACTGGCTTTCTCAATATTTAATTTTTGGAAGAAGTAGTTTCTGGTTACTGTAGTATTTTTCCTGCTTAAGATTTCTACTTTAAGAGCTGGGCAGTGGTGGCACACACCTTTAATCCTAGCACTTGGGAGGCAGAGGCAGGTGGATTTCTGAGTTTGAGGCCAGCCTGGTCTACAGAGTGAGTTCCAGGACAGCCAGAGCTACACAGAGAAACCCTTCTTGAAAAAAAAAAAAAAAAGAAAATTCTACCTTAAGGCCCTGGCATGGTGGAGCACACTTTTAGTCTCAGCAGAGGCAGAGGCAAAAGGACCTCTGTGAGTTCCAGGCCAGCCTGATCTATAGCGCAAATTCCAGGATTGCCAGGACTACAGAGAGATTCTATCTCAGAATTTTTTTTTCTTCTGCCTTAAAATTACATAAATATCAACATTAAGAATAGGTAGCTCATGCCATACAAGAATGAAGACCCACAGAGTCCCCAGAACCCACATAAAAAAACTGGATGTGATGGTGTGCACTTATAATCCTAGTTGGGGAGGCATAGGCAGGAGATTCCTTGGGGTTTGCTGGCCAGCCAACCTAGCTAGCTTACATGACAATGGACCAGCCAGTGCGAGACCGTTCCTTAAAAAGTAAGGTGGGGCAGACTCAGTAGGTAAGGGAATTGACACACACTGGCAGCCCAAGTTGGATCCCTGGGATCCTCATGGTGGAGGAAAGACCTCTGACAGTTCTCCTTCCCTCCACGTGTTCACCATAGCACACTTGCACTCTATCCCCCGACCCCAGACATTCAAATGTAAAGCAAAATATATGCATGCATACATACATACGAAAACAAGGTGGATGACTTCAGAAGGATGACACCCTAGGTTGTCCTCAGCCTCCGTAGGCATGAACATCCAAACCTTCACGTATGCCTGTACACACCCTAACGCACACCACTGAAGAGTGCATTAGCCAGCTTTCTATCTCTACAACAGAATACTTGAGGCGATTAGTTTATAAAGAGACTCCTGGTAAACCAGGACACCTTCAATGATAAGAGTTACCTATCTCCATTTGTTTCTGGCTCAACAAGTAGTGACTTCTGACCTTCAAAGAAAACTTCCCAAGAGATTTACAAGGAAATGCTTTCTATTTCCTGGCCCAAAGCAGATTTGAAGAGTTCATACAGGACGCCAGAACCAGGGCTCTTCATTTCAGCTTGGGTGGAATTCTTAGAATTTCAGCCAATCAAATTTGTTCTAGAATCTTCCTCTTAATTGCTATTGATTTTCTGTGTCGTTTGCATATGTGACATGTCAGAGTGAACACTTTGGTGTCTGTTCTCTAGGAAGAGACCAGTGTGATGAGCACACCAGTGAACTGGCCAGCTGTGTTTTGTTTGGTCTGAAAAATATCTGAAATTTGTTTTTATATGAATGCCTCTTGTGTGGGGCCTGGACTTTTCCCAAACCCAGTAACTCTCTTGAGTTACACTCTACAAGATTTATTCATTTGTGTTACTTCCAAATCTTTGCAATCTTTTAGTTTGTACCTGCTCCAAAACCCTTTTTCCAGACATAACATGAGTACAAAGCCTGGAGGACATGCCTTGCATTTTATGCACACTGGAGAGGAGAGTTAGCCACCTACTTTGAAGCGGGCCAGCTTGCTTGCTCTCCAGCACTTCCGCTCTCCCATAGGATGCTGCTGGTATCTACTTCTCTATTCTTCTCTGTGTTCTTGGAAACCTACATATGAACAGGATACAGTACTCATTCATGAGTATTAACCAGTGAAAACCAAAACCAAACCAAAACAACAGTATTATCCCATCCCCTAGTGGATTATCTTAAACCAAAAAATAAACATTCAAGGCTGGAGATGGAGCTGAGACACTGAGTGCCTGTTCAGAAGCACAGACTTCACGTTCATTCCTAGCTCCAGGAAATGCTCCATTCATAAATGAGCATCACCAAGCCGATGGGACTCTCAAAAATCAGCCTGTTTGAGCTGGGGCAGGGGATGCTGGGCGGACACGATGATGACAGCGGATGACATACCTTGAATCCTGGCATTTGAGAGGCAGAGGCATGAGGATCTCTGAGTTCGAGGCCAACCTGGTAGTGAGTTTAAGGCTAGCAAGGGCTGGGCTGGTGAGATGGCTCAGCGGGTAAGAGCACTGACTGCTCTTCCGAAGGTCCTGAGTTCAAATCCCAGCAACCACATGGTGGCTCACAACCACCCATAATGAGATCTGACGTCCTCTTCTGGTACAGTCTGAAGGCAGCTACAGTGTACTTATATATAATAATAAATAAATCATTGGGCTAGAGGAGTTGACCAGAGCAAGCAGAAGACCTAAAGTCAGTCCCCAATAACCAGATGAAGGCTCACAACTATCTGTACAGCTACAGTGTGTACTCAGATACATAAAGTAAATAAATCTTTTAAAAAAAAAGAAGGATAGCAAGGGCTACTACATTGTGAGAATCTGCCTTTAAAAAAGAAAAAAGAAAAAAAGGAAAAAAAAAGTCAGCCTATTTGCAAGCTCCACTGGTTGTTTTTATAGATGTTTCCCAAAGCATTAAAAACCATGGTCAGAGGAAACAATCAAGAAAAGCAGAAAGGGAAGGTCACTCTGGAGAGAGGCAGATGAGCCGAAGGTTTCAAGTCAGCCTTGTGGAGAGCTCAGAGAGAGGAGGCCTTCAAAACCCTGGCTTTACCACAAACTGAGCCAGAGTGTGGGGCTGTGCCACTGGCCTCCCAGAATCTCCCAGGCCCGACTTCACCTCCACAGGCAAGACTTCGGTGCTTCTGGCCCAGTGTCCATCTGGTTATATCTCTGCTGTTGAGTCTTGTAGTCGCCTCGGCCAAAGAAAACACTGATGATAGGCTATTTTTAAAATTTAGGGGGAAAATCCCCCACACACTTTGTTTTTCTTCTCCAAGCTATGAAATCCTTTCCTAGTGGCCTCATTCTCACACAGGCATTTTTCGAGACCAAAGACTGAGGGGCTTCCAAAGTGTGTCTCACATTATAAAACATCCAGGTGTGCCACTTTAAATCTATCTGCTATCTGAAGAAGCCAATACTTCTTTTTTTAATGGGCTCTCTTTTCTGGTACAAATAGTCTTTTCACTAGGGCATTTATCATGCAAATAAGCATGTTCAAGTCTAATGTGAAAGGATGAAAAGAAAACTGAGCAATACAGGGATGTGACGGCTGCCAACTTCATAGAAAGCAACGGCATGACACATGCCAGGTAATTCCACTCCACCTGCCTGTGGCTTTTTTTTTCTCCTCTTGCTTTTTTCTTTTCTGAGATAGGGTTTCTCTGTGTCACCTCCGGCTGTCAATGGAATTCGCTTTAAAACTCAGGTTGGCCTTGAACATAGAGATCCTACTGCCTCTGCCTCCCAAATGCTGGAATTAAAGGCTTGATCTACCTCGGCCCCTGCCTAAATCCCCATGCAGGAGTAAAACATAAATGTCCTCATCTGTGAACCTCTCCATCCTGTTAAACATATCTCCAAACCGACAGCAGGAAAACAGAAAGGAAACCACCTGCGTCACTTAAAGGGGGAAACAGACATTTTAACATCATTTTCCTTTATGTCCCAGAACTTTTAGAGCACATCTCAGAGAGAGACAAAGCGACAGAATATGAATCAGAGACAAATTAGAACTTGGAAAGTGAGAAGGCCCCGTGGAATTCCTAAAGCTCAGAGCCCTGATCCCCGCTGATCCCCAGACCAGTTAAAGTCTGTTGTTATCCTGAGGTTTGAGAGCTAAAACATAGGGCACTTATTGTCCTGAACACAGAGCAGGCTACTGTCACAAGGGTAAAGGAAGGGGTGGGGTTGAGCAGGATGCCCACTTAATAGGAAACACGCCAGACTTTCCTCAAGGGACTCATGGCAGGGCCCAAGCTCCCACCCTCCCACGGCTCCATACCTGTGTCTGGCAAGCACCGGAACCTACCTTTCTGAGATGTGTGGCTTATTTCACAGAGTTTATAGTGTTCCTCCCACACGGCTACCTCAAGCCCAAGGCTCTCAGGCGTGCTATATTCTAGCCCTAAATTATATCCTAGTCTAGGGCATTTTTTAAATTGTAGATTGGTGATTGTGGTCTAGGTTAAATCTTGACTTGGTTGCCACATTCTGGGTATGTTTGCCTTTAAGAAAAAAAAAAAAAGAAATGAATTTGTCTGGCTTTGCATCTTGTATAAATAGCTTTTACCAGCTGCAAACAGCTTCTGTTGTTCATTTATCAGCATGTATGTATGTATGTATGCATGCATGTATCTATATGTATGTATGCATGTATGTATCTATATGTATGTATGTATCTGTATGCATGTACGTATGTATGTATGCATGTATCTGTATGTATGTACTATGTATGTATGTATGTACGCATGTATAAGTGCATGCATTTGTTGTGTGTGTACACCTTCCTGGGTGTGGTTTTGGGGTACACATGCCCTCAAACTCAGAAATCTGCCTGCCTCTGCCTCCCAAGTGCTGGGATTAAAGGCGTGCACCACCACTGCCAGGCTCCCTTTTTTTTTTTTTTTTTTTTTGAGGTCTGCCACTGAACCTGGAAATCACCAATTTAACTAGACTGGTTAGCCAACAAGTTCCAGGGATCTGCCTGCTTCTACCTCCCCCCTACCCATCCCTAGAACTACAGGCACACACGAACACATCAAGCTTTTATGTGGGTGCTGGAGATCTGAACTCAGGGCTTTACCCTTCATGGCAGTTGCGTCACTGACTGAGCCATCTCCCCAGACCTATTAGTGTGTGTTAGTTGTAAGAGATAGATTTCCATTTTCAGGCATCTACAGAATATCCTTTTATCATACTCATCCCTACCCACCATCCTCTAGGCTGGCTATGCTGGGTTGGTTTGGTTTCTCATTTTTATGAGACAGACACAGCCTCATTTCTCCTCCAGTCTCAGCCTCCTCAGTGCTAGGGTACAATGGCATGCTCCACGAGCGGCCAGTGCACCACACTGCCGACGCACTACATGGCCAGCTCTGTTGTTTTTGAGATTGAGCTTTTTCCTTATTGGTCAATTAAAATTTTTTTATTTACTTCAAATCTTTTCTCAAATGGACTAACTCGTATATTAAATAACTATTTCTTGAGCATCTGCCCTGGTGTTATATCTAACATATTTGAAAACCAAAATGAATCATTTTTTAGCTTTCTTCTATAGTATTATTTATTCATTTATTTAGATCCAAGGTCTCACTGTATAGCCATGGCTAGCCTGAAACTTGCTGTGTAGATCAGGTTGGCCTGGAACTTACATTGCTCCACCTGCTTCTGCCTCCCAAGTGCTGGAATTATAGGTATACACCACTTAGCCAAGCTATTTTGAATTTATACTGGAATTCATTTTGTTGTTTATTGGTTGGGGTTTTGTTTGTTTGTTTGTTCATTCCTTTGTGTTTGTGGGGTTTTTTTTTTTTAAAGATTTTTAAAAATGTTTGCGAGTATCTTGTCTGCATGGATGTATGTGCACCACATTTGCGCAGTGCCTTCAGATGTAAGAAGTCACTGGATCCTTTTGAATTGGATCTACAGAAAATATGAGCTGCTATATGGATACCCGAAACCAAAGACAGGTCCTCTGCAAGAGCTGCAAGTGCCCTGAACCACTGAGCCATCTCACCAGTCCCTGTATTGTTATTATTATAATTATTTTTATTATTGCCAGATGGTGGTGGTGGTGGTGGTGGTGGTTGCCTTTAATCCCAACACTCAGGAAACAGAGGTAGGCGGATCTCTGTGAGTTTGAGGCCAGCCTGGTCTACAGAGTGAGTTAGCCTAGGACAGCCAGAGCTATAAAGAGAAACTCTGTCTCAAAAAAAAAAAAAAAAAAAACAATATATTACTACTACTACTACTACTACTACTACTACTACTATTATTATTGAAACAAGGCTCACTGGCCTAAAACTCATGCGCAGTCCTTCTGCATTATCCTTCTAAGTGCCAGAATTACACGTGTGAGCCACAGTGCCCACTCAACCAGGATCTCGTTGAGATAATTTACATCCCTGATGGCTAATGATGTTGAGTGCTTTTTTTTTTTTTTTTTTTTTTTTTTTTTTTTTTGTATGCTGTTTTGTATCTTCTGCCATCTCTGTATCTTTGGAGCCTGTTCTGTTCTTGCTTGTTTGAGACAGGGTTGCATGGACTAGGTTAGCCTAGACTAATCACTAACTCATTTTGTGGCCAAGCATAACCTTGAACTTCTCACCCTTCTGTCTCTGCCCTCCCAACTGCTGGACTTGCAGTTGCGCTTGGTTCTGTGCAGTTGTAGGAGCTGAATCAGGGGTCTGCTCACATCAGACAAGCACTCTACCACGTGAGTCACATTCCTAGTCCTGTTTATTTCTTTTGAGATGGGGTCTTGCTGTGTAGCTAGCCCTGGCTGGACTGGAACTCACTATATATACCAATTTGGCCCTGAACTTGTGGCAACCCTCCTTCCTCTGCTTCCCAAGTACTGTATAGGTGTATGGTTCCACACTTGATTAATCTTTTGTTTTTCTATTGCCAAGGCTGAATGACCACAATGATCTTCGTGCCTCAGACTCCTGAGTAGCAGTAACTCTAGGTATGTGCTTAATCATGCCTGGCTTAGATTTTAATTAGAATTTTTTTCCACTGAGGGTATTGAACCCATGGAGTTGTGCATCCAACTGAGCACCTTATCACCAAGCTATGTCCCCAGTCTGATGTCAACCCTTTAAGCCACAAACCAGTGGTACTAAATACATTCATAGCACTGTGCAGCTACCAGTACCACATCTCCATTTTTTTTTTCTGTTTAATTTTGGAAAACTGAGACTCCACAACTGCTTCATTATATTTGGTCAAATATGAAAGGCTTTTACTATGTGGGGGCCATCTTCCCCTTTTAAAGTTGAGTATACTTGTTATTATAAAAGCAGCATGTATTCTTAATGGAAAACACGCAATCAAAAGAAACTACTGCCAGGAAGACTAGGGGCTTTGGAGTTTCTGGAAACCACACCTTTGGGCCTGAACAATTTGACAAAACTCATGAGAAGACTAAACTGCTCACCTTTGACCCAGTCGGCCTTATATAGAACTGTATTCCAAAGAAAAATAAGTAAATAAATTGGATGTGTGCCCCGAGAGTCAAATACAAAGGTTCTCCAACTGGAAAAAAAACTGGAATGAGCTTCTACAATGTTAGTTAACTAGGCTGCCATATTGAAGCACCGTGGGCTACAGGGTTTAAACAACAGACATTTTTTCCTCACAGTTCAGGAGTCTGAACTCTCAGCACAACTTGGTTCTGGGGCTCAAAGAGGACCTCTGGGCTTCGTGCATGCTAGGCAAGCACTTTACAACTGAGCTGCGTCCCTTCCCCTTCTATCTTAGAAGTGTCTACTACTGTGAAGAGACACCATGACCATGGCAACTCTTATAAAGGAAAACATTTAATTGGAGTTAGCTTACAGTTCAGAAGTTTAGTCCATTGGTGTCATGGCAGGATGCATGGCAGCAGGCAGGCAGACATGGTGCTGGAGAAGGAGCTGAGAGTTCTACATTCTGAAGGCAGCAGGAAGAGAGAGTGAGCCACTAGGGCTGGCTTGAACTTCTGAAACCTCAAAGCCCACCCCCAGTGACACACTTCCTCCAATAAGGCCACACCTACTCCAATTAGGCCACACCACTAATAATGCCACTCCTTATGAATCTATGGAGGCCATTTTCATTCAGACTACCACACCTTCCTTTATGGATTTGTTGTTGTTGTTGTTGTTTTTTGTTGTTTTTGAGACAGGGTTTCTCTGTGTAGCCCTGGCTGTCCTGGAACTCACTCTGTAGACCAGGCTGGCCTCGAACTCAGAAATCCGCCTGCCTCTGCCTCCCAAGTTCTGGGATTAAAGGCATGTGCCACCACTGCCTGGCCCTTTATAGATTTTTAAAAAGACTTCTTTTTATTATTTTATTATGTGTGTCTATCTCTGCATGGATATCCGCTCATTTGTAACCTGTGAGCCAGATCAACCCCTTTTTTCCTCAAGTTAATCAATGTTTATCACAGCAGCAGAGAAGCTAATTAGAACAACAGCTTTCAGAACATAGCTCTCTCCTTCCACCAGATGGGTGCCAGAGACCCAACTCAGGTCATCAGGCTTGGTGGCAAGCACTTTCACCCACAAAATCTTCTTAGCAACCCACAGCAGTAGGTGGACAGGGCATGGTGGTACCAGCACGCACACCTTCGATCCCAGCATTCAGGAAACTGACACAGGTGGATCTCTTTGACTTCAAGGCAAACTTGGTCGAGTTCTAGGGGAGCCAGGGCTACAGAGCAAGACTCTGTCTCAAAAAAAGAGTGGTGGGGGCCGGGGGCAGGAGCAGTGGGTGGGGGGAAGCTGGGTGTGCCTCCCATAGGCATGCGAGAACCTCAGCTCAGCTTCTAGCCTTGCAATCAATGGTGGTTATGAAATAGTTACAGAGATCTCAGGCTAGCCAAACCTGGTCAGTAGGCTGTGGGTAATATTTGAGAAGTGTGGTTGTTTGGAAGATAGGATGAGCGAGGTGAGAGGTAAGGAAGGATTACTGCACTGAGTGGGAAGACGGGGATGAAGGAAACTTTTTGAGTGTTTGTTAATGACACAGAGGGGGATGTGAGTGTGAGATACTAAAAAATCCTTTCAGAACTCCTCATCTTCAGATTATAGATTTTCCAGTAATACTATACTAGTGCTTTGTTACATTTCCCTCCCATCTTCCGTACATAGCACAGCATATGACCCACAGGCTAGCTTCATGCCCTCCGTGTCCCAGACTGACACTTCTGTGGAGGTCATTGTTTTTTTTACAGCAGAAAAATGTTCATGAATTCCAGGGTCCTAGCAGTTTGCTCTGATCCAAGGCCAAATTTGAGGTAATGAATAAGAATACCCTTTTGGCCGGGTGGTGGTGGCACACACCTTTAATCCCAGCACTTGGGAGGCAGAGGCAGGCGGATTTCTGAGTTTGAGGCCAGCCTGGTCTACAGAGTGAGTTCCAGGACAGCCACAGATACACAGAGAAACCCTGTCTCGAAAAACAAAACAAAACAAAACAAAACAAAACAAAACAAAACAAAACAAAACAAAACCTTTTTGACTAGACCTTGCCTTGTTGACCTTTACCAGAAATCATGGGGTTGGAGTGCTCTCAGGCAGGCTTCTAGAATGGCCCCTCAGCCCTCACTACTTATGGTTGGGAAGTAAGGGTATGTATGGAAACCAGGCTGTTGCCACCTAAGCCCTTCCCAGCAAAACCCTTTTGCTCTTTGGTCAAACCTGAAAAACACTTAGATAAGACATTATCTCAGATACGGAAAACCTCTCAGAGGTCTCTCGGTGCCTACAGCGCTTGAGCTGTGTCTCTTTTTTTGTCTTTAGAACCCTGGGCTTGGCAGAGGGCAGGCGGCTAATTTGATCTTTGTTTGAATGAATTCATAACCAGCTACCGCCTTGTGGCTCACTTAATGTACACCTGTCACTAATCTGGGATAAGATTTCTTCAGGTTGTGAGGCTTGAATGTGGCTCTAATATTGTTCTCAGTGATTAGGGATAAAAGAGACATTAGCGATTACTAAATCTACAGTAGCTTCCTTTTGACAATGGAGAAACCGAGGCTCACAACTGTTAAAGAGCTTTTCAAAGCTAGTCAGTGGTAGACAGCTGGAAGAATCCATGACCTGCCAATGTCATGCTTTAAATGCCCCAAGCCCTTAAGAAGGCAGTTTCTATTTTATGTTCTACTACGTTGTTTTCCATTCCCTCTGATGGCTCCCTCCTTCTGAGTCCATTGCTCAGGCACACACATCCTCTAATATCTGTTTTACTTTATTTCCTGGACATTGAACTGGGGCCCTTTGTATGTTAGGTTCAACCCCTAACCCTCCCTGGTGGAGCTGGGTGAAACCCCTAGCCCAGGTTGAAGGCATTTTTCTGCTCAGTAGACACACTGAAATTTCAGGGCCTGCCTCCTTTTCTGTCATGTGGGTCCCAGGGACCAAACACAGGTCCTCAGGCTTGCTGGCGAGCATCTTTCCCACTGAGTGAGCTGCTAGCTCACTGGCCTTGTAAAATGCAGCGCTTAGCGCTATGTGAACTCCAAAATGTTTTTGCCTCTGAAATCCTAAGATTGCACCCTGAGAACTGGAAAGGATATAAAATTTTACCCTTTTAAAGTCAAAGTCACACCCTGTGGAATCCTTTTGGTGTTTGTGTGACTGTTAATGGGCCATTTCTGTTGTTTAATATAAGTGGAATGATTTGGCTTCCATTGCAATCATTTCAATGGTTGTTTTCCATCTGCCTCAGACCCAAGAAGTAATTGACACAATGGTTAATTATTGTTTTCCATTCATCATGCTACCCAAAAGGAACTACAGAATGGCCCAAGGTGGTGTGACTCAGCTCCTTCAGGCCCCTTTTCAGGTGTTCTTTTGAAGATCCCAGGCCTCCTCCCTCATACCATCCACCCAGATCTGATCTTCCTTTGCTTCTCATAGAATTGGGAGAAGGACCACAGGATCCTGAGCTTGGGAAGGGGAGATGCCTGGGAAAGGGAAAGCCGCCAGGGTGCTAACTCAGCTCAGACAGATGCCATGAGTCAGTTGAGACCTCACGAATCTCCCCTCAGCGGGATTTTGCATGGTCTCTGCAGAGTCCCCTTGACATGTCTTGGCAGCGTGCCCTTTGCCACTTCCCATCATGTCTACACACCCAGGAATGGAGGAGAGTCAAGAGATCAGCTTTCTGGCTCCCGATGAAAGGATGCCCTGTTTGTCAGAGGCCCAGAGAGAACCTGCCTAGTTCTGAAAATTACCCTTATGTGCAAAGCTGCAGGTTGTAGAACTACCTATGACCTGAACTTAAAGGAACATGGGCTGTCTTGGTTAGGGTTTTACTACGTAAACAGACACCATGACCACAGCAACTCTTAAAAAGGACAACATTTAACAACAACAGAAAGGGCCCATTAGCTAGTTTCCTAGGTTCAGAGGTTCAGTCCATTACGATTATGGCAGGAAGCATGGCAGCATCTAGGCAGGCATGGAGCTGGAGGAGCTGAGAGTTCTTCCTCTTGCTCCAAAGGCAGTTAGAACACTAGCTCCCTCCTGGTTAGGAGGAGGGTCTCATTGCCCATGCCCACAGTGACACACTTCCTCCAGCAAGGCCACACCTCCTAATAGTGCCACTTCCTGGACCAGGCATATTCAAACCACTCCATGGGCACAGCCTTGGGTTACTTTACCCAAAACAGACTTTCTGATCCTCCATGGACTGGTCATACCATCAGTCACTCAACAGCAAGTGAAGCACTTGTCTTAAGCATGTGATAAGATAGAAGGGAAGAGAAGCAGGATCTCTGACTCTGGGGACTAAAAAACTAAGGTCTAGAGAGAACACAGAGAGATACTAAGTGACATACAAACACACACACACATTAAGGAAATACAGAGACTTTGTAGACATGTACAGACACTAAGTGGCATGCTCAGACCTTGGGTGGAGTCCATCAAAGAGGATGTGTTGCAAGAATAGCTCCTGTAGATTTAATTGAATATATAAATTTAGTGAACCAAGGACATTTTATTATTATTATTATTATTATTATTATTATTATTATTATTTTGCTAGTTTGTTTTATGTGAGGCAAGGTTTCTCTGTATAGCCCTGGCTGCCCTGAAACTTGTTCTGTAGACTGGACTGGCTTTAAACTCAGAGATCTGTCTGTCTCTGCTGGGATTAAAGGGGTGGGCCACCACCACCCATTAAAGGCACTTTTAAAAGTTGAAATGATTAAAGAAAGCCTTATTGTGCCATAGTCTAGAAAGACAAATGGCAGACACTAAAGAGTACATGGTAAATTAAATATGAAAAGAGTCATGAATAGAAAGAAACAATGAAGCTACCCCATGAAATCTATAAGGCACACCTGAGAAGCATGCTAAGGCACGTAGTCATGATGGGGCAGGTGTGTGTGTGTGTGTGTGTGTGTGTGTGTAGGGGGTTCCTGAGCTTGGAGGACATATGAATTTATCTGTGGGAATGCCACCTGCCTGCTGTATGGAAACTCCCAAAGGAAGATCAGTAGCAGAGCCCAGGTTAGAACTGCAGCTGTGTAGATGACCCGGAGATGGACCAGTGAGCAAGGCTTCATGAGGCCCGGAACCAGAGAAGCCAACATCCACAAGTGCTTACTACAGGACAAGCTTAAGTTTAAAGAGCTTAAGAATTAAAGCTCTTAAGAATTAAAGAGCTCAGTGGAACCCTGTGAGAAGCTGTGTGACTGGCTCCAGATTATGTAGTAAGCAAGGCAATGGCTTTGAACCCAGGTTCCGTGTGTCTCCAAGTCACTTAGTTACTGTGCCAGGCTCCCCTGCTGACGTCAAAAGGGCAAGGGTGGAAAACAGAGGTTGAGAGAATGACCTCTAGAGTCAGGCTTCTCAACAATTTCTGGTGTTCCCTATACACTCCAGGACAATCCAGTTAAAAATTGACTTTTCCTTTTTTTCCTCATCCATAAAAATGGTAAAAGCAGCAACTGTACAGGGTTTCTGCGATGTGAAGATATGGGATGGTGTGGGTGGTGTTCAATAAAGGTTAACTACCAACGGAACTGTTAGCATCATCCTGTGCTGTAGAGGCTGAAGTCCTGGCAGCAGACTTTTATTACTGCCAGAATAAGAAGGGAGCCAGGCGTGGTGGTGCACACCTGTGATTTCAGCAGTTAGGAGGTAGGCACAAGAGGGCCAGGAGTTCAGGGCCATTCTCAACTACATAGTGAGTTTGAGAGCAGCCTACACTATGTGAGACTATCTCGAAAACAAACACACCCCAAACATATACATCTCACCACACACGCACACACACCCAATAGTATGATAGGCGTATTATAGGCCAGAGGACTGCTACTCCAGTGATAATCTCCTTCCTAGAGAGTTGCAAAAAGAGGCCATTATGCCCTTAGCAATTATAGCTACTTAGGGGCTGAATCAAACAAAGCCTTAGTTTTCTAAATACACAATCCTTTTTTTTTGTTTGTTTGTTTTTTGTTTTTTGAGACAGGGGTTTCTCTGTGTAGCCCTGGCTGTCCTGGAACTCACTCTGTAGACCAGGCTGGCCTCGAACTCAGAAATCCGCCTGCCTCTGCCTCCCAAGTGCTGGGATTAAAGGCGTGCGCCACCACTGCCCAGTTTCTAAATACACGATCTTGATTAGGCTTTTGTTTCCAGTAAAAGGGAAGGGGAGATAGAAGGGAGGACCAACTATAGTTTGTTCATTCCCCCACCCCTAAGATAGGGTTTCATTATATAGCCAAACTTATCCTCACATGGGATGTTTTCCAGGCTGACCTCAAACTCAAAGCAGTCCTTCTGCCTCAGCCTCCTGAGTACTGCAATCCCAGGTGAGTTCCGCCACCAGCTTCACCTCTGCGTTTTACTCCTGACAGTGCACGAAGTCTTCTTTATTCTTGTGCCAGGGGCCTAAGTCACCCCACTGAGAACCATGGCCCAGATCATTTCCTCAGCTGATAATGAACAGCGTAGATGGGGCTAAGGTATACCTACCCACTACCCATAATGGACGGGAAGCAGTGATTTGGCACTCTGCCTGCTGAATCAATTAAGTGTTCTGATTAAGTGATATTAAGAAAGGACGGGGACCCCACAAGATGGCTCAGCTGGTGATGGCACCTCCCAACAAACTTGACAATCTGAGCCTGATCCTTGGGACCTGTATGGTAGAAGGAAAAAACCTAATTCCCACAAGTTGTCCTGTACCCTCCACACACATGCCCTGGCATACCTACACCACATACCACACACACACACACACACACACACACACACACACACAATAAATAAATGAATAAATAAATGTAAAAGTTCTGTCTAAAAAAAAAAAGCAGCGAATGTCTGAATTTGGGGACAACCAGGTCTACACACACACACACACACACACACACACACACACACACAGAGAAAGACAGTGCATGACCTACATATGGTGGCATATACTGTCATCACAGCAGAGGTAGAAAAATTACTGGGAGGTCAAAGGCCAGCTGGTTCCAGGCGAGCTAGGGCAACATAGTAAAAGTCTGTTTGAAAAAAAAAAAAACAAGAAACAAATAGTTCTAATCATTAGTGAATGCAATTATCGTAGAGCTCTGAACGGCCTTCACTCATACACACTTATTGACAATGTGAAGAACACAGAGTACATTATAGAAGCTCAGTGTTGCTGAATTGCGCATTTGCAACCCACAGCATTTAACTGCATAGCACAATTCCTCTGTACTTACAGGCTGGAAGGATCAGGAGGAACGAATTAGCGCCTTGTGGCTTGGATGTGCTTTCTTGGTTCTGCTTCCCAGCTCCCATTTGGCAATGGTAAAGTGATTGCTGCAGCTCGGCCCAGCAGTGATTGGTGTCTGGGAGCTCTCTGTGAGTAGCTATTACAGCATTTGAAAGGGCATGGCATATTTCACAGACCAGTCCTCAACTCCCCCCATCAGGTTGTCACCATAGAGACAGAAAACTTAAAGACTTCCTCCTAATCATTTTGGAAGCGAAACGTCTATTTCTGGCTGAGGCCTGGCCTTTCTGGAGTTTATAAGGAGTTTCTTACTATCTGCTATGTAGTGTGGAATTTAAGACAAATATGGAGAAACCTTTTGGGGGTCAGATGAACAGCAACTTTTAAAAAGGAAACAAACCCTACTTCCTAGCTGGGTGAGACTGGACAGGTCACCTATGGCCTGGCTGTAAGTCAGCGGCTCTACAAGCTGTGTATCCTCATGCTTTGTGTCTGCTTCTCTCTCATAACCTCCAGGGCAACCATCATCCAGAGGAGAGCCCCGTAACAGTTCAGTCATAAACTCAGCTATCAGTTGCCAAAGGTCATGTGGTTTCAGGACCTTTCTTTTAGTTAATTCCTTAGTAATTTTACAGATAAGTAAAACAAAGCACTTCTCTGTAGGTTTCCTTTTTTTTTTTTTCTTTGCCTTTACCACACTACCAGTGAAAGGTCTTTTTTGGATGATAAACTAATGTTTTCCAAAAGAATTTAATCTTTTAGATAGGTGATACTAACACTAATTTCAAAGCCAAATGGGATACATGGAAAAGCAGAGTTATTTCAGTTGATTTTGTCTCTTGAGACATTAATGCCGTAAGAAAGCACTTCATAACCAGGGTGTGGTGGCACACGTTTTTAATCCCAGCAGTAGGGGGGCAAAGGCAGGTGGAGCTCTGTGAGTTCCAGGGTGGCCTGGTCTACAGTTTCAGGACAGCCAGGGCTACAGAGAGATAAAACAAAACAAAACAAAAATGAAAAAAAGAAACGAAAAGAAAAAAAGAAAGTACTTCATTGGGCTGGAGAGGTGGCTCAGTGGTTAAGAGCACTGACTGCTCTTCTGAAGGTCCTGAGTTCAAATCC